>NC_045429.1:434796637-435099668 GCF_902635505.1 Sarcophilus harrisii
AGTTCCCTGTCTTCTTTTCAACCCAAGAAGTAGAAGAGTCCAGGGGGTAATCGGCGAACTCCTTACAAGGGAATGTTTTGTTTGGGGTTTGGCTTTTGGGTTTTTTTTTTTTTGCCTGACTTGACCTAAAAAATCCTTGGTCTCAGCTAGAGAAAGAATTGGTGAGGGGAGGAAACTTGTATTCTACAAGTAAAGTTAAAATCACTTTTTAGTCATTCAGTCTTTGACCTACATTGCCAAGTTCTTTTCTTGCTTCTACATATGAATAAAGTTACCCTGCCAGTTTAAACAGGTTGTTTTTCTTCCTTGTTAATTTTCTTAAATGTATCGGGACCATGCAGAGCTGCAAATTTACAGGGATGGGAGTGATAAACCAAGTGACTATTTCATGTATTATTTTATATATCTATAAGTACCCAAAGGGCACAATTTTGGGTTATTGCCTCATTGCACTTAGAAGTTAATACACCCAAGAGTATAGGTTCCTTTTTCTGTTTTTTTCTGTTCTTTTTTTTTAAACACACCTCCCTAACCTCCCTTCCCCCCTCCCCACCCCTCTTCCCCCCATCTAAATTGATTGGAACCTATTTGGGTGTTCTTAGGGTTGCGAATTTAGTGATATAAATGAGAAACTTGGGCTCTGCTCAGTAATGTGCATGATTGCAAAAGCTGACACAGGCACACTCTGTGGGTTTGACCCACCTGCTGTGAGCATAAGATCAGTGGGAAAGACATTTTAAAAGCTGACTGTGACCCAAACACTGTGTTAGTGTCTCAAACCATGTCTCTGCCATCTTTCTCAGGCTTCTTGGTCAGAGTGATCTATTAATAATAGTGGAGTTTGAAGGCCTGGATTTGGGTCCAGGGACTGCCACCAATTAACTGTGTGACCTTAGGCAAGTCCTTTCACCTCTGGACCTCATTTACTCATTTGTAAAATGAAAGAGTTGAACTAGATGATCCTGGAGGGGTCTTCTGAGCTCTGAGTCTGTGGTCCTAATAAATTCTGCTGTTTAAATCTTCTTAAACCAAGTCTAGTTTTATTTTGGTTACAATCTAAAACATTGCTGAAATAAATGGGGTTCACTGTGCTTTGTTTCTCAAAGGGTTATATGTACACATAACTCTCATTGACAGCTTCTTCATGAAGCACACCAGTAATTTTGTTTTTTAGTAAATAGTATTTTTTCCCAGTTACATGTAAAGATTGTTTTCAACATTCTCTTTTTGTAAGATTTTTGACTTTAAAATTTTTTCTTCCCACCTTCACTTAAGACAGCAAGCAATCTGATGTAAGTTATATATGTGCAACACATAAACGTATTTCCACATTTGTCATGTTGTGAAAGAAGAATCAGAACAAATAGAGAAAATCACTTTAAAAAACCCAAAAATGAAAAAATAGTGTGTTTTGATCTACATCAGTCTCCATTAGTTCTTTCTCTGGATGTGGATAGCTTTTTTTGTGATGAGTCTTTTGGAATTATCTCAGATCTTTACATTGCTGAGGAGAACTCAGTCTATCGTAGTTGATCATCACACATCTTGCTGTTGCTATGTTCAATGCTGTCCTGGTTCTGCTCACTAAATTTACTCAGCATCAGTTCATGTCAGTTTTTCCAGATTTTTCAAAAATCTGCCTACTTATCATTTCTTATAGCACAAAATTATTCCATTATATTCTTATACCTTAACTTGTTCAGTTGTTCACCAAGTGATAGGCATCTACTCAATTATATTTTTGTACACGTGGGTTCTTTATCTTTTTTATGATCTTTTTGTGATACAGATCTAGAAGTATTGCTGAATCAAAGGGTATGCACATGATTGCTTTTTGGGCATAGTTCCATATTGTTCTCCACAATGGTTGAATGTTTTCACAATTCTGCCAACAAACAATATGTTTTGTGTCCCAATTTTCCCAAATTTTCTCCAATATTTATCATTTTCTTTTTCTGTCATATTAGCTAATCATAGTGTGCCATATTAGCACACTGGTATTGAGTGTGTATTCATTTTAGTTACCGAACTGCATGTTAAGTGAAATTATAATGCCTAGAGCTTGAAAATAAAAATTCAGAAAAGTAATTCTGAGGGCAATACATTAAAATTTTTGTCATTTCCCCCCCCAGTTCGTGTATTTTACCCCTCTTATTTTAAGAAATGTAGCTGTGAAAAGCTTTCAGAGAGAAGAGTGTGAATAAGAACAAAGTTAATAAAAGAAATGACAAGTTTCAAATATACATTGGAGGATATATATATATGAACTTTTATTAATTTTTGGAAAATCCTGACCATGAAACTTTTTCTAAAAATTTAACTGTCAATTTGCTGGACAATATTGAACATCTTGAACTGAGTTTTCCCATAGACGTTTGAAACAAAACAAGTCCAAAACAATTCATTATCTTTTCCCCCAATCTCTTCCTTTTTTGAATTTTTGTGTTACTCTTGATACCACCATCCTCCCACCCACACAGGCTCTTCTTCTTCTTACTCCATGCCCCACCATATATATCCACTCTATTGTCCAAATACTGTCTATTTTACCTGTATAACATTCCTCACATATTTCCCTTTATCTCCTCTGACTGCCACCGTCCTAATGTGGACCTTCATCAGTTATCACCTAAGCTATCACAATAGGCTGCTGGGGGATAGGGAGCCAGATCCCTTGCCTCAAGTCTCCCTACTCCGCTCCATCCTATACTCAGCTGTCTTAAAGCCCACTTTTGATCATATCATTCTATTCATTAAACTCCCTATCATCTTCAGGATCGAATATAAAATACTTTATTTAGCTTTTAAAGGCCTTTATAACCTGACCCCCTCCAACCTTGTCTGTCTTATACCTTTCTCCAATGATGGTCTATACCTCCTTGCTATTCCTTGCACTCCACATCTCCTGACTGAGGATTTTCACTGGCAGACCCTATGCCTGGAATACTCTCTCCTCATTTCTGCCTCTTCACTGGCTTCCTTCAGCTTCCAGCTAAAATCCCACCTTCTATAGGAAGTCTGTCCCTACTCCTCTTAATGCTAGTGTCTTCTCTCTGTTAATTATTTCTAATTTATTCTGCATATAGCTTGTCATACATAGCAGTTTTGGGTTGCCTCAGCCATTACACTGTGAGCTTTTTAGACTTGCCTTAACACTGCCTTGGACACACCAGGCATTTAATAAATGCTTGTTGACTGACTTACTGGTTGTGTAACTGTATAAAAGTGGTTTCTGTAATGATTAGTCTTATTTTAAGAATGCCATTTTAAAAGTTTTTCTGTGATGATTTTTAGAAAAGAAAGAATTTCTCTTAGAACATGAGAGAATTTTTTAACTTTTTTTTTTTAAGTAATGTTATTCTCTAGTCTAGAGACACCAAAAAAAAAAAAAAAACTTCACCCTCTCTTTCAGCAAATAACTATAACACTCTGGAAATCTGGAGTCTTAGAAGCAATGTAGACCCATTCCCTCTTTTTTGGGGGATAAGAAAATTCACACCTGGAAAAAAGAGTGATGTGACTTGTTCCCAAGATCACCCACTGATAAAGCTAGAATTAGAATCCGGGAGGCCTCCTCTCCTTGAATGCAGAGCTCTTTTGTCACCAACTAATCCTCCCTTACTATATTGTTGATCAGTAATACTTATTTAACCTAATGTCTGTAGGAAATAAAGAAAATATTTTCAAGTTTATATTTATTTTTTTAAATCCTTCTCAGAAAATAAATAGAAAATGGAAAAAAAAAGTCAGTTGTATTAGGTTCATGTCATTGTGTTTAACCAGAATTTTAAAATTGTGAACCACAACTTGTAGTTCAGATCTGATGTAGGGTCATTTGGATGGCAGTGCAGACCTGTCTGATTTTATGTTTTGTCCACTTCTACAAGGCTATTTCTCTTGAACTCAGTTTGGATTTGCTTCTAATCTAGATTCAAATTTGCATATTAAGAATTGAAAGACTAATAATGTACCAACTCACTGTGCCATATAACTAAGTCTGCAAATTCTTTATCTAGTGAAGGAGCTGTAAGTTTTTAAGCATGTGACTCTTGGGTTGCTATTTATTCTTTTAAAAATGCTTTGTAAAAAATTCAGTGTGAATCAAATGTGTCATTGAATTTGTACCAGTCAAAACTAGGCTTCAGGCAGTATGGAAATATTCCATTCTTCCACTTTACTTTTTGTGATCCTTATCTCAAGTTAAGAATTGGGGACATATTTCTTTAGATAAGTGTTTTATGAAAAGGTAACTGAGTCTTTTCAGTAAAGCGTGTATCTGGTTTCGCAATTTTGTCACATAGGACATACTTGAAGATTTTGCATGGGTGATGCCAATTTTTTTAAAAACAAATATTCTAATACAGTTATGTGCTCATGATTCTGTGATTTGCATAACCCAGATTCAGTAGTCTGTATTTTTCATATCAAACAATTCCATTGTTAAACTCAATTTCAGTGAAAACGAGCTATTGTTTCCCAAAGAGTGATAACCTTTTCTATATATAGCACCACATTGTTGGTGGAGTTGTGAACGAATCCAACCATTTTGGAGAGTAGTTTGGAACTATGCTCAAAAAGTTATCAAACTGTTCATACCCTTTGATCCAGCAGTGTTACTACTGGGCTTATATCCCAAAGAGATTATAAAGAAGGGAAAGGGACCTGTATGTGCACGAATGTTTGTGGCAGCCCTTTTTGTAGTGGCTAAAAACTGGAAACTGAATGGATGTCCATCAGTTGGAGAATGGCTGAATAAATTGTGGTATATGAATATTATGGAATATTACTGTTCTGTAAGAAATGACCAACAGGATGATTTCAGAAAGGCCTGGAGAGACTTACATGAACTGATGCTGAGTGAAATGAGCAGGACCAGGAGATCATTATATACTTCAACAACAATACTATATGATGACCAGTTCTGATGGACCAGGCCATCCTCAGCAACGAGATCAACCAAATCATTTCTAATGGAGCAGTAATGAACTGAACCAGCTATGCCCAGAAAAAGAACTCTGGGAGATGACTAAAAACCATTACATTGAATTCCCAATCCCTATATTTATGCACACCTGCATTTTTTATTTCCTTCACAAGCTAATTGTACAATATTTCAGAGTCTGATTCTTTTTGTACAGCAAAATAACGTTTTGGTCATGTATACTTATTGTGTATCTAATTTATATTTTAATATATTTAACATCTACTGGTCATCCTGCCATCTAGGGGAGGGGGTGGGGGGGTAAGAGGTAAAAAATTGGAACAAGAGGTTTGGCAATTGTTAATGCTGTAAAATTACCCATGCATATATCCTGTAAATAAAAGGCTATTAAATAAAAATAAAAATAAAATATCAAAGCCTAGGAAAAAAAAAAATATATATATATATATATATATATAGCACCAGGTTCTTTAAAGAGTTGGATTTGAAAGTCTAAAGTATTAGCCATGTGTTTGAATTATCTGAGAGGTGTCTGTATGACTCCTGCTTCTGTGCAATGATTAGCACTAACTTTGCTCCTTGTGCTACAGGCATATGAGCTATTATAATAATAATATTTAATAGCTACATAGTAAGCACTGTGTGGGGGGCACTGTGCTAAACACTTTACAGTTATTTGTTCCTCACAAAGTCCCTGGGAGATGATCTCTATTTTACAGATGAAGAAACTGGCAAACAGAAGTGAAATAATTGCCCAAGATCACCCAGCTTGTACTTATCTGAAGCCATATGTTAAAGTCAGATCTGCTTCCTTACTCTAGACACTGCCTTCTCTCCTCTGGGTCATCAGCTGCCCCTAATCTGATAGTCTTACAGCAAGTCTTCACAAGTGAATTCTTTAATTCCCTTCTTTAGGCCCTTGAGCCTATGAATGTAAGGACAAAAAACCATTGTTTTATTGTGGCCTACTGTCCATCACACAGTTTTGTTACTGTAGACCCCTGAGTGAGGGAATTGTGGTTCAAATACCGAAGGCTTTTGACAAACTGGAAATCTAGAAGCAGCCAGTTTTGGTTAACATAGTGCAGTTAGAACGTGTTAGTAAGAAGCCAGATTTAAAGCCACCAAGACTGCAAGAAGCCAGACCAGAGCTGTGGCACTTGAAAATTCCCGTGATCTGGATGTGCCAGAAGTGTTAATAGGTGTACTCGTTATTGTCTTTTATTCTTTTCAAAGCAAACTATCTTTCTTAGAAGACCTATTTTTTTTTTTAAATTCTAATGAAAATAGACCACTTGTAGTCTTATTTCAAGCCTATTTTGTACTCATAGACCTGTTGGCAAAATGTACAGTGACTTGGTTACACATAGAAATCTAAGTACTTGTCTTTTGCTTCTTGCATAATACTTCCATCTTCCCCTACTCTACTTTGACAGAATAGAATATAGACTTATATTTTCCCATGTTTTGAAATTATGGTTTTAGATTTGTTCAAAGTTGATTCAACACTGTAACTGAGAATGGGTGCTCATATTTTTGCTGGCAATATAACCAGTATTTGAAAATTTATTGGTCAATATAGAAATTTATTCTAGTAACTACTTTAATTTGAATAATTAGCTTGTTTTTCAAAAAGTTCTCAATGGCATATAAATTTTTTTAATTAATTGATTATAGTTAGCAATTTCTGCTTTGATCAAACTGATTTGATAACAGTATTTTTTTAGTTGTTCTTATTTCTTCAAAAGAATTCATGGTTTCGTTTTACTGGTTGTGTTTATTCCCTGAGATAGGGAAAATTACAGTGAATCTTGAAGTCTTTTGAGTTATTCCCAAATTTCATCACTTCTTAGCCAATCATTTACATTTGTAAATGTAAAAGTGTAAAAGCATTTGGTAAAGTGCTTACCAAGATATACTTTTCTAAATTTAACTAGGTTTATCAACATAAACCTAGTTTATGACCAGGTTAATATTCCTAACTTCTGCTGGTATAACAGCATTCAAGACTTTAAGACCACTTCTAGGCTACAATAAGAATTGAATTGCTTCATTCAGTTGGTGATTTTTTTTCCTTTTATCCTATTTTCTTGGGGTCTTACTACCCATAGTGGTTTTGAGTTTTCTTCATAGCATAACAATCCTAATTAATTTTTTTTTGCAAATTTTGTTTTCATAGTAGTCTTTTAGATAATGTAATTTACAGAATGTCCTTGGAAAAATATAGGCTGAATCATGCAGGAAAATAAACTTGTTCAGTGCATGCCAGCTTTCTGAGGTGCTAAGAAAGCTAAGTGATCAAGGTAACTAGATAGTACAGCAGGTAGAGTGCTAGGCCTGGAATCAGGAAGACCTGATTCAAATCTAACCTCTAACACTTGCTAGATATGTGACCCTGAGCAGGTCACTGTGCTGTTTGCCTCAGTTTCCTTATCTGTAATTTGGAATAAGAATAGCACCATGAAATATTTGTAAAAACACTTTTTAAACCTTAAAGCCCTGAATGCTAGCTATTACTGACATTAATTGATAGAAAACGATCCTGAATTCTTTGGGTAATCTGACTTTCCATATACACATATTAAAATTGTTAGAATATGTATGAATTTTTTAATAGTCTGCTTAATTTTCTATCAGTACCAAAAAAGTTACATAATTAGCCTAAATATTTTTTACTTTTTCTTTATTTTTCTTGTGATTTTAGACCTGTGATTTCGTTAATAAAGGGGAGCCTCACTAGAAAAGCACACTGTTATGTCTCTGTCTAATGGACTTATTCTATTTGGTAGTACAGGGTCTTGGGATCTCTTATTTCATCAGTGTAGGAAAGCCCTTCTGTCAGTGCAGACAGACAACCCATGCTTTAGAATCATTTGCTCTTTATTCTTCTTGGACGTTTGTTTGGGTATTGGGGAGGTTAGGTGGCTTGCCCTCAGGCATGTGTGGCTCAGCAGTGGCTGAGACAGGAGCAGGTGATTCCTTATCTATCTGCATCCACTCTCCTCTGCTACCCATGATAGCAACATCTCCCTTAGTGGCAGTTACAATATAGATTTTACCATTTGAAATTTTGTTCCCTTACAGGGTAAAAATAGTTTGTATTACTGCTCACTTAAGCCTTAATGAGACTCTGGCTCTTCTAGCTGAATAAGTAGAGTTTTTATGTTAAATGAGTGAGTACTACCATCACCTTTCTCCAGTTACCCTGAATATAGATACAGTACTAAGCAATTGCTCACAACTAAAAAGTTAATGTCATTAGAAGATTAATTCCTAGAAAAAAGGAATGATATAAGGAAAAAAATGATATAGGATATATCCTATATATGATAGGGAAAAAAATGATATAAAAGAAATAACAGTAAGCTCAATTGCTGCAAATAAATAAATGACTTTTAGTGATAATTTTTATCTTTATATCACTTAAATTTTGCAAAGTATAGTACCCCTTTTTCCTTCTCAGAGTCAACCTTCATAACAGAGCCTCTTCCTATCCCAATCTAACATGTTCCTATATAGACCTCACCTTTTAAAGAGGAACAAAATGGGAGAGATGCTTTCTCCTGTCATGTTTCAATTCATGTAAAAGATTCTCCATTACCAAATTAATATCAAATTATTTTACATTTGCCCCGAAAGGAGAAGGAAAACAATTGCATCCTGAGAAATTTCTCATGAATGTAAAATGATCCTGAGTAAATCTATTTCTTTCCTTCATTTTTGAAGGCCATTTTACTGGCCCCTTGCATTGAAATTGCTAAATTTAACCATTTAACTAGGGTTTTGAATTCCTCCCTCCATATTCCAGTAGTAATAAATGAATTCTCCCCATTGATTTTGTGTGTCTGTTTTCAGAAATCTTAGACAGTTTTCTTCTATTATTTTTTTTACATTAAGTTATTCAATTTTTTTTTTATTTGTAATGTTTTCTCCTGGGAGGCCTATAAACCTCATGACTACTGCATCTAGTTTTTAAGGGCTATCACTTAGGCTTGTGCAGAATTTGTGTCCTTCTTTTAAAGTGTTGCCTTTTTTTTTTTTGCAGAATTTTAATCTACTTCAGTATTTTATGTTCTGAATCTGTCTCACAGGTCTCAGAGTTTTTACTTCATTGAAGAGGTTTTCCATCGTGTTCAATTCTGATTGTTCTAATTGATTTTAAATTTTACATTGAAAATTTTTAACCAAATTTTTTTTTCTGAATTTTAATTCCCCTTTGAAGCACTCTGGAATTTCTTGCAGCTGTTCAGTGAACTGTGGAAAATGGTCACTTTTCATGGTGTCAAATAATATTTTTTAATGTTCTTTTATCTTGAGGTTTCACTCTTTCAGTTTTCAGAATCTTCTATTGGTTTCATCTGTTTGTACTGTGGACTTGAATTCAGGTTTTCTTTGTTATTCACCTTTCCCTCATTGTTTTACTCCTCTTTCCACTGGTATACTGGCACCCTAACACCTCAGGGCTAAGCTACAGGCCTGCCCCTGTCCCTTTATGTTGGGGATATGGAGGTTGCTAACTGAGTCACTGCCATGACTTGGTAGGGAAAGGAATGTGGCAGGGAACCCTAGCTGGGTATTCTATTACCCCGAGTTGTTTCCTCTAACTTGTGGTTCAGCAAAATTAGTATTTGCTATTTCTTGCAGAGGTAGGGACAGGGCAGTAAGTGTGCTTGTTGGGGGAGATGGGGAGGCTGTCACATGCCTGGGAGTTTGCCGAGGCTCTGTGTGAGAATTCTTAAATATTCAAGTTCTTCAGTGACGATTTATGATGTTTTTACCTGGTTGAGGAGGGAGTATTTTCTTTTTATCTTGTGGAATCAACTGTAATTATTCTCTGATACCTCACTAGTTTCCTTTGAGGTTTTAGGGTTTAAAGGAGTATGCAGAAAGCAGTTTCCACCATCTTTTAGTTATGTGATGCTTCTTATTAAAGCAGAAAACTGAAAGGAAGACTTTTAAAATAGTCTAATAGGATCTTCTAGCTGATATGGGAGGCTTATTTCCAGATCGTAAACATTTTTTATTTACCTATGTAATGTATAATTAAATCTGCAACCATTTCGTTTGGTTGAGGTGAAATTTAGGTTCTTATATTAAGTTTTAGCACCAGAATCCTAATATAACACTATTGGCAGTGTCTTAAGTGTCTTTCCTATGGAAGTTCCTTATAATGAGGATCTTGAGCATTTCAGTAATTTAATTCTCTTGGAATGCAAGGTTAACCCATAGTACCCTGGCTGACAGGCCATTTCTATTTTATCACTTCTTCATTGGTAGTAGAGCAAGGCAGTAACTAAGTTTACCCTATGTTCACTGACTCAAAGATCAGGAAGGACTTGTCATTCAATCACGTGGCCACCTCCTGCCTTCTGAGCTCCAGAGGTGTCAAGAGATTCTTTAAGAAAAGAAGTTTTTATTTCTATCTTTTGTCTTTGTCACCTAGATTTCCCCTTATCTTTCCTTCTCCCCTTTCCTAATCACCATCCCTTATAATAAAGACTTTTTTTAAAAAAAAAGAAAAAGAAAGAATTTTTTTGCATAACAAATTAATACATTAAAAATAAACAAAAACAAACCAAACTGTTGTCCACAAAGTAGATGCTGTCTGAGCTGATCGTTTAAGGATGTTTCACTATGAGGTAGATAGCCAACTTGGGGAGCTGAAGAGACTCATAGATATGTTCTTACGTATTTATTCTGGGGATGCAGAAGCTGAAATCTGAGCCCAGACATTTCAACTAGTGCCATTCAGTCCCCTGGAATTTCTGTACTACCTTATTTCCTGTAATGAAAGGCACTGTGGCCAACTAACCATTTGGGAGCAGAGATGCTCGTATTAACTGATAGTGACCAGAATGCCTTTCTCTGGTGTCCACCTCCCTACCTACTTCCTCTCCTCATCCTATCTGAACCAGAGCTCTTCATATTTTGAATTGGCACCACAGATGATGTTCTTGGGTTTCCTTAGATACTTCTTGGTGACATAACTGGAATACAGTTAGTTCAGGACCAGTGGGATGGCTTGACTAGCTCAGGATGCTGTGCCCAAGTTCTTCTGATCTTTGCCAGCCCCTGGGCCCCATTGCCCTTGTGTAGAATCTGCCCGTACTTTTCTTTAGTCATCACATAAGGCTTTTCATATAGCCTAATACTATTTTTACATTTACTTACCATAACTTTTTGAACTATTCCCTCCCTATTGAGGCATCTCCTTTGTTTTCATTTCTTTGCTACTACAAAAAAAAAATTTGAAATCTCTGACTTAAAAATATGGACATTTTTTGATATTTTGTTTACATAATTCCAAATTACTTTCCAGATTAGGTTTACTAATTCACAGCTTCAACAGTGCATTGAGTATGCTTGTCTTTTTCCAACCCATCCAATATTGACTATTTTCACCTTTTATCATCTTTGCCAGTTTTGCTGGACATGAGATAGAGATTTGAGGTTGTTTTGATTTATGTTTCTTTTATTGTAATTTGGAGCATTTTAAATAGTTGTTAATAGCTTGCAATTCTTTTGAGAATTATTACTATTTGTTTATGAGAGAGTAGCTTTTGGATTTATGTATTTCTGTTGTTTATATATCTTACATACTAAACCCTAATCAGAGACTTTTTTTTTTCCCTCTGAGATTTTTTAATTGATTTTTAACTATAGGTAGTTGGGAATTGAGAACCCCAGATCATGTAAATAACAAATAATTTCAATAAGATTTGGGCTCCCTAATATTAATTACCCATGATGGAACATTCATTGTTTTCTGGTGTTGTAGATTTAGAGTTGAAAGTCCTTAGAAGTTAGTTAGTCCAATTCCTCTATATTAAAAATCAAGGAGCTGAATCCCCGAGAAATTAAAGGACTTGCTCAGTCACACAGATAGTAAATTAAACTGGGATTCAAATCTTTCTATCTCTAGTCCTGTCCCTAAAGTGACCACCTTTCCCCCAATATATTGTCCATGGAACTTGTGTGTGAAAATCTCCAGTGAGAGACCACCCAAGACTTCATCATTGTTGTTTTCAGTACTTCATTACCTTAATGGTCAAGACAGACTCCTTTGTGTCCACCAGAATTGCCAGGTTTTAACCTATTTCAGTTTTCTGTGGATATGAAAGATGGCTAATTAGCTTCTCTTATTAAAACTCCTCCAATACGTAGACAGTAATCAAGTCATTTTTTTCTTAAAAAAAAAAAAAATTAGTGTCCTGTTGTTGTTGTTGTATCAAACTGTCAAATGAGGCAATTTCCTGCCAAGATAACTATCATGGATCAGCAGTAAAAATACATAGTAAAATATCTGAATCAGAAAATTGGGGTTCTTGTTAGTATCCAAAGGGGAAAATAAGCATAAATAAATTGGAGATGATTTAAAATCATAGGATTGTAGAATCTTACTTGGAAAGGACCTTAGCATCTTGTCCAATCCTCAATAGATGCATAAATCTCCCCCTCATAGCATCTTCAGTTGTCTTTTATTTGAATTATGCTATTTTTCTCAATATACTCAAAGTCTAGTTTTGTTTCCAGAAAACACAAACATTGTGGTGTAGTTACCTTTCTAATTCTATACTTTGATTTAATGTATGTGTGTGTGTATCATTAATGTTTTGGCCTGGGAGGAAGTGACCATAGCGCCTAAAAGTACTTTGTGTTTTGTCTTGCCCAGTGTCTAGGAAAAGAAATTATTCCTACTTGCTTTTTTAAGACATTCCAAAAGGCACTGATAGATTCAAACTGTGGCTTTAGTTTTATATTCTACATATCCATATATTTATATATTACATAAGCTAATTAGATTTTGAATTACATTGAGAAAGACCTAGCTTCCAGGAACAGAGGGAAGGTTGAAGTGAACAGCATTTATTAAATGACTCCTATGTGCTTTGCTAATATTATCTCATTTGATTTTCTCAACAATCCTGAGAGGTAGATACTCTATTATGTCCCATTTTACAGTATAGGAAAGGGGCAGGTTAAGTGATATGCCAAAAATCATATAGCTAGTAGTATCTGAAATGGGATTTGAACTTAAGTCTTCTGAGTCTAGGCCCAGGCCTTTATCCACTGCACTACCATCTGCCAAGATGATGATAGTTCATACCATTCATAGCATATTTAAAGTATTTCCTTTTGAGTACCACAATTCAGGAAGGACATTGGAAAGTTGAAGGACCTCCAGATAGCACAACCAGTTCAGTGAAAGGCCTTGTAGAGAAACCTTAGGGGAAGGCAGTGGGACTCGATGACTGTGTTCCAGTGTTTGAGGGGCTTGTCATATGGAGAGAGAGACCATCCTGAGGGTCTTAGAGAGCATTTAAGCCAACATCTTCATTTTATGATAGGTAAACTGAGGCCAAAAGAGACTTAAGTGACTTGGCCCAAATTTAGCTAGTAAGCATCAAAGGCAGGATTTGAACCTGGGGCCTCTGATTCCAGAGGCCCACTCCAGTGTTTTTTTCCACTGTTCTCAACTTTCTCCTGTGTAGCCAATATTCCGGAGGCAAAATTGATTAAAGAAAAACTTACTAATAAGAATTAGAGCTTTTGGAAAATGGGATGATCTTCTTTTGGAGGAAGTGGTTTCTTTATTCACAGATTGAATGACCCCACAGCACAAGTGACTTGACTTAGCCTGGTGCTCCACTGATTAACATTGTTATTAAAGTGGAGTTGGAGGGTATTATCATGAATTTTTGTCATAATGTCTCTTTTCTTTGACATGCCATTGACTGTGGCAGGGTTTAGTGAAATATACCTCTTATATATCACTCTCATGTATTTTCACTCCAAAAATTGCGAGATTTTATTCCTCTTTGACTATGTAAACATGACCAGACTTTAGACTATTTTAGGTTCTAACTATATTATCTCCCATTAAAAGTTTATTTTAAGCCAGTCACATCCAGGGAGAGAACAATGGAGACTGAATGTGGATGGAAGTATAGTACTTTCACCTTTTTGTTTATTTCTTTTTCTTTTGGTCTGATTTTTCTTGTATAACATGACAAATATGGAAAAGGATTTTATATTGCTTGAGTAGTGGGGAGGTAAAGGAAGGAGATTGAAAAATTTTAAACAGTTTTACAAAAATGTATGTTGAAAACTATCTTTACATGTATTTGGAAAAATAAATACAGTTGAAAAATTTTTATTTTTTTGACATATGTGAGTCAACAGGCAGAATGATTTTTAAGAAAGTATTCAAAAGCAATTGGTTAGCATCAAACTGGAGTGGACTGCTAACTAAAACTGTATTTGACATTATTCCAGTAGAAATGGTCTCTCAGGAAGATTATGTGAAACAAGCAACTAATGCTTTTACAAGAAACCTGGAACTACACAGGCAGTGTTTGCAACCAGGAGACATTCTGAATTTAAACACCAATAATCCTGACTAAGCAAGAAGAGATGCGGTTTCCCTCTTCCCCTCTCCACATGTCAGTAGAGGACCTAAGAAAGATATTTACTGCAGCTTTTTTTTGATGTATATACACAATTTCTTTTTAAGTTTCTCTCTATACTCTTGTTTTAATTTAGAGAGCAAAAGTTTATTGACTGATTTGTATCAGTGTGCAGGCTTTTGACCTACCTGTTCAGTCTACAAGTGGGTTTATCATTATTATATAAAGTTCATTATATGAGTGAATTGTTCCAATTTGAAAAGGTATTTTTAAAAGCTTCTCTCCTTCCCTCTCCCAGTTTTCATAAGAAAGCTGTGCTAAATGGAAATAAGTAAAGGAAACATTCCCTTTTTAATTTCCTCTTTTTTCCTTTGCTTCTTTATTGAGGTGTGTTGGGAAAATATTATTTGATTTTTGCTGTTATTTGTGGTTAGCCATTTGGGTAACAGTATTCTGTGAGCTTTCTAGTGATTCATTCTTTAAAGATCCCTTATTTTGAAAAGAATGAAAAATAGCTTGTGAATGAAAAGATGTCTTTGACTGTATACAAGTTATTATTATGAAAATTAGAACAATGGAAGGAGAGCTCTGTTGTTTTATAACAAAGGAGAAGTTGTTTTTTCCTATTTGGCATTTCTTGCTTAAGAGTTCCAGAAGTTGGAAAGGTAACCTCATGTTTAGCACATCTGTTTTTTGAAAATCCAGGGTTAATTATAAGAGTAAAGTCGAGGGAACCTATGGTTTTAAACTAGTGGAAGGAACGAAATGTGGGGGGAAATACCTGTCACTGCTACATGCAATTTGTTCTAACACCTGCCCTATTAGCCTGGTTCTGTACCCCAAAGTAGTAATTTAAATCAAATCTCACCCAGAGCATATGCTGCCATCACTTCCCTCTTTGCCCTCCTCTAAATTAGCAGGTGTAGAAGAGATACAAGGGAATAGGGAAACCAAAGGTATTAAAACAATTTCATGTACCTGAAATGTTGTGTGTGTCATCTCTTCTTTTTCCACTTTCCTTCAGGTGGTTTTTGTTGTTCTTTTGTTTGGGGAGGTAAGGAGAGGGGGACAGCCGGCTATCTTTTATCTTATCTCCAAAACCATAAAGAACAGCTTCTGGAAGCCTGAGCCAAGTTTCCCTGCTGTCTGTGTCTGTTTCCTTTCTTATTTTCTTTTTGCTTTGCTCATTCATTTCCTGTGGAAATGACAAGGTATATTCTCCCTTTATTTTCCTTCTCCCTAATCATTCTTCATTCTCTTCAGCAAAAGTCATTGCTGGAGGCTGACTGCATAGGAACACCTAAATAGTGACTATATTTTGTATCAGATAGACATCTGTCACTAAAAAGTCTAGAAATGAGAGAATTAAGCCAAGGATCAACTTGATGTTGAGAATACTGTTAGGTTAGACTTTGTAAAATTAATAGAAGAAGTTCAGTTTAATGCAACTAGATTTTTTAAAACTTTAACTGAATTTCTCCTATTCCTTCCTCAAATATTCAGAATGCTGTCATTTTAAAATGCTATCATATTTGGTCATATCAGCTACTGATAACTGGTATTGTAAGGAATACTGTAAATAAACCATGTTGGAGATTGATAATCTCAACCTGCCACGAGACTTTGAGAAGCTGGAGATAATGGTATTATTGACTTCTAAATCCCTCAACCCAAATACATTTTATAATATTAACGTTGTATTTTCTGGGAATTATGTGTTATAGTGTTACTCTCCTGGGTTCTTTCCCCTTGGGCACTTAGGTAAGAAGATTAGCATATTTGGAGGGAGGAGATATATATTTATAAAATTGTTAGGCTCTTTCTCACTTGTCTTATTTCTAGAATTTATGATACAAAGTTGATTATAAAGATGTCTTATCTTAAAATATTTCTTTTTAAACATTAAAGGTAATGTGAATAAGCAAAGAAAGCATCATCAAGTGAAGCTTATTAACACCTCTCTACGCATCCCATGAGCTGTAATTACAAAACAGTATGTTGATTTAGCCCAGGAAGTGTGTATTATCCTTCCCCACCCCCTCACCCCCCAGCAACATGCTTGATTATTTTGGGGGAAGCCAATTTAATGTGAATGTAGATTATAGCACATCCAATAATGTGAACTTAAAATATAGTCATTAGAAGATTGTTCCTAAAATAAGCATGTCTCTTTCAGTGTACTAAAGAAAAATGACTGATTCTAAAGGTCTTTTTTTTTTGAAGTGAGCTAATACTTATGTTAATCTTTGCTAGGCAAATGTAAAATCTCTTTTGGTTGTCATTTAAGTGAAGAATACACTCCCTTTATCAGTTTTCCCATCTCTGATTCTAAAATTGGATTGTATCTTCTGTCTGACCAAATTTTTTCAAAAATAGAAACAACAGCAGCAAAACCTTTGTAAATTCTGTCTACCTACTCTTGATAGAGGTTAGACCACATTCTCCTCCATAATGCAGCCAAAAATTCATCTGATCTTACCCCAGTTTTATAACACCAGTAGGAGAAAATGGGTCTGAATTTGATTTCATCAAGTGTTTTGGACTCCTTGACATTTATTCAGATTGACTGCCCCTCTCCCTCTGTCCTCACTAACGAGCCAGTCATTTATCATATCCAGCCTTTTTTGTGCCCTCTTCTGGTGTTCTCCTCAGGTTGTATCATGTCCTGGCTTCTTCTTGGATTCTCCCATTTTCTCTCTTTACCTTCTTCTCCAGCCCATTCTGCACCTTGCTGCCAAATTCATCTTCCCAAAGTTAGACTCTTTTATTTTCTGTGACTCACTAATGCTAATGGAATTTGGTCCAGACTCCTTAGTTTGCTCCTGGACTCTCTCTCCCCAGCTGGTTCATTTTCAGCCATACCACCTGCTCTTCTGAAGGCTTTGTGCACCACTCAAGCAAAGACTTGCTTGTTTCCATCAACATGTTTTTAATTGATGTTCTTGTCTCCTCCAGTGACCTCCCCTCTATCTTGAATATTTTGCCCTTTTCGTCATCTAGCTCAGATCCCACCTCCTCTGTGATAGTTTTTTGGGCCACTCTTATTAGAAGTACTACAGCCATTGGGCAGTCACATGGTACTTTAGGACTTCCCTCCATTTCTCAACTTTGGTGAAAAGTGATATTGGCCTTTTTCTCCCCAAACATTTAAAATTCCTTCAGGGCAAGACTTGTCTTTTATTCAGCTTAATAAACATTAATTAGTTAATTAATCAATCAATTAATTGATTGATTAGAAGGCCTTCTATGAACAGATGTTTCCTTCTGGGTACATGAAAAAAATAATAAAATAAAGCCTAGTCTTTACCTGTTTAAAAAAAAAAAAAAAAACTTTGAGTCTAGTAGGGAAGTTTAAAAATGTACATACAAATAAGTGTGATATAAATGAGACCAGAAATAGGTGCAGAAGACAAATCCAAATCAGGGAAAATGAAGAGTCACCTAATCAGGGAATGTGGGGGACCTTCCTGGAAGAGGTCATGGTATCTGTGCAGGGCCCAGGGCTAGGAAAGAATTTCAGCAGATGGAGATTGAAGAATTGATTGAAAGTTGAACCTTCATAAGATCTTTATAATGCTGTTTTTAGCTTAATAGATGCTTGTTAATGAGATTTTATGTCCCTGGTAGGAGGAATTTTTCATCTTTTTTTATATAATATAAACTCATTTCACATTTCTAGCCAAAGCCAGAAATCTGTCTTTTACAATTTTACATGTGAAGGGCATGCTTTCTGCATGATGGGTGAAAATCTTCCCATTATGGGAGTCACTTACACTTGTGAAAACCTCAGGTTCAAATCATTGTTTTCCCACCTAGTCTTTTTCCAAGGAGTGGAACAGTTTCTTGTCTCAGGTGGGTTGTAAAAAGGACTATCTCAGTTTGCAAATAAGAAAGTTTAAGACCTGAATGGGAGATGTATTTAAATTTGACTTAATCTTGATTAGGGAAGGTTATGGGTACTCACTGAGGGGACAGTGCTCCTGCAAGAAACAAGATTGTGACAGTTCCCCTTTTCAGTTAGCTGGCAGTGTCATGGGGAAGATTAGAAAGCTTTGTCTTTGGTTTATTTGCATAAGTGTGGAAACCAGTTGGCCCATGTAGCTTTAGTCTGAAGCCTTTGAAACTTTATGTTTAAAAACATATAAAAACACCCAAATTGTCAGAACTGGTTGTTTGTAAGTTATTCTTGATCACAGTTTTGTTCAAGGAGAAACTGATTCCTGGCAGTAAGTAATCAGTGTTCCTTTTAGCTCTGATTTTTAAAGAATAAGTGATAATGTTGCATATGCTTGAGGGGGTGATTAGAAAGAAACATTAAAAGGCTTTTTAGGACATCCGCCTTTGGAAAAAGGAGCTCTGGAGAGGACTGTATTTGGCAGCTGAACAAGATGTGAATAAAGCTTACCTTTGAAGTATGCCATGAAGAGCATGATCATTAACCCTTCATGTAGAGAATGTTTTTACTTCTTACATCTTTATGAGGAAAGAATAGCCAAAAGTCAGGCTTAGCAGAATCATTTATAGGTTACTCATTGCAAAATTACCATTCAATGTGTACACCCCCAAATTCTCTCTCTAAGCTGATCACCTTTCAGGAGCATTGGTTGGTTTTTCCTCATTTGTAATAACTCCCACACAACATAGGTTTTTAATGGGCTTCTACTACTACCACTCCCCTCCAGAAAAGTTCATGCTCTTTTCAAGTAACCCCTTGAAGAGAAATGATGTATCATTAACATAAGACCAGCTTTCTGTACAAAAAGACTTAAAAAAATTTTTATGGACCCTGCTTTTTAAACCATCTTTCACAATTGAACAAATGCCTCAGAATATGAAATTCGTTTAGTCACCTGAATTACAAGAAAATATGTACCTGGCAAAACACAGCTTTACAGGTCCCAGATGCCTAATTATAACTGTAAAGCAGTTCTGCTTTGGGCTTCTACTTACTCTTGATCAATCCCCTTCTGTCAGCAAGCAGGGTTGGGGTGGGGGATGAGAGTAATTGTGGAGTGAACAAATAGTCTTCTCAAGCACAGATTGTGCTTCTGCAATTCTTCATATTGAAGAATCAGTTGGGATTGTAAGCTGAAATTGAAGGGCAAAGTTTGAAGTTGACCTCAAAAGTTAAAGGACAAAAAGAGGCTTATTTATCTTCACCAAAAGCTGTCATTTCTTCATTGAGCAGAGTACTATTTTGGACTATAAAAGCTTTGAAATGTAAACAGTCAAGGAAATAATATGTTTTGCAATGACAAAGATATGCAGGTGCACATCTCAAAATTTTCTTTTATTCTAGAAACTATAAGTAATTAAGGGAAATCTTCAGCCCCATGAATGTATTGTATTGGTAGTTTAATACCAGGTGTCTTTTACTTTGGATTTCTGTTGTGAGTGAATCTTCCCTAAAAATATCTTTGTTGGCTACATGTATGTACTTTGTATCATAGGATTGATTAGATGTTTGGAGTAGTGGTCACAGTAGCCGAGAAACAATTAGATTTCTTAAAGGGGAAAGGAAATTCTTGGTTCCTGATATTAAAGTTAACTCTTTTCTGTTTTACATTTCTCCTTTTGTTGTACCATTTGGAAAATAGTGGCTTATCTTAAGTCAGGATTTCTTAATCTTTTTGTGTGTTATGGATCCCCCACCCCCAGCAGTGTATTGTGGTCTATAATTGATCTCTTAGAAGTTTTTTTTAAAGCATAAAACACATATTACTACAAAGGAAACCAATTATATCGAAGTACAATTATCAGGTTTAAAAAAAAAACAAAAAAAAAAACATGTACTCAGACCCCAGTTTAAGAATCCCTATTTGAAGTCACCTTCTCTTGGGGTGTGTGTGTGTGTGTGTGTGTGTAATTATTATTATTATTATACTTTTTATTTACAAGATATATGTATGGGTAATTTTTCAGCATTGACAATTGCAAAACCTTTTGTTCCAATTTTTCCCTTCCTTCCCCCCACCCCCTCCCCCAGATGGCAGGTTGACCAATACATGTTAAATATGTGAAAGTATAAATCAAATACAATATATGTATACATGTCCAGTTATTTTGCTGTACAAAAAGAATCCGACTTTGAAATAGTGTACAATTAGCTTGTGAAGGAAATCAAAAATGCAGGTGGACAAAAAATAGAGGGATTAGCTGGTTCAATTCATTACTGCTGTATTGGAACTGCTTTGGTTCATCTCATTGTTGAAGAGGGCCAAGTCCTCTTGGGATATTTGAAATTGTCCTCATTTAGTTTCAGAATTATATTTTCTTTACCTTGTTAAGGCAAGGCATACATTTTAAATGTTGCTCCCTTTTTACCAGTGTCTGTGGTATTTTTTCATCTGTATTAGGATGGCACAAAATATAATTCTGGATAGGACTGCATAAAAATTAGAGAATACAAGAAACTTATACTGTATAAATTTCAAATACAGATTCTTGCTTATGAAGATTACTCATTTTATAATACATTGTGTTTTAAACAATACTGCCACAATGAAATATGCTAATCTTTAATCTACTGCTGGCATCTTTTAATAGTGTGGGAATGTTTAGGAGTAACAGAAACAAATGGCATGTATGAGTGAAGAAGTTTTTGATGGAGCTAGCCAAACTGAAAAAAATTTTCATCATCTTGTTGCCTTTTGTGTTTTATAAAATATTACGTACACTGAAGATGTTTTTCGGTGATGCACATCACTTTCTTTTTCTTTTTTAATTAAAGCTTTTTGTTTTCAAAACCTTCTTGGATAATTTTTCTACATTGACCCTTGCAAAATCTTGTGTTCCAGTTTTCCTCCCCTTCTCCCTACCCTCTCCCCTAGATGGCAAGTAATTCAATATATGTTAAATATGGTAAAAAAAAAAAAATATATATATATATATGTTAAATCCAATATATGCATACATATTTATACAATTATCTTTCTGAACAAGAAAAATCAGATCAAAAAGGAAAAAAAATGAGTAAAACTAAAATGCAAGAAAATAACAATAAAAAGCATGAAAATGCTATGTGGCGATCCACACTCAGTTCCCACAATCCTTTCTTTGGGTTAGATGGCTCTCTTCATCACAAGATCATTGGAACTGACCTGGATCATCTCATTGTTGAAAAGAGCCACGTCCATCAGAATTGAACATCGTATAATCTTGTTGTTGCCATGTACAATGATTTCCTGGTTCTTCTCATTTCACTTAGCACCAGTTCATGTAAGTCTCTCTAAGCCTCTCTGAAATCATCTGATGCAGATCACTTTCAATGCATTACAAAGTGTGTTGTTATAAGATAAAGCTTTTACCTGGTCATATTTGAATCATCATATAAAACTTAGTCATTCTTTTCTTGGAATTATTTTGTTGATTTTCTGACAGCTTTTCTTATAATAAAATTCTCTAAAATATACCTAAGCAGGAAATAATCAGACATTTTTCAAAAATTGGTTGTCTCAAATATCGATCATGAATTAAATTAGTTTTAAATTTGCACAAAGGGCTTTTTCTTTCCTTTTTTTTTTTTAAGTTATATTCTGAAAAAATGCATGGTAATTTGGAAAGAGAGGAGATGCTAACCATCTTTTTTGCCTGAGTCCAAATGCCTTAATTCTGGATATATTTGCAAAGCACATGTTACAACTAAGATTCCTAACACTGCAGTGTGCCCCTGGGACCACAGTTCCTTGAAATCACTGCTGCTTTCTTGTGGTTGTGGTGACTGGTTAGTTTTTTATGATTCACTTGGGATTCTCAGCCTGTTATCCACAGGCAAACATTGTTTTTGAGTAATCTATAAACATTGAGATTGTGCTTCTGGATTTTAGCAAGTTTGTTTGCACACATTAGGATTTTTGAAAAGTCATGATGTGTTTTTTAACTAAATTGGGTGAAAATCACATTTTCCAAACCTCACTTAAAATTCCATTTTGTGATAAAGTTTATATTGGAGTTGGAATGATCCTAGATGGTGTCTGTAATACTTTAAGAGTTAGCAAGATACAGATACTGTAATAGTTGAATGTTTTAAAGTAAAAGCACTAATGTGAGTAGGAAATGTTTTCCCTTTAGATCAACATTATGAATAAAAGGTTTCCTTTGAATGAGAAAGTTATTAATCACTTGGTGACTAACATTTGAGTGTTGGTCAGTATTTAAACCTTAATATGCAAGAATTTTGTAACTCCCGATATCTCATATCAGATTTAGCTTCTAAACCTTATAAACATGTATCCTCAAATTTAGTGCAAATTTAGAAATAAAAAAGCTTATTTGCATAATCCAGGGCATTCTTTCATTAAAGGCATTAGTGGACGATTTTAGCTTAAATGGGCAAGATATTTCATAAAGTCATAGAGAGGGTAGAAAAGAAGAAGTAGAACTTATCTTAAGGAAAGCACAAGGGACTTATTAGCAATTACTATTCATGAGTGAATTATTTCAAAAGAGATAATATCTGTAAAGTGCTTTGAAAATTTTAAAATCTATATATGTCAGTTATTCTCATAGGCATACCCTTCCCTGCTCAGAACCTTAGGTGAAATTGTAGGACATAGTTAAGCCCAGAACACCTATTTTGGTTTTGCTGTCAGCACTGACCACAGGGCTATTATCATTCAGGACTATTAGCTTCTTGTGTACCTCAGTGCTGCTTGGGATTGCTCTTGACTATTTGTTCTGCCTCCTGGTTGTACAGCTGTGTAATGATCTTACTCATAAGGGTTAGAAAGTATTAATGACATAGATTGATCAAGGAAGCATTATTTGGAGTAAGCATATATATAGATGTGCACATGTTCTGCGTGCGTGTGTGTGTGTGTGTGTATCCTAGTAAGAGGATGCTATGATTTCAGAAAAAGATGTCTGTAAGTGTGGTAGTGTTTATGTAGACCACTTAAAAATTAACATGATAACAGGAGTTTGTAACCATAATAATGAAAAACTTGCAATAACCTGTGGATAGTGACTGAAAAAATGTTATTAAAGTCTTGGTTTTTGCATATTCAGCTGTTTTCTGCCAAAGCACTTAATGTATTATTTTGGGGGGAGTATGACTTTCCTTCTAAATTAATATGAATTGGTTCTGAAATGTTTTGCTCCAGAATTTCAGCCTTTTTCCTAGTCATTATGGTTTAAATTACCCAATTCTTCTGTTTTAATTCATGTATTAAGTCAATAGTTCTTACCTGCAAAAAACTTGAAGAAAGCGAAGAGATCAGTGTAACCCAAAGTTACTTGATGGTAAATTCTATGAGGAACATACCAACAAAGGAAGAGAAAGTACTCCATCCAGAGCAAACATGGAAGTTTTCAGGAACCATGTATTTGAACTGGGCTCAGAGGTGACTGGGGGTGGGGTGGGGAGGATCTTTGAGTACAGAAAAGCACACATATATGTACTAGGGGGAGGGCTGCATTAGCAAAGCTCACAAGACCTTGTGCCTTCACAGTAAATCTCTAAACTACTTTGCATTCATGATGTTACTTGCATATGTGCCTGTTATTTCCTCCTTTCGCATATAAGCTCTTTTAGGGCTCTTTTACTTTTGTTTCTAAATCCCTAGTCCTTAGCCCAGTGCTGGCTTCTTCCAATAGTAGCTTCTTAGCAAAATGCTTGTTTGCTTGATTGTATCTATCCTTTCTTTTCTACTCACAAGATTGGCACCCTAATTCAATCCCTTTTCAATTCTTTCTAGGATTATTGTGGAGCAACTAAATGGCAGGAGCACCAGACCTGAAGTTAGGAAGCCTTATCTTCCTGAATTCAAATCTGGCCTCAAATACTTATTAGGTGTGTGACCCTGAACAAGTAATTTAACTTTAGTTGCCTCAATTTCCTCATCTGTAAAATGAATTGTAGGAACTGGCAAGCCACTCTAGCATTTTTGCCAAGAAAACCCAAATGGGGTCATGAAGACACACACACCCTTGTTAGAGAAAAATATAACAAAAATACTATTGTAAAAGCCAATCTGTTTATTTTCTATGTATAAGTTTTCCTTCAGTGGGATGCAAACTTCTTTAAAATGAGGACTATTTGAATTTTTTTTGGTCATCGATCTTCATTACCTAGTGTTGAATAAGTGAAGCATCCCTGACATAACTTACTATAGGATCAAAGTAGAAACTGGAGATGGGAAGAATCAGAGACTTTTAGTGCACTAGAGAATAAGGAAAGTCAAGCTTGAACCTAGTGTGAAGCTGTTATCTTAATTTCAGCCTAGTTGCTAAAGGGCCCCTGGAAACATAAATGAGAATCAAAGCTATATCTGAACCAAAAAAAAAAAAAAAAAGGTTTATTGACTGCATAGTATGTTATTGTATTGATTTTTGTATAAACTAGTTCACCTTTTTACTCTATTTCATGGCTCAACATTGCACCTTTTGCATCAGTCCAGTTGTCATAAATTTGGAGCCATTACCAATCTGTCACCAACACAAAAGACAAAAATATTTCAAAGTACATTTTCCACTGACAAAAGAATTCTGCTATTATACTTATTTTTTAGTTATTTCATTAAAAATTTCCCACAATCATTTTTTTTAAAATTTGAGTCTAAATTCTTTCCCTCACTGTGCTCCCTCCTTAAGAAGGCAAGCGATTTGCTATCAGTTTTACTTGTGAAGTCATAACATGCCAATATATTTCCATATTATCCACATTGCAAAAGAAAACAAACAAACAAAAAAGTATGCTTCAATCTGCATTCAGAGTTCATCAGTTCTCTCTCTGAAAGTGAATAACATTTTTCATAGTGAGTCCTTTGGGATTATCTTAGATCATTGTCTGGATCAGAATAGCTACAGCTTTCACAGTTGATCATCCTTACAATATTATTGTTACTGTATACAAATATTCTCTCTTAGTTTTATTCACTTTTCATAACTTCATATAAGTCTTCCCTGGTTTTTCCCCTTTGTCATTTCTTATAGCACAGTAGTATATCATAATCCTATACCACAGCTTGTTAAGCCATTCCTCACTTGACAGGCATCCCTTCAAATTTTAGGTCTTTGTCACCAAAGAAGCTGCTGCTGTAATATTTTTCCACATATGAGTCTTTTTCTTTTTCTTTGATCTCTTTGATTTACAGGGTCACAGGGAATATACAGTTTTATAGCCCTTTGGGCATAGTTCCAAATTGTTTTCCAGAATGGTTGGATTAGTTCATATTTCCACCAACAGTGCATTAAAGTCCCAGTTTTTCCACATCATCTCCAGCATTTGCCATTTTCTTTTTCTGTGTGAGGTGGTAACTCAGAGTTTTCTTAATTTGCATTTTTCTAATCTGTAGGTAATTTAGAGGATTTTAAAAATGTGAATATTGTGATTCTTCTGAAAACTGACTGTTCATATCCTTGACCATTTATCACCTGAGGAATTGCTCTTATTTAATTTCATGTAATCAAAAGTATCTGTTTTATTTCCCACTATGCTTTCTATCTCTTATTTGATCATAAACTCTTCCCTTATCTATAAATCTGACTGGTACATTTTCCCACATTCCTCTGATTTATTTAATACCTAAACCATGTATCCAATTTGCCTTTTTCTTGGTATATAGTATGAGATACTGGTTTATTCCTAGTTTCTACCAGACTGCTTTAGTTTTCCCAGCAGTTTTTGTCATATGTTGAGTTCTTAATTCAAAAGCTTGGATCTTTGAATTTATTAAATGCTAGTTTACCATGGTCATTTACTACTGTACATTGCATGACTGATTTATTTCAGTGATTCACCACTTTTTTTTTTAGGCAGTACCAGATTGTTTTGATGATGGCCATTTTGTAATATAGTTTGAAATCTAGAACAGCTGAGCTGAGCTACCTTCCTTAACTATTTTTTCTCATTGTGCTCTTGATAATTCTTCACCTTTTGTTCTTCCACATAAATTTTGTTGCTCATTTTTCTAGCTCCATAAAATAATTCTTTGGTAGTGTGATTGGCATGGCACTGAATAAGTAAATTAGCTTAGGCAGAATTGTCATTTTTATTATGTTGACTTGGCCTAGCCATGAGCCATTAATATTTCTCCAGTTATTTAGATCTGTCTTTTTGTGTGTGAAAAGTGTTTTGTAATTGTGTTCAAATAATCCCTAGGTTTGTTTTAGCAGATAGATTCCCTAGTATTTTATATTGTCTGCAGTTATTTTAAATGAAATTTCTTTGTCTCTTCTGCCAGGATTTTTTTTTTTTTTTTGGTCATATATAGAAATGCTTATGATTTGGGTGGATTTATTTTATGTCCTGAAACTTTGCTGAAGTTGTTAATTGTTTCATGTACTTTTTAAAGTTGATTCTGTAGGACTCTCGAAGTATACTACCAGTTATCTGCAAAGAATAATAGTTTTGTTTCCTCATTGTATTATCATATTTAAATGAATGTTGTTACATTTTACTGAATCAAATCCAGGTGAAAAAAAAATTGCAGTGGAAAACTTGTGGAAATATTTGGCAAATGTAAAAGTCTGTTATAAAGGATTCTGTTTTAACTGAGTAAATGTATCTTGTTATGGTAAGGATAAAAATTTCTAATTAATAGTCACGATTGTAAAGTTGGCTTGAACAAAAGATTAACATGTATACATACATATATATATATATATATATATATATATATATATATATATATATATATATATATGTATGTATGTATTATCTTCACTGTTGGGCTAACTGAAAAAGAAATAACAGAATATTCCAGTAACAGAATACTTGAGGTCTTGTTTTAGGAAGTATATTCAAGGTATGGATATAGTTCTTGTTAAAATAAATGTGACTAATGGCAAAGAGTTGGTTTTGATTTCTTTGAAGGGAAATGCTCTGTGGGTTATATTTCTGATTTGCTATTTGCCATTTATGTATTAAAATCTTAACTGACCAGTAGAAAGTTTAATATATTTGAACTTAAAAAAGAAATAAAGATTTCAATGACGTGCATGGTACTCTGAATTCTGAGAAGCCTAATTTTAATACAGATTAAGTATTCCCGTAGACATTTATTCTGAATCATTTAAAACAGCTTTTAGTCATTTTAATATTTTATGTTGGTTACTTTAAATCAAATTGGATTGTTTAATTTAGGGGAATAATTACAGGTTTAATAAGCATTATTTTAATTATCTTCAGATTAAGTATATTAGACTTTAGAAAGTTTTGTTTATGAAAAAATTTGTTTTTGCTTGTTTGTTTTAGAAAAACTCAGTGCCATACTATTTGTTTTCTTATTTGAGAACGCAATCTAAATCAAAGTTATTATCCTGGGGTACATTAATAAATTTCAGGGAGTCCATTATTTTCATATCTTTTATTAGTTATCCATTAATAATCTTTTAACACATCTACTAAAAGATCTTCATATCATACTAGTTCCTATCTTTTGATGGCCCCCTTCTCTGTAACTCTACATATTTTATTTTATACAGTAAAACAGTATTCTGAGAAGATGTCCACAGGATTCACTAATCTGTCAAAAGACTTGAGTTACCATGACTCAAAAAAGGTGAAGAACCCTAGAAGTGAATAAGGCTCAGCTTCAAAGCTATTGAGGTATGATTGAAAGAGTTTTGAGGTTAGAGATTGTTCCCTTGAAAGAATATCACCTTATATGTTACTTAAAACAGTCTCTTTTTTAGCAGTTATTTGAAAAAAAGTTAATGTAGTCAACTATTGTATTTCATATTTCAATAAAAATTTATATAGGATTTAAATAGAAATATAAATTGTTTTAATTTCTATTGCTTATACACTTATAGATGCAACTTTTTTTGGTTGTTGTGACAATCTTTAAAAAACTATAGAAGTTTTTGCTATAGTTGCAAGTGTTTTTTTTTTTTCCCCTTAAAATTAATCAGCCCTTAATAACATTGGGTCTTGTTGGATTGTATAAAAATAAAGTTAGCAGGTTCCTGGTACCCTTCCTTGGCCTAACTGCTTCTCAGTCTCACCAGTGTGCTATGAAAGGCGCTAGATAACACATTGTAGTTTCATGGAGTTTAATCCAATCCCAACTGCTGCATTATTGGTAATACCCCTTTCATGACTATCTTTTTCAATAATCTTTTAACACCTACCAAAATCAAGTCTTTTTATCATGCTAGCTTTTGAAACATCCTTTGGTGGCTTCCTTTTTTTGTATTCAGGATTTCATTTTATCATCCTTTGAAATATTGTTGGGCAGAAGTCCCTGTTGGACAAGGAAGCACTCCATATCATGTTACAGCTAGTAATGTAGTATGTTTCTTTAGGTGCAGCTCCAAAGTACCAGCCTTTCTCACAGCAACCTTTCTGTTATTTCTGGTGTTAAATTGAAGCTTCACAGTCTGTGGCAACTTTATCTTTGGATGGATTAAGCTCAGGTTAATACCTATAGCTGTATTTTTAAAGGGAGAAGGACGTTAATATTTTTCTAATTGTATTCAGAGAGGATTTTGGATTTAAAGCAATTTTAGTACTAACTCTTGATATGATCAGCCATTCAAAGAAACCATTTGAGAGAGCTGGCATCTTTAAAGAAAGGTTTACCACTGAAAATGTCTTCCCTTTTTTCTTTTACTGTTGTTCTTTCTTTCAGGAAGAGAAATAATTAGAGAATCTACTTGCCTATGTCCTTCTACAGAAGCTAAATTGGAAGGAACGTTCAAGTCACCTAGCCCAACCCATAATTGAACAAGTATCCCTTTTGCTACATGACACATAAATACTTGTTCAGTCTTTAGATCACCTCCTAGACAGGCCATTCCACTTTTGGTTCCTGGCTCACTTAATGTATTAGCTCTCCATCTCTCCCTTTATAAAAATCACTGGTATATATATTAGACAACATTTGGACAGGCACAGATCCCCTAAGTACTCTATTAATAGAGACTTCCAGCCATTCTTTGGATTTTTCAGTCTTTCCCACAATAATAGTATGAAAGACTTTGTCTAATGCTTTGATAAAATCCAGGTAAATTATCTATAGGATTTCCTCAAAGTTAGATATCCTTTAACTTTCTTTTTAATAATATGTATTAGAATTTTACCATGAAATCAGGTCTTACTTACAGATCTCTTGTTTGCAAATTTCATTCTTCTACTCTTATTTTGAAATTGGGACATTTGCTTTTCTCTAGTATCCAATTAATTTCCCTCCTTTTTAGTGCTGGACCTGGAGTCAGGGAGACCTGAGTTCCCTTCTGACCTCAGGAATTTACTAGCTGGATGCATCAACCTGGTCAGACACTTAATCTCTGTGGCCTCAGTGACAGCACCTACTACCCAAAGTTGTGAGAATGTTTGTAAAGTGCTTAGCTTAGTACCTGGTTTATAGCAAGCACTCTATCAATGTTAGTTAGTCTCCAAGTTCAATAATAATAATAATAATAATATCATAAAAGATTGCATTTGCTGTCAATTTTGGTCTCAGCTGCTCTTAACCATTTTTCTTTGTTAGAAGAAAAAGATTATTAGATGGAAGTTGGGAGAGGGTAATATCTGGAAATGACCATGACATAAAAATAAAAAGCATCAATAAAAAATCTGTGCTATACATCAGGTTATACTCAGTTTTCCTATACTTTGCTATCACAAATTCTGAGAATCATTTGTCACTTTTTTTCAAGGTTTCCATCATTTCCTCCCCAGAAACCAGTTTTTGCTTGTTGGTAAGAATCTTTTGAAAGATTAAGGCAACAAGAAATTATGTGCTACTCTGCTTTTGATTGAGAAAGAGCTCTAGTAGGAAATTTAATATAATCAAAATCCCCATCCTTACTCTTATTATGCCACTTCGTGATCTGTTTCCTTAAATTCTCTATTTTCTTTGTATGTATAGGTGATGTTTAGTCAGCTCTGATGGCTATACTGGTTTTTTCCTCCAGTGATCTTCATTTCATTGTTTACTATATTTACCCCCAGCTGTAGTTCCAAGATTTCTTTAATAAATATTTTCTTTTTTTTTTTAATGTTTTTTCATATTTGATGCCATTTTTTAATTTGCCCTTTTCCTTTTGAGTAAGACAATTTTCCAGTCATATTTCCATCATGGATCTCACTAGTGAGAACCGAGAAGTTCAAATTTATTTCCTTCTGTTAGGACCTCTGGTTCAACTTGTACATTTTTGCAGTCATCTGAGGCCACAGTTTATAGGGATCATGCCTTTCTTAAATTTTGTCCACTGTGAATTTCTAGGTCTCCTAACTACTAGTTTGGTGGCTATATATGCAGGCAGTTTTCTCCCTTCTTTGTCATGATATCATAGATTAATAGCTGAGAGAAGCTTTAGAGTTCATCTAGGCCAACTTCCATCCTTGTTACAGATAAGGGGTTAGACTAAATGACCTGGAAATCCCTTCCATGGCCGAAACAGGCCTAGAGGGTTAAGAGGCTTGCCCCAAGTCACATGGGGGAAGTAAATGGAAGTTAGTGTCCAGACTGCTTTCGATTGCCCTCAGTTGAAAGCCCTCTTAAGATTAAGTACATTTATACCTCTGCAGCCACCTCTAAACCTCAATGCCAGAGTATTTCCTTCACATCTAAGGTTTCCTCATCAGCTAAGATACATGCTCTCTCAGTGTGTTGTGAATTTCCATTTTTTTAAATTCATGACTGACATTTATGCAGCATCTTGCAGTTTCTAGCAGTCTTCATAACTGCTGGATAGCCCTGAAATATAATGAAGTTGTGCACGCGTTATTCACATTTTGCAGATAAGGAACCAAATATAGGAATAGTAAATGGCTTATCCACATTCATACAAGTGACAGACCATTATTTGAACCCATATCTTCTTGCTCCAAATGCAGTACTTCTGCCACATTCCTAGCTACTTCCTGATCTCCCCCATTGAATCAAAAGACTTTGATTTCTCTGAAACTTCTTGTTATTACGCTAGAAACATACCTTAAGTATTGCCTCTGAAATGCCTGCTGATTTAATGAAACTGAAATTGATCCCATACCTCAACCGTCCACAGTTGATTGATTTAGAGGCTTTTGTGGGAGGTCTCCCATAAACTATTCTTATGTCTTCACTCCTAGTTCTCCTTAACTTGTTTCTTGGGGCATGGCAAGAAAAGAAATGTGTGTGTGAAAAGAGAAGTGGAAAATTCAGTTAAATTCTGGAGTCCTCCTTGGGATAGGGGAAAATGTCTGTTATTGTTGCTCTGTTGAACTGAAAAGGCCTAAGGTAGTCAATGTTTTGGTGAAGGTATGTTGGACTCTGTCTTACTCAGCTATGTTATTGCCTAAAGGATGTTGGGTCAGCTATTATAAACTCCCACCATTCCTCTTTCCTTCTCTCATCTCCCCTGCCAAGTTATGAAGAGTGGCTAAATGTAACATAGCAGCTTTAATATCCTCCTTCACTGGGGAAAAAAATGGATTCACAGGCTTTGGGAACAGCTGATGTAGTTTTATCAAGTGAAGATGAGCTTAGTTCTTCTGTTAACTGAAATCAAGTTTTCTGAAAGAGTGGTTCGATAGAAGCAAGTATTAATTGTATTTGAGATAGCTATACAGTCGTCCCTTCACATTTGCAGTTTTCACAATGGTGGTTTGATTATTTGTAGGTTAGGCATTGATAATTAAATAGGAATTCGGGGATTTTTGCTAGGGACTGCAGAAAATCACAGATGATATGTGTATGTAAAGAAAACTTAAAAATAACTAGTGTCATAAATACTCTGTTATCAATCTGTTTTATTATTTGCCACTCTAAGTATACATACATAAATTTATTATTAACAGTAAAATTTTGTCGAAAGTTTATGTACACTAAAGAATTATGGGATGTGCATAAACCTGTTGCTGCAGCTAAACTAGCTGTTGCAGATTCTGCAGAGTGTGTGATACTAATCTCTCCTATGGAAATTGCCCCTTTTATGGGTGCAGTATGCTGTTTTATTTGTTTTGTGTATTAAATAAATATCAGAATTATTAAAAAATAAAGTTGGGGATAGAGTTATTTAGCATTTTTCACCACAAATATCAAGGGATAACTAGTTTCTTCTGATTTCTTGGAAAACATTTTGAAAATAATTTCAAGTAGCAGACTTCACTCTAGGGAATCAGAATAGAAGAACAGGTTGTTTCTTTCATAAACCATTTTTTCTCCTTTGAAGCAGCAGCAATGGATCAATTTTAAGCACATTAACAAATTGAGTAGACACGTGTTTGAAGCACAGCAGACCCCTGTCATGAAGCAGTGAGAGGCATTGGCTGTAGAGTTGATGTTGGAGACGGGAGCATCTAGATTCAAGTCTTTGACTTTGCTGCTTTTAACCTCTCAATGAGAAAGCTATAGAATAATTCTCTCTTCATTCTGGCAGAGGGAGATTCCTTTCTCTATACCAGTGAAATCACAGGTCCGGATCAAAGTCTTATTCAAAAAGAAAAAGTGGAAATAATAAATAAAAATGTGTTTATTAAACACTTAGTATGTAGCAGGCAAGCAAGCTCTGGACTGAAAGTGTGGGATACAAACCCAAAGCTAAACTTTGTATCCTTAAAATTTAGCACAGTTCTTGGCACATGGTAATTGTTTTATGCTTTTTGATTAGTTAATTGGCCTAATAAACAACAACAAAATTTCTACTATCTTCCCTTTCGATGGCTTGTCCAAAACAGATGATTTGGAACAATCAGAATCAGAAGTTCTTCATACTTCTGGTGATTCTCATGATTAAGAATGATGTTGTCAGACAGTCAGAAAACACTGGTAAAAAATGACATCTTATGCAAGAAGCATGCTAAAAATCTAAAGGGACTCCAAATGGAGTTTTCCTCATCATTGCTTTTGATGGCAGAGAATGAAATAAGAAACATGTATTTAGGAGATAAGTAGCTAGTGTCTAAGAATGAGGTTCAAATTTCTGGAACATGGCTAAAACAATTAGGAACTAAAGGTTTCAGATTAGGGATGGAATGCCCCTAACAAAGTCTGGTAAGAATACATTTGAAAATATAATCAGAAGTTTATCTTCTGATAAGATACCATCAAGAATAGCTACAATATAGAAAGAAAAATAGAATTAGCATTTAAGACAAATTGTCACCACATGGACCAAAAGGAAAAAAAAAAAAGGAACAGTAATAAAACTCATAATCTCAATTGTCTATAAACAGTAAATACTCAATTCAAGAACCAGAGAGAATGAATCATGGAGAAAGAGCTTTTTGGAGGTACAAGTAAACAATTTTGTCATTGGAACATATTACAAATTTTCTGGACAGAAAGAAGAAAGAGATGGAGTTTGGGATACATATCACAAGTCTGAAACAGAGTTGTGATAGAGCAGAAATGGATTTCGTTATCTTCAGTTATCTTGATATTTGTTGGAGCTTGCTTTTTGTCAAAAGCAGAATAGCTCATAATTTCTTGTCTTTAACAGATAACTTCTTTTAAAAGGTGAAGGAACAAGTTAGGGAAAATTCTATTCGGATTTTGATTCTGATCACAGAGGAAAGATTTGTTGCTAGAATAGAAATGACAGGAACCTACCTGGGAAGTGGCTATGCTTAGAGTTTGGATAGCCAGCTGTAGCCCGACATTCACCTGAGAGCTGATTTCAAAGAATTCAGAGGAAGGAAATAGCAACTCACAGACTTAAATTCCATAAAGGTCATGAGCTCAGGAAAAATAAGAAAATTTCAAGACTCTAATAGTGAAGCTATCAAGGAGAACAGTTCTTCTGAGAGGAAAAAACAAGAGTTGTCTGAAGAGATGAATGTGGGATGTGCAGGGTTCTCAACTTAATAACCCAAATTAATCTTTTTTTTATTTCATGATGATTTTCTTTCCTCTAAAGTATTTTTCTGAATACATGTAAAGATAGTTTCCAATACTCATTTTTGTAAGATTTTGTGTTCCAATTTTTCTGCCTCCTCCACAAGACAGAAAGCATGTTAAATGGGTTAATCACGTACAGTCATTTTAAGCATATTTTCATATTTGTCATGTTGTGCAAGAAACATCAAACCAAAAAGGGAAAAAACCACAAGAAAGAAAAAGCAAACAAATGATCCACATTCAATCTCTGTAATTCTCCCTTTAGATGCAAATGGCATTTTCCATCCTAAGTCTTGGAATTGGCCTGGATCATCACATTGCTGAAAAGAGCCAAGTCCATCACAGTTGATCATCACATAATCTTGTTATTACTATGTACAGTAGCCTCCTGGTTCTGCTTACTTCACTCAGCATCAATTCATGTAAATCTTTTGGAAATCAGCCTGCTCATTTCTTATAAAACAATAATATTCTATTCTATTCCATTAATATACCATAATTTAATCAACCATTCCTCTACACTCAATTTCCAATTCCTTGCCACTGCAAAAAAATTGTTGGAAACATTTTTGTACATGTGAATCCTTTTCCCTTTTTTATGATCTCTTCTGGATATAAAACCAGTAGTGACACTGATGGATCAAAGGATAAACACAGTTTGATAGCCCTTTGGGCGTAGTTCCAGATTGCTCTCCAGAATGGTTGGATCTGTTTACAACTCCATCCACAATGCATCAGTGTCCTAGTTTTCCCCCATCCCCTCCAACATTTGTCATTATCTTTTGCTGTCATCTTGGCCATTCTGAGAATTATGAGATGGCTCCTTGGAGTTGTCTTCACTTTTTTTCATATGAGTATAGATGGCTTTAATTTCTTCATCTGAAAATTGTCTGCACATATCATTTGACCAAATGATATTTATCAGCTGACTTGTACTCCTAATAAATTTTAATCGGTTCTCTGTATATTTTAGAAATGAGGCCTTTATCTAAAGCATTGGCTGTAAAAATTACAAAATAAATTCTTTAAATTTGTATATAGAAGATAAAAGCAACAAGTAACAGAAGATAACAATAAACGCATGGTATGATTTTTTTTTTTTTAAGTGCCAGGAGTACAAGGCTTAGAATAAGGAAAACCAAGGGCAATATGAAGGGTTTTGTATTTTTAAAGCTATTTGGGATTAGGAGGGAAGATGGCATGACTGCTTAGGTGTATGAGACAATAATAACTGATGACAGAAGGCAAAATCACTTCTCTTATTTTCCTTGTTTTCTTTGCCAAGGAGAATGACCTTTGGACTGAAAATAAGAACAAAAAATGACTAATAGGGAGTTAATGTCTAATATAGATAGCAAAAGAACACCCAACTGCTCTTGATGAGTTCAAGTCACCTGGTCCAGATGAACTATTTCCTGAAGTACTGAAAGAATCAGCAGATTTAATTATTGAGTCACTCTCAATGATCTGAAAGGTTGTGGGAAACAGATGAGGTATAACAATACTAACTGCAGAAAGGCAAACATCCCACTTTTCACAAAAGGGAAGAAAATTGTCCAGCATAAGTTGATGAACATCATATCAATTCCTTTGAAATTTCTAGACCATGTTATTAGAGAAGTGATTAGTGAATGTCTAAAAAAGGAAGCAATGGTTCCAAAGCCTTCATCTAGAATACGCCATGCCAGATGAAACTGTTATCTTTTTGGAAAAGTAGATAATAGCAAAATTTGAAAGTGATCAAATGGACTGTGCAAAGTAACCTTAATGGTTTGATATCAGCTTCGAAGGGAGCTTTGTGTAGTGCCAGGACAAGCCCCTTAACCTCACTGAAGCTCATTGTTTCCTCATTTGTACAATGAAAGGGATTAGAGCAGGGGTCCTCAAACTAGGGCTGCTGGCCAGATGCGACAATTGAGGACGTTTATCCCTCTCACCCAGGGCTATGAAGTTTCTTCATTTAAAGGCCCACAAAACATAGTTTTTGTTTTTACTATAGTCCGGCCCTCCAAATCTGAGGAACAGTGAACTGGCCCCCTATTTAAAAAGTTTGAGGACCCCTGGATTTCATTGGGTTGTATGAAACATGTAAAAATAATATGTTTGAGCTCTGTGTAAATGTTAGCTATTATTAAAGTGCCCCACCCTGGGGAATTGTGCTTGGCCCTTTGGAGTTTAACATTTTTATCTTTGACTTTCATAAAGACAATATTGTACTTATCAGATTTGCAGATAACACAAAGCTAGGAAAAGAAGCTAAGTACTGGGTGGCACTCAGGATCCCCAAAGAGCTTGACAACCTGTTGTTGTTGTTTGTCCTTCATTTTTGAAGAGGACCATGACAACCAAAAGAGGATTTGCAAGTGAACTGGATTTAAGTGAGGGAGAGCTGTGGCAAAGCCCATCAGCCTCTCTTTCTCCTTTGGAGCCATCTGGGTCCAGTGGCAAGATATAGATCAGGACCTTTGGAGGTGACCTTTTTTAAGAAAAGGTCTTTGTCAAGTTTTAGTTTGACTAAGGCGCAACATCCATTTATGAGATTAAGACTAGGTTAGAAATGGGGCAGAAAATGTCCTTCTTTACCTAGTCAAAAAAAATTTGGGAGGGAAAGACCTTTAGGGTTTCTAGCCCAAATAGAATCAATTACTATGTTCATTCTGAGTAATCAAAGCCCAGTGACTGGACTAGTACTTACTGTTGGCCAATCAATGAGAGGTGCTGGTCCTTAAAAGAGAAATGTAGCCCTAAAACCCCAAGATAGATATCTTGTGAGGTATGGCCATAGCCTCAGTCAGCTTAAACCATACATACACCCTAGAGCATTGGGTAACTTTAGGGAAGGTATTTTTTGGCCTTTGTATTCCAGCACCCAGTAGGTGCTTAATAGATGTTTGAATGAATGAATGGTGAAATTTAATTAGAATAAATGTGAAATCTTAATTTTGTGTTCATGAAGTCATCCATAAAATGAGGATATGTTGATATGACCAGTCTTTGGGGGGGAAAATTCCAACAAAAGAATTGTTGAATTCTAAATTAAATAAGTCAAAAGAGTGATATGGCAACTAAGAAAACTCCAGAGTCATTTGGGACTACAATGAGAGGTATGACCTGCAAGAGCTTGGAAGGTCAAAATCCTCCTATGCACTGCCCTGGCAAGATCATATCTGGAATAAAAGGGTCAGTGGCTAATGACATAGTTTAGGAAAGATATTTATAAGCTCAAGAACATCTAGAAGAATGTAGTCAGAACATAGTGAAGAGCTCTTGAGCTTATGACATATGAAGCCACTGATGAAATTGGGATGTTGTTTATCTTGGGAAAGAGACTAGTACTGTGCTTAGCTCATGGGTGTTAATGAATATTACTTATTATTTGACTGTAGCCTGGGAAGCGATAAAGACTGTTTGAAAGAGAGGTTATAGTTGTATCTTTTGGTCCTGGAACATCATGTAAAAGTTAGAAAGTGGCACATATAAGCTTATTAGCATGAAAATCTTGCTAATGGATAGAGCTCCCCAAAAGAGGCATGGACAAATGCCCTCCTAAAGGAGAGAGGTAGGGTCTTTTTATTGGACTTTTTCACATCAAATCAGCTGTTAAAACAGGGATCTTTTCTAGCATAGATTAGAGTAGAAGACCCACTGAGGTGTGATTTTTGTGTGGATGTGTAATGGTGGTGAGGAAGGGGGAGAGTTAGCATTTTTCACAAAGGTGAAATAATATGAAAATGAACTGCAAGGACAGCAATTGGGAAGAAAATTGAAATTACTGAATAATTTCCTACTGTGTGCTTGTATGGATGTTTAAATAATTGTATAGTGAATTAAAGGAAGGGGACTGTCCACTTTTTTTCCTGGAAGGAATTTAGGAATGGATTAAATGAATATTGGGGAGATTATGTACTGATAGAAATTTTATTTACTTATTGTATTGATGCCATCTCCCCCTCCTACTTCTTCACTTAATTTCTTCTCTCTCAAATCCTGTAGTCTACTTCTCCCCCTCCCCTGGGGCATTGGCTCTGATTTGCTCTTCCCAAAAACCTTTGAGATGACTCTGCTTCTAAATTCTTATTAAGTGTGAGAATGCTATTTAACAATTTATTTGAGTTTCATTCTGTCCCCAACTTGTCATGTAAACCACTACCAATTCTAACATCATTATGGGAACTTTCAGAGCTTTTAGCTTATTAGTCACAGACTTGTAAGGAAAGTTAAAATTATTTTGTGAAGATTTCTCTAAAATTCAGAGGCTATATCAGCAAATCATCAGAATCAGTATCAGTATCAGAAAACCATCTTTCCTAGAATTCACTTAGAATTTCTAACAGGAACTAGAATAAATGTATCTGTTTCCAATAGGTTCCTTGAAATGAATTTTCTAATTATCTTTACTCTAGTAGTAGTTTAAGAATATTTGAATTTACAAAGGAAACCATCAAGGCAATTGCTCCCAAACTTAATATAGTGCTGTTTTCCCTTTTATACTCTATATAAAACAATCTATACAAATAATTTTTTTAGCTTGTGTTTAGTCAAAATCAAACTTTTTAAAAATAATTTTTATAATTTAAACATGCAGAAAAAGTAGCAAAATGACAGTAGCTGCACTGTATTATTCTCACAGAATCATTGATTTTGAGATTCAAAGGACCTTTGTGGTCATCTAGTCCAGCTCTCTCCTTTTATACCCAAAGAGAATGTAATCCAGAGAAGCTGGAATGACTTATCCAAATTCACAAAAAGTGGCAGAATCAAGGGTAGAACTCATAACCTCTAATTCCTAACCAATGTTGTTTTCCACTGCATCAACCAATTTCCTCCCAAATCATTGAAATTTTAATGTGGGTTGCATACTTTTTCCTTCATCAAGAAAAGGGGAAGGGGTGTAGATCAGTGTCTGGAGCCATTCATGAAATCATTTGCCCCTGTCCACCATTTAAAGCAAATTCACTCAGTTTTGTTGGCTTCAGTTTGAAATTTTTCATTGGCAAAATGTTGGTATATTTTTGTGGAAATTTTTGTGGAAATTTTACTAGTAAATATCCAATAATTTGGGTCATTGCTTTTCTGCTCTGCAGTTGGGAAAACCTTGTTTTAAGGTAAATTTTAATTTAGGTCAAGAATGCAGCCAGATGGTGATTTGACACATTGTATGTATAATGGAATTTTCCATTTAAAAAAGTGTGCTTAAATGGAAAAGTCATTTTTATCCAAGTTCAATCTTGGAAGAGGGAGCACAGGATAATGGGTAGTTGATACTTAACTAGCTATATGACTCTGGGCAAATCATTTAATCTCCAGTGCCTTGGTTTCTTCATCTCTAAAAAGAAGAGGTTAAATTTGATTTTTGGCATGCTTTCCAATTCCTCAATCTGTGATCCTATGATCTAAACCATCCCTTTCCTCTTTTGTGTCGTATAATTGTTGAACCTGTCACCCCATCATAAAACCAGGAAGGAGATGGTCCATCCATCTTTCCTTTCAAATCCTACCTCTTTGGTGAAGTGTCTGAAGACTGACCCACGAAATAATCACTATAGTGATTATTCATTTAATGGAGCACACTTTAGAAGCTGGAGATCTGTGCTTTTTGCCTAACACTTAAGGGATATCATTTAATCAGCATCCTGGACTTCATATATGTTTAGAAAATTATGATCAGTTTTTGAAGAGGATAACCAGATGATTCTAAAATGGTCCTTACTATGAGTGCAAAATTCTAATTTCATACATTAGGAAAATGTACAATAGGTTTTGCTTTGGGGCTAGTTAATTAGACTTAGTGCTAGAAGTGAAACTTGAGGGAAATTGTATGTAATTATTATTACACAACAGGCATAGACTCGAGTTCTTTGCAAATGAATAAAGGACCTGGTATGTTTTTCCTTTATTATATAGTCTAGACCAAAGAAGGAAATTGTTGTAGGGTGGGGGTTGATAGGATGTCAGATATTTTCAAATGAATCGAGGTATCTCATAAGAACTTCAGGGTTGAATTCTTATAATTTTGGTATTAAATAGCAAACTTGTCATTGATGTGAGCCTGTGAGAACCACAGATAGCTTCAGGAACACTACAACAGCAGGGTTGGAGGGAATAATTGCCCTTCATTTAATTTGGTTGAGAAATACAATACCCTAATTAAAATCTACCTAAAGTGATAGGGGCAGCTCAGTGGTACAGTGGATAAAGCACCGTCTCCAAAGTCAGGAGGACCTGAGTTCAAATGTGTCCTCAGCCACACTTCTTAGCTGTATGCAAGTCACTTAACCCCAATTGCCTCAAGGGGGAAAAAAAGGAGTCAGTGGTGGCAGGGAAACAAATTAAGAAATCCTTCAGTATTAGAAGGTAAAGATTTCTTCCCTTTAAGTACTTGGCATAAAATTCAAGGTACATACTTTGGCAGCACACTGTTATTAAATCACATGAGTAAAAAACTGATTGGACCTGATTAGCAAGGGCTCTGCTACATAAATGATCATGGAAGGTAGCCTTCTTCACCTCTTTTTTTCATTTTTGTCTGAGCATGTGGTATCTGTTTCATGCTTTCTATTTCCCTGATCAGATTTATATCACAAATTTCTTTATCATATTCCTATTCCATTTCAAGTCATGCTTATAAGTTATTAAGGGATGCCATATTAGTGACATAAAACTCAGTTTGGTTTGGGCTAGGATTTAATTAAGTGAGGAACCAAAACACAGTTTATTATTTTTAAAAAATCATTATTGATGCTTAGACTCTCAAGGCATCATTGTAAATTATCTTTTCATAAATCAATATATTGATACTTAATTTAGTTCAATAAGCATTTTATTAAATGAATTAATAAATATAGAAGCTCACTTGCTTACACTCCTCCCTACCCACCTCCTCTTCTCCTTCTTGCCCAGGCTCTTTAATATGGCATTGAAGAAAATAGAGACCATATCCATGATAACCTGTCTCAAAACCCTCTTCATCTATTCCTTCATCTTCTGGATTACTGAAGTTATTTTTCCAACAGTTGAAATCTTGAGCAAGTTTACTTTGGGCACAGACATTTCTCTCATTGCAGAGAACACTACTATTGCCCCCTTTATACTCATTGGGACAGGTGAGTATATACCTCCATTGCAGTCTTTAGGCCATTTGGATGCTTTGCCACATGTTGTGGAAGCTCATGGATATAGAAACTCTATGCCACTTTCTTGTCTAAGTAGGATGTTCTAGCTGAGCTAGTGACTAGCATCTCAGGGTTTGTGTTTCACTACAAGATCAAGGACATCTTCCTTAGGACATAAACTGAAAGATGAGGTACAACTGAGGATGCATTGCTGTCGAGTTCAGAAGTATCATATTAATCCCATACTTCTGGACCATGGGATCCCTCCCTATATTACTATATACTATCAGCAGTTGTAACTCCCAAAATCTGTCTTGCCACTAAAGCCAATCCAAAGGGTGGTTATGATCTGGTGGCCCAGGATTATGGGCATCATAGCTAGAGTAGCTATTGATTGGTATACTATTGGCCTTCTGACTGTCTCCCTCCCCCCCCCCCTTTTTTTTTTTTTTTTTTTTTACTGCCAGTCAATATGAGATAGTATAAGAATGGATGTGGAAGAAAGAAGAAACCTATTTCCAGATTGGAAGCTGCAGCAATTTAAGACACACTACCCATATCATACACATACATGCTTTCTTGTGTGTACATATATGTATTTGTATGGAAACAGCCTCTGTTCCACTTGTCAAATCATGTCCTCCTTAGGACTGCATCCTGTCAAGTACTGTTGTGCCACAAAGGCACGCACATCATTCTACATGTGATGACACTGTATGCACTTGATCCTACTATGGTAGCATTGTAACTTAAAGGTAATCCACCCATTAACACCAATGATTGAACTCAGGGCATCAAACTAGCCTTTCACTAAGGTAAACAAATGTTGATATAGTCATGCAAATAAGGGGTGAAATGCCTTTTTTTTTTCTTTTTATTTACAGCTTTACTAAGGACTTTTCCTTCCCTTTTTCAGACTATTCTGATGCTAGAAAGAAATATCAGTAATAAACTATGAAGATACTTGGAGGAAAATTTTTGAAAACATCATATGCTTGAAGGGAATTGTTTTTTCTTGATTTACAATTATGTTGCCTGCCTAGTATATACATAAATTACCCTGTGAATTTTTGCCTTTGACTTTGAACCTGTGTATCACAACTACAAATCTTTTTTTTCCTAAAGATAATACATATTATCCAAATTGTAATTTGATTTTTTTCTTTCTATGCATTGATGTTAAGAACATTATTATTAAGAACGTCAAACTGACTAAAAATGAGTTGGGGATTCAAAGCCTTTTAAAAAAACAGAAAATTCTTAATAACATCTTTGTTTAACATGACAAAAATGCATTGCTATTGTGAGCATTTGCAATAAATGTTTTACTAAGTGGAGCAATTACAGATTTTTTAAAAAAGGTCTACAATGTGCCTGATATATGCTAGGCTATCCAGATACAAAGACAAAAGTGAAACTGCCCTTGCCCTCAAAAAGTTTATAGTCTATGGGGGTAGGTGGTTACAAAATGTAGACAAACAAGTAATTATTAGATATCTGTACAGAATAATTTGGCAGAGTTCACTGACTGATCAAACTAGAAAAGACCTCTTGTAGAAGTTGGCATTGAACTGTTTCCTTATAAGGACAACCTATGCACAGGCTTAGGGTAAGAAGACAGAATGTCATGTTAGAGAGCTAGCAGCTTGGTTAGGGGGAAGCATGCACAAGAGGAGAAGTGCTTAGAAAGGTAGTTTGGAGTTGCATTATATGGAGGACTTCAAATTCCAAAGAGAGCAACTTGTAAAGAAATAGCAACTTGATAGATAGAGCAGAGGTAGCAAACTCAAGTAGAAATAGGGGCCTCTACATTATGCCTAAAGATCCCTGCAAACACATATTGACTTATTTTTATAAAATTGTAATATTACCTACATTTTGTTTTTATTTTGTTAAATATTTCCCATTTATATTTTATTTTAGTTTGAGCAGCACTTGGGAGTGTTGTGATCATGTGTTTGAATTCTCTGGTGTAGAGGATGGATTGAAGAAAAGAGAGATTAGAAACAAAGAAGCCTGAATAGGATCCTATTTTAATAGTCACAGATCAAAGATTTAGGGGTAAAAAGGACCTCAGAAGTCACCTAGACCAGCCCTGCAATGTTCCAGAGAACCCTGAGGTCCAGAAATCTGATGTGTGGCAGAGCTGGGATCTGAACTCAGGACCTCTGATTCCCAATGCAGATTGATTAGTCCTCTCCCTCCTTATTGAAGAAATAAAGCTGAGAAAGATTGCCATCAAATACAGTTGGAGGTTCTCATACAGCTTACAAGGTAATTCAAGCCCAAGGTGTATACCCATGCACATAATAGCAGAAGCATATATGCAGTTGACTTTTATAAGCATTTGAATTGAATTACTGAGCAGAGGCCAAATTTTCAAACAATTACAGTTACCAAATTATCAGCCTTTAAAAATGTCCATAGAGGTTTCATTCAGTACACAGATAATGGCATGATAGGTTGAAGAAAAAGAGAAAGAATTCTATTCCTTTCAGTGTGTTAACTTGGATATAAAATGGGCTACCTGGTGATTATATTCCAGATTCTGATGGATGCTAACATACATAGTGAAATAATCTTGTTTACTTCAGTTCACCTACATGGCCACAAATCTGCAATTCTATGATCATTGGCAAGGAAGTGAAATCTACTGCTTAAATCAGTAGGGTGGTCTTAATAAACTACAAAATATTATGTAAAGTCAGGAAGTCCACAAGAGAAGTGATAAAATTGTCACTTCTAATGGCTGTAATGTGAATGAAGGGAGTGATGATATACAGGAGAGATAGGATGGAGGTAAAATTGACAAGATGACAACCAATTGATTTGATGGTAAGTGAGAATGGAGGGTCTAAACGAACTATCCCATTGTAAAGATGGCTGTCTGGGAGAAAGCTGTTGTCTTCCTTGATAGAAATAATTAGAAAGTGGTTTAGGAGGAAAGTTCATGAATTCAGTTTTGGATATGAGTTTAATGTTTGCAGGATATGCAAATGAGGTATCTAGAAGATAGTTAGGTTGGAGCTCCAAAGATAGATAAGATTTGGGAATCTTCTATAATGAGATGATAGGATAAATAGTTGATGGGAATTTATGAAGTCACTAAGAGTGTAGGGAGAGATGGCCAGGACTGAGCCCTCATACATAGGGCTCAGATAGGGGTGGAGAAACATGGATGATGATGATCTCTTATAAGGGAGACTTTGAGAAAAGTCAGCTAGATGGACTGAAGAAGATCATGACAGAGTAGTGTTAACAAAGATTGATTCTAATATTCCTTATCACTAATGCTTCCCTTGACCTTGCTTTCAAGTAGGGTAATTTTCTATACAAAGAACAAAGTAATTCTTGACTGGGTTTATTAAATTAGCTTCATTAATATTTTAGAAATTTGATGTTAAATGAGAAATCTTAAACTTTATTTCTCTTGACCTCTACAATTACGTTTGCATGTTTCAAATAAGTTACATTACATGGTCTTCTGTTAGGAATAGGATGTGGTAGATTCTCAGTTGAGAATATCTAGGTTAAAATTGGCAAGACATAGGTCTGGTAGGTGAAACCAAGGTTGTTTGTCAATCTTAGAACTATATATCCTTAGTAGCATTTTGGTTTCTGTTCTATGAACTAGGTTATATAGGACTTAAATATAGGTGTCAATATAGATGAAATTGGATTGAGAAGGATTACTTATTCTGAACCTGGCTTGGTAGCTAAATATTCTTTACTATTTGAAAATGGCCTGCAGATAATTGTGTTTTAATAGCAGATTCTTCTATCTTGAAGTTTTATCCAGATAATGTGTTTGACTTTACCTTCCAACAACTAGAAAAGGCCAAGAAAGAAAGGGGGAAAACCCCTGAAGATGTTGATGTCCTCATGCCTGTATTATGATGACCAAATGGTTTTCATGTCAAATTTCCATTTTTGTTTCAGAGGATCATAGACTAAAGATTTAGAAGTAGGACAGCCAGATGGCACAATGGAAAGAGTGCTGACCTACAGTCATGAGCACCTGAATTCAAATGTGACCTCAGACATTTAACATATACTAGCTGTATGACCTTGGGCAGGTCACTTAACCCTAGTTGCCTCTCAAAAAAAAAAAATACTTAAAAGGCTGTTGACTTCAGCCTCACCCTTCATTTTGTACACGAGGATGAAGTGACCTCCCCTGGCTCACACTGTTAGGAAGTGTCTGAAGTAGGATTTCAATTCAAAATCCAACACTTTTGTATACTGGTTTCTGGACTGACTTTGGGAAAAATTTCAATGTAGTCACTAAAAAAAGGTATTCCCTAGATTAACGAAGTTTGCTTCTATGATACCTTTGAAGGAATTGACTAATTTGTCTTAAAATTGTAGATCTTTGCATCATAAAATGATTGCAAGAAACTAGAGCTATCACCAGCCACGTGGCTTTGGTTATGAAATTAAAATTAAAAACAGAAAAAAGCTCCAGTGAGTATATACCAAATTATTTATAAGAACATTTTCCCCCATGGTAGAACAATGGGGTGCCCATTACTGGGACAATGACTGAAAAAACCTTTACATTTATATTCACATGTCATTGTTCAGTATAAAGTAAAAAATATGAAGACTTCAGAGAAATATGCGAAGAGTTGTATAGTCTGATTAAGTATAAATTAAGCAGAACCAAAAGCATAATATCCAACTTAACCACAAAAATATAAATCAAAAAGATCTCTGAAAGGACATTGAACTCTGATAACTGAAAAAGTAATGAAAGTGTTGAAGATCAACAAATAACTAGAACAAAATATTATTTACATTATCAGAAGCCATTACTGTATCAGATTCTTGCAAGGATAAAAAACATCAATAACATTTTAAAAGACTTATAGAACCAGAAGGAATTACAAGAAGCTATCAGGTTTGGCTCCCTGCCTCCAAGAAGATAAACTATCCCTCCCATTTTATATGGATAGGATTTGACAAAATAATTTTAAAGTTTGAATACATCCCAAGTTTTCTTGACTCCGATCTAACACCCTTTCCACTGTTTTGAATGGAAGAGTAGAAGAGAAGTCACATGACTTGCTTAGGATCATATAATCAAAAAGTGTAGAATGGGGATTACAAGCCTCTGAAGACAGTCTCAGATTTGGTAAACTAAGCATTGGAATTCAAATCAGCATTGAAAAACACCCAAAATTCAATGTCTGGGTCAGTTGGTTATCTTAAAAGGAAATGAGGAACAATGGTCACCCTATTTGGATTTATCATCTATTATTGTACAGATTAAGGTCCATAGTTCACACAACCACTAGATACTTATGGGTAAACATAGAAATAGGCAGGAAATATATTCTCAAGTGCCATGGAGATGACAGAATTGTTTTTCTTTTAGTATCTAAAGTTGTGTACAAATGCCTCCTTTCCCCTACTTCCCATAGCTAGAATGTTCTTTCTCTGTAAACTTTTACGACACTATACTCTCCATGCACTTCCATACTCTACTTTGTATTTATTTCAGTATGCATGTCTTATCCTACACTGAGAGACCAATTATCATTGCTTCTTGCTTTGTGCCCAACACACAGTGCATTGTGCCATAGTGGGTGCACAGCCATCATTTTTTGAAATTGTTGAATTAAATCTCCTTGAGGGATGTTAACAACTAACTTTTCCTGTTCAAGAATAACCTGATTAGGGAAAAAGGACCCTCCTTATTTGGAGCATGAGAAACCATGTGTATACTTAGCCATGGGGTCAGATTTAGATGTGAAAGAGACCTTAGAAATTATAGATGAGAGAACTAAAGGATCTAGTCATTTGTGCCACAGCTAGAAAGTGTCTCAGATAGAGTATGATCCACAATTTTTCAATCTTCCATCTACTGCATCACAAGTGTCAGTCAGCTCATGTGGCCCACAGCACTGCTGAGTGCAGCCTAAATAAGTTTGAAATGAAATTGGGAAATATTTAACAAAATAAACATATAACAAAATTAAAATACAGCAAAACCTAGCTTATATATGGATTTTGAGGTCAGTATGTAAAGTACTAGAGTTCCTATTTAAGTTTGACACCTCTGCTCTGCACCCCGCTGATCTTCTTATTGGATTGTATTTATTTGAAATCCAAGTAATATAGAAAGCAATAGAGTAATAATGACTACTGCCCTTTTTGTCTGATATCTGTCTGTTAAAAGTTATTCAAGTATCGGAGCTAAGTGAGAAATTAAGAGGTAGGAGGAAGTCAGTTTTGACAAGTATATGGTTAAAAGAAGATTATTTCTTCTCATGTGCATAAAAATGGTTGGTAAATTTCTTTTAAAGTTTTCTAGAACAATCATACCGCATGATTTGTATGTAATAATTCCTTTCTTATACCTGATTATTTGTTATGCTGACTAAAGATGACTCCATTTAGGGACATGTCTAGAAAGTCCTGTGTGGGGGGGGGAACTATCATAAATTTTCATTTTGCTACTGTTTTAATTTACTTATGGACGGTTTTTAAAGTGTCAAGAAATAAATGTTCAAATGTACTCAGGAGCCAAAGAAACTTAGAAATGAAAATACAGAATTGAAAAGGATGCAAGTTGGAGAGAAGTGATTGTTTTTAATTAGCTTTGGGCACATGTGTCTTAAGTTAAGGTGACACTAAAATTCCCTTCTTGGCTTGCCAGGCTGATGAGAATTGTTCTGAGTTGCACTAACAAAGTAAAGGACTTTTTTCAGTTTGGTGGTAGTGGAGTCTCTTTCAAGCTGGGATGGAAAAACTCATCATCTAATGATTTAATTTGCTTTTCTTTTCTGACTGGCCTACTCATCTGGTGACAGTAATTACCTTGAACAACTTTTAGAGTATTGCTAACTGGCATGAAGGAAAATTCACCATTGTCTTAATTGGACCACAGTTTCCTCCTATGAAGGGAGGGAGTGAATCAGATGATCTTTTAAGCTTTGACCATTCTTTTTCCTTTCTAGTCAATGCATATTGGTAATATCTCATACTACAGAAGAGGTAAGAGAAAGCAGGTTGCACAGTGACTGTGAACCTGAGTTCAAATATGTTATTAAATATTAAATTCATTCCTCCCTCTGGACTCTGAAGGTCTGTAGCAGGCAGCTTTCATGTGTCTTTTCCCCTCATTAATAGCATGGGCAGTATCTCTGTAATCCCTAAAAACCTTTTTGGCAGCCATCTTTGCCCTTCCCCTTAGTCCCTCCATTCTGTAGGGACTTTGGCCTGGGGATGGAAGAGCTCTGGGATGGGGTAAGAGAAAAAAAAAAAAAAAAAAAGCTGTAATTATTACCAAATCTCTGAATCTGCATTTATATAGTACTTTAAATATTACTCATATGAGTGACCAAGGTTGATTTCAGGCAGATCTTTGCAAAATATCTGTTTGAAAGTATAGCACAATATCATTAAGCCAGATAGTAAAGATCTATGTTTTGAAAGGAAAGGCACTGGACCTTCACTTCATTGTGAATTAAAGTCATGGATGAGCATCTTTATGGACCTTTTAAGACTACTCCCTTCCCACACCAATTTTTTTCCCCCTTTGGACTTTGGGGAATTTATAGCAGGGGAGGTGGGGCAGAATTAATTGCTTGTGTGTAGCCTAGCTTTGGGTTGGGGGGAGGACGGGGAGTGAGTAGTTGTATAGATTAAATATTTAAAAGGAATGATTTCAGATATTCCCTAAATATTTTAAGTGCTTTTGGTGCTAAGAAAGTTTTCTTTGTAAATGAAAGAATTTGGAAATGTGTTTAGAAGAAAAATATTTGTTATCATAGAAATGAGAGTGGAAGAAAAATGGAATTGCCCTATTAAGGCATATCTGTGGGCAGTTTTGAAAGCAACAAACATGTGAGAACATCCTCAGTGGAGCAATCTTGGCTGCTTTTCCCTATTAATTAATACAAGGTACTGGAAAAGCTCTTGTCCACTTCAGGCTGCTTCAGAGCAGTTTAGGGCCAGCAAACTGAGCATTTGGATATTAGGAGCTATTAATTATTGAGGTAAAATTACCAGGAAAAAGTTTTCAAAAGCAACAGACTGACAAAAAAAAATTTATTCTGACTGCATTGACTTTACCTAGCAAATTTTTGCAATTTACCTTTACCACTTGTTGGATGATTTCCTTTGAAACAAACCTTTGTCTCTTTTCTCTTTGCCACCAACTTAAGTTGCTATATTATGAGTATAACATTTGCAGACTTTCTTTATGAGTTGAAAGAGCACCCCTATTGACTCTGTGCTTGGTGATGGATGGGTAGGTCCCCACCTGCTGGTCACTTTACTATTAGATTCACCCGGGGTGCAGCGTAATCATAGAGCAAAGCAGGAAATTGAAACTTGCTTTTTTGAGGAGAGTCATGTGTAAGTAGCCTTTTTAAAAGCCATTTTTTCACTGACAGAATTCTTTTATTTCCTGGTTTTTTTCTCTTGGGGATTTATGAACTGGTAACACATTACTATATGGGAATTGTAATATTGCATCATGTTGCTTGCATCAAGAGAGATTCAGGAAGTCAGATCTGAATTTTAGCCATCTTAATGGAATTCCATGAATGGGGTTTTCAGGCAAGAATTTTTTATTATTTGGCAAGTGGGTGGAACATTTTGACATTCCCATCCTTATGATTTTTTTAGTTTTATGCTGCTTCCAGAGGCAAAACTGATAGCAGGGAGCATCCAAGGCTCATGGGAGAAGAATTTGTGGAATCAGACTATATGGACTTGAACATAGTGGGAGGGGTGAGGTTTGGGCGACAAAAGTTGAATTTATCCAAAATTGTCATGGATTGTTTTACATAGAGCTTTTGTTCAAATAAGATCATACCTATAAAGTGCTTTACACATCTTGAAATGCTATATGCGCACACGCGTGCACACACACACACACACACACACACACAATATTGCTTTTACTGGTTTTATTACAAGGAGGAAAAAGCAAACAGAATTCAGAATTGGAGTTGCTCCTTCCCCAATCACTTAATTATTTCTCCTTATTTTTATTCTTTTAAAACCATTTAAGGTACTAAGATACCTACATCCAATTGATCAATGATGGACAGAATCAGCTACACCCAGAGAAAGAACACTGGGAAATGAATGTGGACTACTTGCATTTTTGTTTTTCTTCCCAGGTTATTTTTACTTTCTGAATCCAATTTTTCTTGTGCAACAACAGAATTGTATGGATCTGTATACATATATTGTATGTAAGATATACATGTTTATACATATACATGTTTAACATGTATGCGACTGCCTGCCATCTAGGGGAGGGGGGGGAGGGAGGGGGGGAGGGAGGGAGGGAGGGGAAAAGTTGGAACAGAAGTGAGTGCAAGGGACAATGTTGAAAACTTACCCATGCATATGTTCTGTCAATAAAAAGCTATAATAATAAAATAAAAAAAGATAGCTACAAATCTAGGTTTATATTTCTACTATTAAAAGAAATTTTTTTACTGTTTAATCTAACCTAAACTATAAGACTTGTGTTCAGAGAAGTATTATCTTTTCTCTTACCCTAAAACTGAATCTTTGGAACAAGCTAAAGAAGGAAAACTATATGTCAAAAATGAACTGAGACTGCCCCAGTTCTTAACCTCACCTAAGAGCTACTTCTTAACTGCAGATAGACATTTGGAAACTATTGAGTTTCCTCCTGTATCCATCCATCTATTTCTTGGCTATCCATCCATCTATTTCTTCATCAGGAGACTCTTTGCCAGGTCTGCCTGCTATAATTCACATTTTAGCAGGCAATACTTTATGTATTTATGATCTGGGTGCTCTGCCTTATGGGCCACTCTAAAGTGGCAAGCAAAAGTTTTTCGGTTCTGGAGGTTCCAAGATAAGATTTCTTTTTCTTCTCTTTCCTCTCTCCAGACACCTTCCCATCTTAAGGGAGTGGGAAGCAGGTCACAGGTTTGAGAACCATATAAAATACTTGTAATACACACCTGAAACTCTAGCTGTAGTATAACAGGTGGCTCCTCTAACATGGTTACTGGGTTTGAGCTGAAGCAAATATCCTGCAATTATACCTGCTGCCACTGGAAAGGCTTATAATTTAGAGTGGATTAAGCTTTTAAAAGTTTTTTTTCCTTCACAGCTGAGAACGTAGGCCTACTTTTTTTTTTTAACTGGAATGACTTAAATCAGTTTTAGAAACCTAAAGTGAAAAGATGACAAGATTATGTGATTAAGGGGAAAGAAGGACTCCGGCCTAAACAAATGTATATGACCGCCCCCCCCCCCCCCCCCCCCCCCCCCCCCCCCCCCCCCCCCCCCCCCCCCCCCACACCTTTTCTCTTTCCTTCTCATAATAAAAATGAATGTACCCTATCTGGCTCTTTAAGATGTGCAAAGCACTTTACATAAATTACTCTTTTGATCTTCACCACAAGTGAGGCAGGTAGATATGAGTATTGGCCCTATTTTATAAGCAAGGAAACAGAGGTTCAGTGTGGTTAAGTTACATACTAAAGGTCACACAGCTAGTATCTAAGGGGCATTTGAACATAAGTCTTTCTGATGCCAAGACCAGCCATTGCTTCATTCCATCATGCCTCTCTCTGTGATATCTTGATGTGTATTGATAGAAAAGATAAGGTTTGGTGGTGGTGTTTTTTTAAACAATTTAAAGCTTGCAGACTTAGAAGAGTATAAAACAACTATAGTAAACAATTTCTACCTGAATTAATATTTGCCACACAAAGGAAAATGATGGAAAAATCAGTTGTCTTTTCTATGAGAAACAAAATTAGCCATTCTACATAGAAAAATTTACATCATAGTTTCATAATATATTCATTGAGCAGCTAAGCTGTAACTAAATGAATATGTTACTAATTGCATGTACCCTTGTTACAAGTAGCATTTTGTGTCAGATTATGATTAAAATATTACCTTAATCACAGAAGTTTTCAGAAATAAAGCTATAAAGCAATACAAATATAAAATTGCTTTTCCTTATCTTCTGATTCTTACCTTTCTTATCCTGAACTTCTTTCAAGATCAGGTAAGATGGAACTTAATGACTACATACCTCAACCTGCTGGATGTTGGAAATGCTACTACTTATGAATGTATTTGAAATGTTTATTCTTCACTCTTGATCATATTGGTAAACACACATTTTCCCAGGAAGCCAGCAGCATGTGACACTTTTAGCTTTGGACGCTTTATGACCTCTGCTTAGCCAGACTGAGCTGTTAAAATGCTTAAAGGAGATGCAGGAGTGAATATTTCCTTTGTGGTTCTTAGCACTGAAGCCTTGCTTATACTGTAACCAGTCTCTCTGTCCATGTAATATTCATAGCTCTGTGTCCAGAAGAGAGCCCTGGACCTTGCAGGCAAGGCCGTCTCACTTCCACCCTAAAACTAGAGGAAATTCCCAGTGAGACTTTTCAGGTCTCACTCTTCTTTCTTGAAGAGATTTGACAGTGACTGAGAGGGAAGATTTTTCTCTCTCCCTGGCATCTGCAAAAAGAGTGGGGTTACTTCATGATGTGAAAAGACAAAAAAAAAAATTGTTTTAATACCATTCCCCAGTCTGCATCCCTTTCCTGTCATGTGTTAAATACTTTTTCCAACTATAATATCATCTCTCTGGATCCCTTAAAAAATTATTGTCCAGGTATATAGAGAGGAATGAGCATTTAAGTAAATGAAATATTGCAGGCTGCTGAATATCTCTCTCTCCCTCCCTCCCTCCCTCCTTCCTCTCTCTTTCTCACATAGTTCCTTTCTTCTCCTCTCAGTAACCTTAGAACATGAGAATTGTATGATGTTGTCACATCTGGTGGGATTTTGCTTCGATACATTTTCCGTATCAGTGCCTTCCTGCTGTGCTAATGGTCATCGCACAGAGCTGTGTTTGCTTTAGTTTAGGGAATATTTATATTGCTTGAACACACAATTGGAGGCTGCCTGAGTTCAGCTTTAACTCCATTTAAACATATATCCCCACCCCCTCAGCCAGTGGCCTTCTGGTCAGTACCATTTACACTAGGAGGCAAATGGCCTTTTTCTTTCTCACTTTAGATTTCATGGATGTCATGGGGGACTTGTACCCTTAGAGACCCAGCATAGCAACACTGAATTTACGGGCGGAAGCAAAGCTTCTTTCCCATTTCTCTTGAAGACAATCACCAGACATGAATTTGGGCAAACTTTTTTTTAAATGAAAAATATAAATAGTGGAAAAAGTTATTCAAAGATAAAGTATGAGAAGCCTTTTTTTGTTTGTGCTTGCCCATATGTATTGAAGAGTGCTGGGCTAGAGGGGCTGTTTTCCTCTGTGACTGACTGTGTAGTGTCATTAGTTTTAGAGGGTGTTGACAACCAGCACCTGCTTTAAATGCCATGTTAAAAACCAAATTATATTTTAATTCATCAAAAGCTGGAAGAAAATGTGTCAAAATACAAACTGGCTATACTTAGGTGCTATAGTCCTAACTCAATTCTATAATTATAACAAGTATTGGGGGAGAGGTGAGGAGTTGGCTACACTTTCTCTAAATCTATCTTCTGTCAAGAAATATCTCATTTTAAAAAACTTTTGTTGATAATGTGTTTTTTAGACAAGTAGACTCTGTCTAATACTCAAACCCTACAAAAAGAACATTTTCCATAAATGGCTAAATAGAAAAATGAACTTGAGTGATATATTTTTCTACTTTTTTTTCCCCAGAGGCATATTTATTTACCTGAATATAAGCAAAAATCCCACCTTAAATTTGAAAGTGAGTATGAAGGCAGTCTATCTATTGTGTAGTTGTTGAGACATTCTATTACTTAAATGTATACCATATTGAAGGAATTAATACAATAACTTCAGTATGAATATTTGATAACAAAAAGAATTGTTTATTACAATTGGTTATTTGAATAGAAAGATTGAAATGTGATTTATTTAATCTCAATGATTTGGAAATGGTACATTTGTTTTTGGTTAGCATAAAGTATATTGTGGGGAAACCCCAGTTTTAAACCTGTTGACATGAAAACTACATAAATACACAAAGCAGTGGGGAAAAAAGAAGGACTTTGGTGTCCTCCAAAAGACCTGGATTGCTTCTTTCAGCACTTTGCAGCCCACTGACCTTGGCAGATCCCTTCACCTGTCTGGGCCTTTGCTCATTGGTAAGTGAAGGCATTGAATGAGATGACTACCAAGGCCTTTTGTAGCTCCAAATCTATGATCCTATATTTTTTTAACCCCTTAAGAAGGGGGTAAAAACAAACACCCCCCCCCAAAAAAAAAAAAAAAAAAACAACGGGCTTTTTTTCTATTAAATTACAGAGTTTCTGGGGGAGGAGACATGGTTCTCTCTGCTTGCAGTTCTCTAATTCAGTTTCACTAGGTATTTGTCAAGCACCTACTATGTGCCAACACCAATTCTGGGAGTTAAGAATACAAAGACAAAGCAGTCCGTGCCCTGGGAAAATGTAACATGTACCCAATCAGGAACCATCTGTCGGGACTCAGGAAAAGGCCTGGTTAGCACTTGAGCTGGGCTTGGAAGGAAGCAAGAAATGAGAGAGCACATTGCAGGTGCTTCAAGACAGAGGGAGGACTTAGGAGGTCATGGATGGGGAATAAGTGATAGGCATTGGACTAGAATAGAACCTCTGAACTGTGATCCTATAATGTAAGACTGCAAGGGGATTTGGGGCCAGCTTGTGAAGGACTGGGCTAAAGATTGTTTGTGCCAGAGGCAACAGGCCTAATGCTCAATGTTTAGGGGGCAGAGGAGTACCAGTTACCTCACTCCTGGTTGTCAGTAATAAAGACAAGGTTATGGCAACTTTCAGTGTGCAGTCAAATGACCAAGCAATATTGAAAAAGCTGCCTGTTTGGGGTGTTTCCATTTCTTTTGACTGGCACCATATGTCTAGCATTGCTCTTCTCTGAAGAACAGCTTGTGGATTCTTCTTGCTTTAAGAAAATTTGTTGATCAAACTTGGATTATAAAATGCAGAGGACAGACAGTGCTTAGTTTTTGCTGAAGTTCTAGGCAGAGAGGAAAAGGGACAATTATCTAATATATAGCCACCACTCCACCCCAGTCTCTAGGAATTTCTAGTGGGTTAGCTATCTACTCAGATATTCACTGGATTGAATGAAATAGCTGGATTCTTCTCTATTGTGTAATAAATGATCAGTATGTTTAAAACAACTTCTACTTGAGGTGTCTTAAGCATCTGATCCTCAAGTACATGTGTTTCATTTTTTAAAGCTATATTTCACTTATTTGTAGTCTGTGTTTTTATTTATTTGTTCATCCGTTTTTTGCTTTTTAGAAAGATTCCCTAATGATTTACATCCTCCTCAGTATAATGAGCTCACATATTAGAAGTTGAAAGGGACTTCAGAGATGTCCAGTCTAATCCTTCATTTTATTGATAAGGGAACTGAGGTCCATAGAGGTCAGCTGTTTTGTCTTGGATTATGAATCCATTCCCCTTCTCTACCTAAACTTTTTTAAATAGAGAATCCCTACTTGTACAACTTTTCAATTCATTGGAAGAACTATTCAGGTACTTGAATGTTCCTTGCTACCATCTTCACCAGTGGTCACTCTTGTTTTAAAAAAAAAAAAAAAAAAGTGGGGAAAGTTTTACTTTTACAATGAACTTTCCATTATGCTATTTAAAAATTTAAATAAATTAAAATATGAGTTTTAGTGATGTTTTCCTAGATATAAGTAAGGAATTTTGAGTTAATACTTGTTGCTATTAACTTCTTGGATTACTCAAAAAGCAACTGGGCAAAATTGAGTATTTAATCCCATGTTTGAGGCATAGAATGTTTAAGCGGAAGGGATCGGGACAGAGTGGCCCGTGAATAGTTCGTTAGATATCCTAAAAGAAAGTCGTTCGTGACATAACGGAAACAGCTTTGATGCCTGTTCATTCTCTTTCCAGCTGGAGATCCCTTAGCTAATGTAGTTGGGGTATCCAGGGTGTTTCAGTAGCAGAAGAGCCCGGCCTTTCAAAAACAAAGAAAATAAAAGCATTCCTGTGTAGCCAGCTTCCGCACTTATCTCTGTTTTCTGGTACTGTTTGTGCTGAACCAAAGCAGCTGCTACCCCGTGTTAAGAGAGAACAAACCCAACATGGCGTGAAATTACTGCACTGCCATTCCCATTCATTAGAGTTATATTGTTACCAGCTACAGGCATGACTGGCTTTTGCATGAATAATAAAATAAAATGTCGCTTTGTGAATTTTACCTTAAACCATTAACAAGCCACAACACTAACCTTGAAAATGTCTGAAGAATTTTCCTAACTGATTTTGTCTCAGAGCAATTCTCTTGGAGAGTTACCCTAGAAAGGTAAGTGGTGAGAGATTCAGAAGGAGAGGCAGAGTCATGAGCTATCAGCATATCAGCCTGTCCACAGAAAATTGTGGGCTGCATTTAAGCAGAACAACATTGGACTCAGAATAATACTGGGCTAACTACTTGGGTTGAGGCAAAGAGAAGCTCAGTGTCTGCCTTCACTGCCCTTACATTCTAGGTGGGAAGAAATCTGCATATAAATAGTCATGTAGAGCATTGCCAAAGATGGTTTGTGGTGTAGGGTAGAGGAAGAAATCACTAAGAGAACTCTGGAGACGTTAAGGGAACTCATCTCAGAAGCTTGAAGAATGACTGATGTAGATATATGGAGATGAGAGAAAGGACTGTTCCAGGAAAAGGGAACCACAAGAAAGTAATCCAAAGAAGGTAGGATAAAGGTCTGTATAGAAAATACACACACACAAGCTAAAGGTTTAGATACATGGCTTAAAACCAGACAGCTTTGAATGCAAGGTTTAGACTTTATTCTTTGGACAGTAGGGAGTCACTGAATGTCTTTGATCTGGAGTTTGTAAGCTCCTTGAGAGTAGGGATAGTTTCAGTTTCTTTCTATGCCAATTTGGTGGCACAATACTTTCTATTGAGTAGCCAATTAATGAATGTTTGTCAAATTGAGTATTTCATGATGAAAGTACTTGGCAGTGGCGTACAAGATGAATTGGAGGAAGAAGAGTAGAGGCAAAGAGACAGTTACACGAAGGCAATTAACTAAGCAGTCAGTAAGCTTTTATTAAATACATGCTGTAGACCAGATACTGTGGTTTGGGGTAAAGGGGGGCACAGAGAGGAGGAAAGGGATACAAAGAAAGGGAAAAGGCCTTGGCATGAGATAAAGGCCTTGTGTGCTAACAGGACAGATATAGAACAAACTGGCGCATCTCAACAGAAGCGCAACCCTAGAATTAGTCCAAGTGTAATGACCTGAACTAAGGAGTTGGCAATAGATATCATTAGGACTTCTTAGATATACAGCAATTGCTTAATAAATTTTTGTTGATTGGATGATGGTTATTTTTATAAGTGCCTCAGAAGACAGAACAAGTCAAGGAAAAGGAGTTAAGGATGACACCATGGTTCCACATCTGAGTAAGAGAAAATGATGGTACCATTGACAGAGAAAGGAAAGTCGGGGGAAGAGATGGTTTAGAGACAGAGATGAATTTGGGTTTTGACATGGTAAGTTTGAGTTGGTAGTAAGAATATTCAGCAACCAATGAAGAATTAATAGAAGACTATTTCAAACGCTAAATTTAAATTCTGCATAGATGTCAGAGAAGGGACTTTCCTGAAGGGACCTTATTCATATTCAGAAATTCCTAGTGTTTGTAATAATTTCCAGTGAGGAATATTTTACACTGAAGAATCAAATTTTTCAGGTTATCATTTACTATCTCTTTTATTGATAGTCACCTATTTTTCTGACTCACTAGAAGGAACTGTTTGGTCTGCCTTTTGAGGGGTTGGCACTAGGTCTATATCTAGGGATTAGAAAGCTGCTTGCACAGAAACCAGTAACCCCAATAAGATGTTTTGTAGTTCCCCTGGTTTTCTTAGTTTTTAATCATCATTTTGTTTCATGTTCTCTGCTGATATCCAACTATCAACTATCCAACATTTTTTTCTGAAAATAGTTAGTCAACATAATGGTTATAGGAGATATGAGGGCAAAGTTGCAGAGTAGTTAGATCACATTCATTAGATCTTGATCTACTAGAATTGGTGATAAAATGACCTCTATCATTCAACTTGGAATCTTGGATAAGATGTTGGTGGGTTTTTTCACTTGAAGTTGAAATCATCCCAGAAAAATTTCCTGAGAAACTTTTCTAAAGGTAGGCTTTATCTCTATATTTGTTGAAATTACTTCATTTGCTGAGTTTTGAGGCCCCACAGGATTGTGAGGGCTTTGGAAACTACACCTGACCAGGTAGATTTTTCTGTTGCCCTCTTAGGAATTTATTATATATGACATCATATGTTATCAGAATACTAACAGTATACTGATTGTTGTATTAAAAAAAAAATTAAAAGAAATTAAAGACAGTAGATGCTTATTAAATAGTTCCAACCTAGACTTATTTTGAAGATTCTGACATTCTTTGCCCTTGGGTAATAAAAATTCTTTTAAGAGCAATATGCCAACAAATCCATTTGATAGAGATGATCTTTTTCAATCTTAGTTACTTGATCAGTCATCATGCCAACCAAATAAAATAACAAAAAAAAAAAAAAATTGTTTCATAAGCCCTGATGTTTCTTGTCCAACTCTTTGTGACCCCATTTAGGGTTTTCTTGGCAAAGATAGTACAGTAGTTTGCCATTTCTTTCTCCAGCCCATTTTACAGATAAGGAAATTGCAGCAAACAGGATGAAGTGACTTGCTCAGGGTTACACAGCTAGGAAGTGTCTGAGGCTGGATTTGAATTCAGAAAATAAGTCTTATTGCCTACAGGCCTGGCACTCCCATTACATGCTACATTCTTCCATGGCACACTTTTCCATTAATATTAATTTCTTTAAACTATGTATATATTTCCTGATTGCAAGATAGCTACTAAATATGTTCAATAATCATAATTTTCACTGGAAGATCATGTTTTTATAACTTAAATTCATGCCCACTATCTAGGCTTCATCCACATGAATTCATTCTCTCCTGCTGAATAGGCTTTCATATCCTTGTATCCTTGGCTTTCCTACAGTGGTCAGTCTTAGGATTTCTGTGACCTTCTTGGCATATGCAATATAATGGGAAAAATGTAAAGTTTGGGTAAGTTTCAAGGCCCAGCTAAATTTGTGCCTGTTGGTGACTTCACTTGAACATTCTAGTCCCGGCACTAGTCACTACCCTTCATGGTGTTCTGACTGGGGCTCTTCAGGATGTCTTTATATTCTCCACTGCAGCTGCTGTCTCTTCTTTTTCTGGTTCTTTTCCATTTTCTTCTCTTCCCTTGTGCTTTTTTCATTCTTTTAGATAACTGTGTCACTTAGAAATCTATGAGGAAATCATCAAGTCTACATTTTTAAACTAAAGGGGGAAAAAAAGGTTATTTTATTGATTAGACTAAATTAGAATCCTTTCTTGATAAGTTACATAAAAATTAGTTCCTAACTGTGTAGCTATTTTGTAAATGAAGATCAGATATAAGAAATAACACAAGATCTCTGTAAAAAGGATATTCTGTACTATAGCAAAAGAGTCATTGATGCCAGTTATGGAATGTTAGAGTCCTTTAGTTTTAGCCCAATAAAATAAGAGAAGGACTGATCAGCGTAAGAACTTGGAACTTTATTGTCCATATTCCTTCTAGATTTCAGGTGCTATAATTCCTTGTGAGGTACAGCTAGGGAATAAATCAATTTTATATTTCACATTGCATTTTTAATTTTACCAAACAGGTTAATCTCAGAATAAAATCCATTGACTTTTATTCTATATTAGTGGAATTTTTGTGACCAGTTGCCTGTTTGAGGAAAAGATTGCAATTGAAGGAGGAATGAATCTTAAAAGTATCAAATTTGAAAGTATGCAAAGAATTAAAACTATGAACTATTGAAAACAAAGGGTGATTTTTTTTTCCTGGTGGGTGTAAAGTAACAAAGTTGAAAATGCCTGTATTTATTTCCAACTTTTAAAAAGATGAATGTGTATGTAAATCATGAAAAATGTTTCAATGTGATATGACTGTGATTTGTAATGTTTTTATCTGAGAACAATTTGAATTTTTTTTTAATGAAAGCATAAAACTGTATGACCTTACTTCATTTTCCTCTTTTAATATCAACCTTCCCATTCCTTGCTAGAATGAGCCATAGTGGAAAAAACTTTGGACTTATAGTGTTCAGGTCCAAGTTCCAACATTAGCAGGATGGCCCTGAGTATTGTGTCTTCAGGAGAATTGGGGAAAAGAATGTTTGTGAGTTCATAATTATAATGGTTCCTTATTCTCTGGATCAATTTGTATCAAGTAAATCCTTCAAAAGGTCAAAGGTAAGTATTTAGAGAAATTCAGTGTAACGGTACTATTTTAAAGGAACAAACAAATAATGACAGGTAAATTGGACAAGGACAAGGATAAGGATGCTTTGGGGCTTCCCTACCCCTCTTGTCTCTTACCTCTTGTACTGAATGGGGGAGTAGTGGAAAAGCAGTAGGAAGCTTTAAAAATGAACCGCCTTTGGGACTGACCCAACACCTCCACCCTCTCTTTCTCTTCCCCCCTTGCTTCTCTAGGTCAGTAACAGATCCAAGAGATGGAAAGAGAGTCGCCCTCAAAAAGATGCCCAACGTCTTCCAGAATCTGGTCTCTTGCAAAAGGGTCTTCCGAGAACTGAAGATGTTGTGTTTTTTTAAACATGATAACGTAAGTGAAACAGGGGCTTATGCCAAGCTGCTTCCTCCAGTCAGCCACTCACAGCAGTACTGGTAGAGGCTGGTTTTAAAGAAGGATGAAGATCAGGTGCCATTGGCTGGTGTAGATGAGGTTACAAGAGGGAGTCGCCATCCTGATGAAAAGTGACAAGGGAGACAGTCTGCCTTTGGGCTGCTTTGCCTTACCTACCTCACCATCCCCACCTGCCACTTTCACAGCTGCTCTATAATGACTGCCTGAGGTCTGTGCCATTGAGGAGACAGAATTGTTTCCCAAGTTTTAATTGAGCCGAACACCTTAGTGAATTTCCCCCCATAGGCTTTTCTGTGTATTATGTATCACAAGTTTCACCGTCTCATAAGCAAGCCCTGCACTACTTGAAGCTCACAAAAAGTAGAGGATCCCTTTCTAGAATTTTGCTTGGAGGGCTGAAATTTAAACTTATGCTTCTGATTAAATGTGAATAATCTTTTCATTTATATAAGGCCTACCTTCCATCTTAGGAAGCATTGATTCTGTTCAATGTCAGGTTGACTTATAAATTCTTAGTATGTGCTGTCTCCTGCTTGTCAGAATAGGTTTTGTCTATTTTTAATTTACAAGAGCTAAGTTGTTCAATATTTTAAAAGCCTTATAACGTGGTGCTAACATTTGTGGGAAAAATAAATTAGGAGGAAACTACATCTAGGCTTTTATTAAGGAATGTGGAAGTCCTGGGCAAGTTATACCTTTTTGTAATTGAAACAAATAAGCAAGTTTAAGTGAACACTGAAGTGTATTGACTGGCAAGTCAGTATTGATAATGGCAAAGGAGATGTTATTAGCTGAGGGACAATATTAATATTCAACATAAATTTATCATATATGATATCTGTTCTGAATAGTTTTACTGGTACTAATTGGCTAAATTGACTTACTGGTACTAATTTTTTGAAGCATAATTTTTGTCCTTTAATATTTTAAATCAGAATCAAAACTAGAGCAAAATTAGAAAGTAGAATCTTTTTTTCCTTGAAACTAACCTGGTGCTTATAAGTGTTACAATTCTGTCCCCTTGCATTTGGTTTGATGATTGAGTCTCAGGATCAAGACTCAGAATTTCTCCATGGGGTCAGTAAAATGCATTTCACTTTGAATGATACCTTTCTCAGCAAACCATAGACAAGGGATTTTTCTTTTCTGTATTCTTAAGTTTTCACCTGAAATTTTGTGTATGACTGGAAACAAAAGGCTCTGTTTCATTTTATGAAGTTGCTTTCAGATATGCTGTTTTAATTGCCAACAAGAAAGATCTTAAAAAGGAAAAAAAAAAAGAATTTCTTGTGATTTGGCCTGTTTGTTGGCACTTGGAATGCTTTAGTCTGTTGGCCAAAGTAGATCCATTCATATTCTTTCATGTTGTAATGAAAAGAGCACTCTGCTTAGGGAGGCTGAGAGGATTTAAGTTCCACTTTGTAGTGTATGTGGCCCAGTAGACAAGCCATTTAACCCCCTAAACCTCAGTTTTCTCATCTTTAAGCTAAGGGTATTACTTTAGGTAATCTGAGGCCTTCCCAGCTCTAGATCTGTGTTCATATCAAGTTCTCATTTCCAAAGACTTGTAGGTCTTTGCTGAAGGAGGACTATTAAACTTAACTGTAGGATTCATATCAACTGATTTATCAGCCCAAGGAAGTTTCCTTTACTAAAATTTCTTTTCAAGAGGTTTAATGCTTCTGTCTTATTGTAATCCTTCTGTAAGATACTTTGTGAAATAAGAGGCTGTTATTTTGTGGCTAGTAGTTTGGATTTCTTAGTGATCCAGAATCAGGCATTCATAATGTGTGGTTCTGTATTCTCCTACTTGCTGCAATATCCTTAGCATCCTCAGTGCATTGTCAGAGATACAAGGAAATAATATTTCAGGTTTCTGTGGTGATGGAATGTTTTGCACGGGGTGCCAGAAGTCCACTTGATTTAACATTTTCAGTGGTTTGCTGTGCTTTGTATAGAAAGGATGCATGGTGTAATAAGCTGCCAATTCTCCAGGCTCATGTCTTAGCTTGGTGACTCACTCCCATAGAGTTACTAATTAGGGTACAAAGACAGTGTCAGAGTGGGAAGCAGGAAGAAAGAAACAAACTGGACTCTTTAAAATCTTACTAATTAAAACTCAGTCTCCTAAAGCTTGGAACTTCTGGTTTCTGTCAAAACAGAGCATCTTGCCATTATCTCTCCCCAAAGGTGGGGACAGTTGATGTGATAAATGGCATTTTGCTCCCAGTTCTTTCTACATTTAAATCTTTGTCTTCCAAAGATAACCTAGAATTAGTAGAAGAAACTAGAATCAGCTCAAGATGGAGAGGTTAGTAGAGTTTTTTCAGACCTAGAGAACTCATTCATTCAACAAATATTTAATAAGTGTTGATCATCTCTTGAGTATATGGCTCTGAGTGCAGTACCCCCAAAAAAGTATAAAAATGGGTCCCATCTGGTAAGAAGTTTGCTCTCTAACTTTAAAACATTTACACTAGAAAAGTTTAGCAATATAATGGAGTGGAAGATAAATTTAGAATGATTAATATAGACAATAAATGTTTTGGACCAAGTTCAGATGATGCAAAAGATCATTGTAGGCTAGAAGAAAATTGAGCAAATGGAGGTGGAAGTTGTTAGTGTTTGTGGTAAAATATGTGTAGGCAGAGAAGAATAGAGTATAGATTAAGGGTGGTCAGACTAGGGCTAGAGAGACAAATTCTGGGCCTTTAAGTTAAGAATTGTTTGTAAAGCATTTTAAAACACAATAAAACTCTAGTTTGTTGATTCCTGATGTAGAGTTTATGGGAGGAAGTGAAGAAGATGAGGTTAGAAAAGTAGGATATGTATTGGGTTTTGGAAGTCTCTAAGGAAGTTGGGCTGAGAAGATTGGATATTGTCAAGTAGAGGGAAAATTGGAACAAAAGTGTTGTAAGATTAATTAAGCTGCTTTATGCCGAATGAATTTTAATCTTTAGTTATTACTTATGTGTCATAGAAGATGTGCCATTGTCCTAAGTATTTGGGGTGTTCTTTTCACACTCATCCAATACCAAGTGGTCTTTGCTGATGACCATTTATCATCATTGTAAACTGGTGACACAGGAAAAGAAAGAGATAACATTTTTGTCTCCAACCAAAGGAAAATTGTGTGAAACTCTCTAGAGATAACTTGTCCCTTAAGTCTTGTGTATCTGATCAACACAAGATCTGAAGACAGGAAAGGCAGAAAACGTTTCTCTCAGTTCTCTGACATTGGCCACCTCCCCAGATCAGATTGTTACTGTGGAGATGGGAGACCTCTTCTTGTCCTGAGCTCAACAATTTGAACCAGTCTGAGTAGAAAGAGAAGAAAAGATGGGGGCAGAAAATGAACAGCTCTCAGTGTCCTCTGCACGGGATGGCCCCATTTAGAGAGAGCCTTTTCATGATCATAAGTAAAGTCATGACTTTGCCAAGTCCTCAAATAGGCATTAATCGAGGGAGAATCTCTTCCATCAGAGTCTGGAGAGGAAGGTATTACACTCTTTCATACCTGTAGAAACTAACGGGCTTTTGTAGCCTATCATTAATCCATTAGTACTAAAAAAAATATGCGGTTGAGGCTATTGATGAGGATATGCATGGTCTGGGCTAGTTACACATTGGAAGGTTGGAACTCTGATTTCAGTAATGGGGGGGTAGACTTTCCTGTAGACTTCCAAAAGAATCAGTATGGAAATCCAAATGTTGGCCCTATAATTCCATGTACTAGATGGGCTGGACTCTTATGTACCAAAAGGCTCTGCACTCAGGAGTGAGAAATATCCAGCACAGTTATGGAAGGAGATCATCCATGGGGAATTGGACCTGCCTGTTATGATTTAGGAAGCTTATGATGCTTTGTGATGTCCTGTTATCTCTAAGAAAGGCACGGTGCTCAAGGAGCTCAGAATTCTAACAGTAGGAAAGAGGAAAGCAAGGTATTTGGTTGGTTGTCTACTAAAATTAAACATACTAGGTATATATAGCCTTCTATGAATCTCTTGGCCAAGGTTCCCTCATCATGTTTCAGAAGCTGAAAATCATTGTGATTGTTTAGTTGTTTTCAGTGCTGCCCAACTCTTTCTGCCCCCATATGGAAAAGATACTGGAACAGTTTTCCATTGCCTTCTCCATCTCATTTTACAGATGAGGAAACTGAGGCAAATAGTGTTAAGTGACTTGTCTAGGGTCACACAGCTAGTAAGTGTCTGAGGCCAGATTTGTATTCAGGAAAATGAGTTGTCTTGACTCCAGACTATGCCACCTGATTGATCAAATCTGAAAACATGCAAAGAAATAAATTACTTTTGACAGGTGACTAAAGACTTAATCAAGACATTTGCTGGTCATATAAGCTGATTTTGGTGGGTCTTCTAATGTGAAAGTTAAAATTTTCAAAACTAAGTTCTCAGAATAAAAATTTTCAATAACTCTTGAAAGACTTGCTTTGGTTTTTTGGCTCTTCAGAACATATAGTTAAGAGAAGAAAATTTGTCAACATTTGCAAATATTTTGAAGATACAAAGAACCAAGCAGCCCTCCTAAAAGCTGAATTAAAGTAAAGGTTGGATGACAAAAGGCTGCCTTAGGAAGGAATCAGGCAGAAAATCGTGGGACTCTGAAAAATTTGCTTTTCTCCTGGCTTCTTTTCATCACATTGGGTGATTTCTGGTTTATCCTGATTAATTTCATAACTTCATGTAACTTAAATATTATAGTTGCCTTCCAGAAATGTTTGGCAAGCCTTTCTCCTGATAAAGTTCAGCATGCTCATTTTGGGGTGGAAAGAAAAGGAGAATGCAATCATAAACAAGAAAGCTGCCATACTGAATTCTGAAATGTCATTTCCTTCATAGCTTCAAATTTAGCACTGAGTACTGTGGTTCAAATGTCTAGCCATGTATTTTATGTGTGGCTTTTCTACAAATAACCTCACCAGAGAGTATGGAGAAAGACAGAAAGCTCCATTCTTGTGTATCAGGGTTCAAATGTAGGGTTGTCACTTTACTCTGGATAACCTCTAATTATAGTAGATAGATTTGAAGTATAAAATGGGTTTGTCTAATGGACGCTGTCACTCCAGCCTTCTGCCTCTATTCCCAAAAGCAGGATGTACATTATTCAGAGACAGAATGTTAACTCAGGGAGATGTCAAACGAAGCACTAATTTCAACTGCCTTCTCCAGGAACCAAATATTCAGTTCAGAAATTGGTCCATCATATTATTTTGAAGCAAATTTACATGGACTGATCACATTAAGTGACTTTTAAAAAAAAAAAAAAAAAAAAGGAAAAATAAAGAATGAACTTACTTTTCATATCATTAAAGGGATTTCTTGACATTACTGGGAAATCTATCATTTTTGTTCTATTCCAGTAACCTGAGTATAAACATTTTAAGTCAGAAAAAGAAGATAGATGTCATTAATCTTTTTTTTTTTTTTTTTTTTTTTTTTTACTATTCAAAAACTACTTTGCCTAATTGGTCTTTAAATTATGCCTAGATCCTGCAGGAAAGGTTATTTTGGTTTGCACTGTGGAAATAGGAAATGCTTGACTGAAAGGGAGTAGTCTTTAAGGAATCTGAGTTCATTCCACTATATGGTAGTGATCAAAATCAAAAACTTGAGGCCTCTGGATCCATATGAGATGGTATACCTTCTACTGCCTGCCATTATGTCCTGTCATTAGTTGATTTAGGATTTTCCATTAGAAAAATGGACTTATTACTTAGGAGGGACATAATAGAGGACTTTAGGGGAAGTAGAAGTATGAGGAAGCAGGCCAAAAATTCCATTTGATTGTTGCTATGATAAATTGACTCAGTTTGTCTTGGTTAGATACTGTGTCTGGTGTGCTCTCAGCATACAGAGACATTAAGCATGGCACCAAAGCTACAACCTTCTCTTCCCCCCTTCCTCAAAACTTGAGATGATCTCTTGCACCAACATTAAATATCTGCATAATGGTGGGGTAGCCAGCAGTTGGCACTGTTTAATTCTCTGTAATGCAGGAAGCCTATTTAGTATAGCATATCCGTGGGTCACTTGGCAAAGGCCAAACTAACTGTCTGTGGAAAACAAGCTCCCAAACCATCTTTGTGCTTCAAATTCAGCACTCAATTAAGTCCCAGTATGTGGCTGAAATTGAACTTGGAAGTTATTGAAGGACTACAGGTGTTTCCTTGAATATATTATGTGATGAATTTTCTTTCCATCTTAGTTCTCTAATTTTGACTTTTTTTTCTTTCCCTCAGGTACTCTCTGCCCTTGACATACTCCAACCTCCACACATTGACTATTTTGAAGAAATGTATCCTAACTGGGAAATGTTAAGAAGGGGATGTTGTTTGGTTGATTTGGGGTCTCCCAGCATCAGCCCTAGGCTACCTTCTTTATAAGGTACCACATGTAATTGTCAGCCTTTGGGATGTAATTGAACAGGTACCTCCCAGAACAGGTAATTTTAAAATGTAGATTGCGATCGAATTCTGACCAAAGTGATTCCCCAGAATAGAACTTCTTGACCTCAAAAGAGATAAAAGTTGAGTGGAAAGAAGTATTAAGAGGATTTAGAAGTATCAAATTGTAATCCCATTTCACCGCTGATTTCATTGTAACATTGAGCAAGTCATTTAACTGTTCTACATCTCTTGTCAAATGCAATTGTTCCTTGCTCCTATGCAGCTCACTTGGATCTGGGATGAAAATTAGCAAATTTGATACTTGGAATCCTGTGAGCTCCTGAGAGGGAAGAGGGAGAATTCATTATTATCTTGTTGTTGCTCCCCCTACTTTTTGAAAAGGCACATCAGGTCTTTTTCACAAGAAAATCCTGTATATCATGATATCTATTCATATTCTTCTGGCCACCAATGTGTATATAGAAGAAAACATGGGCTTACTTCATCACATAGTCCTAGATGAGTTATCATTTGATGTTATTTGATGTTTCGCATTTAACTTAAATTCTAAAATTGAAAGTCGGGGGATATTCTGAAAAAAAAAATGGAATAAGTAAGCAATGTCACAAAAGCAAAATTCATCCTGGTATTTTCTAAGAGTGGGAATAAGGATTTTCTCTTCCTAAGTACTGAGAATGAGCAAAAAGAGATAAGTTTTGTCAAAAGTGCTAGATAATGGCCATATCAGAAAAGTTCTGGGACTTCCTTGATGAGTTTAGGAGAGCTCAGAACATTAAGGAATTTCCCAAAGGAAAAAGATGGAGGGCACAGGATTAACAAGCACATAAGTTCTGGGATGCTCTGGCCTTCTCAAAAGCTTCCTGTGTTTTACATGGGAGTAACTCATTTTCAGCATTTGGCGGCTTGACTCTAAACATTGTGGTTAAATGTAATTACTGCATGTAGGCTTTTGTTTCATAATGAAGCACTTTGATTGAAGTAAGAAAACTGTGATTTTTACCCAAGTTTAACCAGCTTAAGTAGTCAGAGTATCTTCCTGTTCGGGGCCTGCAAATCTGCTGTATCAGTGCTGGTTCCAGATGTAAAGCATGGCCACCTAGTTTGGGGCTACTGTGTAAAATTTCAGGAAGCATTGAAGAGCAGAAGGTGGGTGTGTCCTGGATGACAAATCCTTTTGTAATATTGGAGTCCTCACATTAGTGCCTGATAGCCACATTTTCCACAGCAAATCTTTAATGATATTAAAGTTTCTACTTGTCTCCTTCCCAGCTCCCCGTGTTGTATGCTCTGCCCCACCCTTTTTTTGGTTTTCATGTAAGATCATGGCTTATTGTTTTGGGATACCTTAATTAACATCTTCCATGAACAAAGCCAGGAGCAACAGGGCTGAAAAAAGAGGTGGTGGCAGCGACCTTGCCCGGGGTCAGGTCAGGGAGGTCAGTAGGTCCTGCCAAGGCCCAGCTGTATGGCCGAGGACCATCTTGAGAGAGACAAGAGTGCCCCCTGCTGGAGCAACACCTAAGTCTGGTGGACATTCACATCTTGAAATGCATCCTCTGCTCCCAAAATATCCAGTAACAAAATCTCTCTGTTGAGAGATTAAACAAAGTTACATATTTTCTGGTAAAAGAAACTTTTTTGGAGCAGAAAGGGTATTTAGAAAGTGGCAAATATAGTCAGTTCTGCTCTAACATTTTTTTTTAAAATGTGAATTCTTCCATTGACATTAGCAAATTTCACGGTCACTTTTGTTTGATTTAATCAGCAAGAAAACAGGGATTGAACCCACATGCACATACCTCAAACATCTACCAACATCATCAGCTCCTTGCATGTTGTCAGGAAGATTGGATAATGCTACTTCACAGTAACTCACAAGCCCCCATAGCCACTTCAACAAGAAAATTTAACATCTTTTTCAAAGTCAAGGTGCCATAGGAGCTGTGGGCTGAGGACAGCTAGTTCTCATCTCTCACCATAGCAAATGGGCTGCCATCCAAGGCTACCTTCTTGCCTGTGGGAACCAGGCCCAGGGGCCCCAAACCACATGGCCCTGGGCCACTGACACTCCTTCCATGGGAGCGATCATTTATCATGTCTATAACTATGCTACCATTTTTATGAGCTTCCTGTTGTTTTTTATGTTACTGATAACGTTTTTTGAGTGTTGTGCTCTAGCCCCATTTTCCCCATAAGTCCTGTGATTTTATATAGTAAAGTAGTTATAGGGAGCAAATATATTAGATCATAGCAGAACTTAGTGTATGTATCCTTTGATTGTTCTCCCTGACTAGAACCAAAAGATGTTAGCTTTGGAAGGGACCTTTAAAACCATCAAGTCTGGATATGTGATTAATTCATATTAACATTCTGTTCTATATTGTCAATCATGTGGCATTTTACACCAAACAATAATTTGGGTACTGTGTGTATAGTGACTCTGGTACTCTAGCTCATGTCGGGCAGGGTTCTCTGACCCTGATTGATGTGGATAGTGGCAGGGCTGAGTATCTGGTCATGCCCTTCTATTTTAGGCAAGGTGGAGGCGGAATAGGCACAGACTTCCAAAGCATCCTCCCTCTCGTGGTTTTGCTGGAAGAATTACCCAGCAGCCTTCTCTTGTCTTCTCATTCTATTCTGTCCTTCTCAGAAGTCAATCCTGAGGTTTCAGGTCAGGTCAGGGGACGCTTTTTTCAGACATTTGATTTTAATACTTCACTTTGTTTTGCGCTCATCTCAAATTTTTAATTGTCGTCTGACTATTTTAAAGCAGATGAAACCCTAAATTGTTGACATAGTGCAGCTTGCAGTCTTTGTTAGAAATAGATCTCTCTTGAGAATACTAGGACTTTGCCCTTTTCCATATGTGTTATAATAAAGAAAAGGAGTGATGGGCCGCTGTATGCTTCATGAGGGTTGTACAGGTCCAAAAAGACCTTGATTCTTTTTAATGGTAAAGAAGACTGCCAAGAATTTGTGAGTAGTAAATAAGGGTTTTCAAAGGCATTTTTAGAAGGCTCTAGGCCTTCTTGGATTAGAAAACAACAAAGTATAGTGGGCAGTTGGACACCAGAGATATGATGTGCTATAGTACAACGGGGAAAACACCAGATTTGGTATCAAGAGGGTCTGGATTCAAACCCCAACTGGGCTACTGACTAGTGTGTCCTTGAACAAATGTCTTAACTTTGGTAACCTATACCCATCTGTAAAATGGGTATAATAAGACTTCTCTGCCTCTCTTAAGCATTATGGAGATCAAATGAGACAGTGGATATAAAGCACTTTGTAATGTAACCTATGTGTAAATGGTTTTGTCTGTTTGCTAATCCTCTTAGTAGAGACTTCTCTGCACACCTGCTTATCCTTAGGCATAAGTATAAATTTTTAAAAACGATTCTGCTATTGCTGAGGCAAGCAAGAAAGAACTCAGACCAGCAACACTCCCCTCACTTTCTCACTCTTAAAAGTAAGAATGTTCACTACCTGTTAGCACAAGAATGGTAGGGATTGACATAAATTCAAAATAATAGCCTGCCATTTGTCCCTAGGTTTGCCAACTCCGGTTCTCTCTGTAATATCCAGGCAGCATAGCACATACATATGTTATCTCGAGTTTTTAAAAAATAACAACTTTTGGATGTGTCGTTGATTATATACATTGCAGTATATTATATTTTTTAGTTTCAGCCATTTAATTTTTACTTTCCCATAATTTGGATCTGGGCCAGTAGAAATTGGTTTTGAGAACTCAGAAGCCAATTCTTTGAATTACATGAGGCGCCTACTGCAGTTTTGAGCACAGAGGAATGAATCAAAGAAATGGTCTAAATTCAGTGGATAGAGGCATCAGTACAAGCCCTCAAGAAATGCTTTTCAGACTCTCACCATTGTTGTAAGGGAAAAAATAATACAACTTTTCATCTTGTATACATTATCTTTTCCCTTATGTGGGATGCTGTCAAAAAGAGCATTGGTTTTGTTGTAGGCTGAAGCCATCTAAAAAGTTGATTCAAAATCAATTATAATTTTAGGAAACCTGAGAAGCTATGAGAATTTTTGAATGAGATAATTAAGTTTATCCATTGTAGATATGCTACTATACAGTTCTCTCTCTTACACAAAAACATTTTTAACATGTAAGAGATTCCAGCCTCTTTACAAGTCTTTTTTTCTCATAATGTGGAAGTGACAAAGCCACATCTCAGTCCAAAAGAAATTCAGGTTAGTTTAGTCTCTTCTTTTGATGGGAAAATCCTTAGCTTTGCTTGAGACAAACTGAAGGAAAAAATGTCTATTGAATTTCACATTAGTATATCTGCCCACATAGTACAAGAGTTTTGGAAGCTTCATATGTAGAAATGGTAAATTCCAAGAAGACTGATCTCCTTGCTTTTGTGTTTTCACATAATTGTATCTAATTTGTCAACTTCTCAGAACAGTGTATTCTTATATTATGGATACTGTAGGAAGGCTTCATTCAGTCTTTCTCTGTAACACAAAGAAGCAGCTAAACATACTTCACATCAGAGGGTTGCCATTTCCTTGTTTTATTTCATGTGTGTGAAGCCTGCAAGGAAAAATCTGGGATGTGATTTAATGACTTTAATCTTGTTATAAATGATCTTGAAGCTGATGCTAAATGTTTAATTGGCAGTTTTTATTTTAAAATTTACTAATCTCAAGCTTACTAAATCTTGATTTATAACAAAATTAAAATAAGATAATTATTATAAATGCTTGAGTGTTAGAAATTTTAAAATGTAGTATACATGTATATGCCCAACAATGAATATATCATTATGTCCCCATGAGGTTGAGAATAAGGCTTAATATCTTGGGCAAATGTAGCTTTTTGGAGAAAGTTTGTTGTTATTATGTTGAAACATGTAAACCACAGGTTTGAGGGAAAGAATCTGAATACTATGAATGAAGCAAACCTTTTCTGATAAGAATAATAACTGGGAAATCTGGCAGGGCACAATAGCACCCAAAGAGTAATATTTCAACCATTGTTTAAACAGGAATTTGATTTCTTGAGAGAACCAACTAGCTGGTTATTTAGGCCACTCTATCATTCGGCATAGTTCAACAGCTTACCTGATAGATAGGAATTGCATTTCTGGACATCCTGAACTTTAAAAAAAGATATTCTTAGTGGATAGCATTTTTGGTCTTGTACCATTGTTGCCTCTTAAAAATTAAGGGCCAATAGTTTCTAAATCTTTCAGTTGATTCCCCCATACTTTCTCAGCTCCCCAGGAAGCTAGGAGTCACTGAAGAAGGAAGAGGGAAGATGAAGGGCAAGTCCTGTAGCTAATTCCAGTTGTGACAAGCACTCTGAGCCTCGGTCTGGTTTCCTTAGGCAGGAACAAGCACAATAGAGGATGCTCTGTGAAACACACCAGTTCTCTATGTTCCCTTTCTGTTGTCTTTCCAAATCAAATAACCAGAACGTTGGATTTGGATGCTGATAAAAGTTTCTGCTGTGGAGTTGAAAAGCATTTCTCTTTTCAGGGAATATATTTTTTTAAGAGCTTTCTCAGCGTTATTTGAGTAGGTAGAAAAGAAAGAACATGGGCTTGTGTGTCATTTGTATATTCATTCCTTCACAAATTTTGAACTCCTCCAACTGGCAATAGGACAGAGTCATAGATTAGCTGTGTTATAATCCCTGCTGACATGGAGTTTATAGCCTAATGGGAGCTTTGAAAATATACATAAATAATTAATTACAGAACAATGATGAGTACAAACAAGAGATTTAAACTATGTGACATGTGAAGCAGAAATGATCATTATATCGTCAAGGGGGATCAGGGAAGACTTTTAGATTAAGCTGAGCTGGTAAATGATGGATTGGACTGAAGTAAATAGAGATGAGCAGAAGAGGCCAAAGGTCTGGTCCGAGAAACAAGTAGGCAGCACAGGACACAAAAGAAGCACAATGAATTTTGGCTGTAACATGGTAGAGTACATCCTTCATATATCATATGTGAACTCCCTCCTCAAATGCAATTGCCATCCAGAGCTTGTGATTTATCCAGGATTATACAGCTGGTGTCAGGCTGGGAATCTGAACTAACCTCTTCACAGCTGAGCCCAGCTCTATCCTCTGTACTACACTGCCTCTACTGTCCTCCACAGCATAGTAATAATTAGCTAACATAGTAGAATTTTTGGCAATCTGAGTTAAAATACGTCCTTTTCTATAGCCTCTTTTCCTTTTAGACTATGCATAATGATTTTCACTGGGTTCATCCCCTCTTCTCAAAAAACAATATTAAGTGATATCTCTCAATACAGAATAAACTTCATTTTGGCACATTGTCAGTGCCAGTGAATATTTTATCTGTCTTCTTGTTCATTTAACAGGTAATAATGGGTGCCCAGAACATGGAAGGAAAACTCTAAACATAGTTACCTTTTTGGAGGGGAGAATGAGAAGATTATTTTGGATTTGATCCCATTTTGTTTTGTTCTTTTTTTTTTTTTTTTTTTTTTAAAACAAAAGGCTCTTCTTTTTCCATTACCCTTCTTCTGAATTTTATTGTATTTTCAGTTTCCTGTGCCTCCAAAATTACCTAAACAGAAATTGCTTTGAATTCCAGGTGGCATTGGGCTGAGTGAATGCATGCCTGTGAGTCATTGAAAGATATGCCTTCTGCCATCCTGTTGTCATAGCTGTTTGTAGCATTGATAACGGTTTGATCTTAGCTTTTGTTGACGTTATGGGTACTGAATTTTAGAATAAACTGGAGAAACATAAATTGCTACCAGGTTCTATCAGACAGGATTATATTTGGGACCAGAATGTACAAGTTGGAGGGTTTCTCCTAGCTGCAAGAAAGAACCATGAACTAAACGAGAATTTGGCATGCTTGGGAGGCAGCGGTGATGGGGCAGAAAAGGCCCAGGATTTGTCTGACAAAGACCTCAGTTTGAGTGTCAGGATATTTTTCTCCTGGACGTAGAAATTTGATCTCTTTCCGGTCCTCAGTTTCTTTATCTGTGCAATAGGGTTAGTAACACTTGGCACTGGTGAAAATTCATTAAGGTAATATATACCAAGCATCTCATAAACATGAACCACTTTTGTTAGTTTGGGTTAAGTCATTGGATGTGGGTTAGGTCATTGAATGTGGTTGATTGGGTCTAGCCACAATCCTGAGAGTCAAGAAAATAAGTGAGAAAATTATGGGTCTGTGGGAGAGGGGGTGACACTCCTTGCCCAGTGCAGCTTGGTATTCTCTGGTTTCCTCTGCCACAAGAAAGAAAGTCCGGAGCTATGGAGAGGCCACAATCCCTAGAATCATATTTCAGAATTCAAAGGGATAACAACATCAATTAAACTCATCAAGGATTTATTATTAAGCATATCCCTTATGGCACTTTGCTGAGTGTGTGTGTGTGTGTGTGTGTGTGTGTGTGTAAGTGTAAATTCTTGGGGTGGGGGAGGAAGGGAGAGAAAGCATATCAATACACATATCAATAAATACAAAAATATATGTATGTGCACAAATATACACAGAAATTTCTGGGGAAAGGATACAGTCAAATGTAAAGGGTAGTATAATATTGTAATAATGAAATAAAGGTTCCAGAGGGCATATTGGAAAGTAGGCCAAAGTAGGCTAGAGAAACAGGAGGGATGGGGCTCGTATGGATGGGCATGTGAAAGCTTCATCCTAGCCAGACTGCCACTCAGAATCCCAGGGATGCAGAGTGGAGCTGTGCCCCCTGGCAAAGGTAACAGTGATTTGATTGGTTTGGATTGCTTGGTTTCCAGTCTCTCTTTTCCCTACTCTCTCCTCTACATCTTTTTTTTTTTTTAATTTGGCAGTCACCATGGCCCCTGCAGATGGGTAAAATGAAAATGGATTTCCCTAGCAGACTCCCTGAACATTTGCATGCACAGTTTGCCTTTTTCAAGACTGCTCAATTGAAGTTTGAGCTCACTTTGCTTCCATGCAGTGTTCTTCCTGCTCTCACTACACAGGTTCAGTCACTACATCCAGACTCAACCACTAGGGCCGCATGTTTCATGACAGTTTACCAGCTCATTTTTGCTAAATGGTAGAATCAATTTGTTTTTCCAAACAGCAGTCTTATTTTCCACTGCTAGTAGATTTTTGATCAAGTGCAAGATACTAACTACTTTTAAAAGATAAAGAGATTCACGTTTGCCTGAGTTCTATACTCCTATTTTTTATAGAGAAGCACATGCCAGATTCAGAAAAGGTCAGGAATTCTGACTGAAGTGTCTATAGGCCTTCTAGATGCAGAGACACCTTCATATTTGTTTTTTGTTGCAGAAAAATATTTGCTATTGAGGGCTGGCTTATTTTATTTCAACAAAAAGAAATAACTCACTGTGGTCCCTTAATTTTTTTATGTGGACAGAGCTGACTGAAACCAATAGGCTTTGTAAACTGACTTTTCATTATCTGTGCTACTTAAATGTCCTCCTTTTTTTATGTCAGATCACATCAGTTATACATTTAAGATCTAGGTTAAGGCTTCCTTCCTCTGTGGACCTGTTCTAGGAAAAGAGACATTTAAATGAAGAAAGGAATGTTTTAATTTGTGTGAGCCTTGTTGTGGAATGTTATCCTTTCAGACAGAGGAAGGAAGTAGTAAGTTTTCAGAATTAGCTCTTAAAGCAATTGCAGACATGATTTAACATTGTGCTGTGGACTCTTAAGAGATGCTTAGTATCAAGAGAAGCATGACACAGAGAACTCCAAAATATGGGCAACTGAGTTCACACCACAGATTCAACCTGTGTTCCAACATCTATAAAATATGGATAAAATTTATATATAAAATGTTTGTAAAACTTTTATAAAAAGTATGATCTATTCAGCAATATTTCATAGTGCATGAAGGATATCTTTGTATAACTTTCTTTAGCTTTGGTTTCTATCTACAAATTCAGATTTAATTGTAGCAAGTTTGATGAAATTTTTGTTGCAAAAGTTTATGGAAAATGGATGCTTGGGTAGGAAATGAGTTCTCAGAATCTATTTTTCTTTTCTGGAAAATAATTTCATGCAACAAATTATGGATTTTCTTTTCCTATGTCACTTTTGAGCCAACTGGAAAGCTTTTTTTTTTTTTTTTTTTTTTTAATGATTTAATAGATTCCCTTCTGATTTCAAGCCTAGCATATACACAAATATATCTACTCCCCTTGACAGAAAATTTAGCCTTACTCTAGTTCTGGATTTTTTTTTTTTTAATTCTTTTGGTAACTTCATGACACCAAACCCATTTTGCCCACTCAAGTGCTGCTATGGAGATGCTTAGAGCTTCTCATGATGATTCTGAAGAGGAAGGTCCAGGTAGTCAGAAAGAGAAAAGGGTTGTTGGTACATAGAGGAAAGAGGCTTTTTTCTTTTTTTGGGGGGGGGGGCGTTATTTCTTATCTAGCCTTAATCACTGGTGCCTCATAAATGTTGGGGGAGGCTAGGTAGCACAATGAATAGTATGCAAGACCTGAAGTCAGGAAGCATCTTTCTCAGTTCAAATCTGGTCTCTGACGCTTAACTGTGTGACCCTGGGCTAGTCCCTTCACTCTGTTTGCCTCAATTTCCTCATCTATAAAATGAGTTGGACAAGGAAATGGCAAACTACTTCAGTATCTCTGCCAGGAAAACCCCAAATAGGGACAGAAAGAGCCAGACACAAGTGAACAACCACAACCAACAGCTGGGTGAGGCTCTTGATGACACTCTAGTGGAATAAATCATCAGAGCAATCAATACCCCTTGGATCTGGTCCTGCTGCTGGCAGGCCTTGGTAGTGACAGCCCTGGGGGTAAAACTCACCCAGTGTGTCACTTCCCTGCACTGGGCTGACTTCATGACGGCGCCCCTTGTCTTTCATAGACAATCCAGGCTGCCTTTGGTACATGGAGAATCTGCAATTTGGTGGGACTTGCAGAATCCTCTCTGAAGCTCCCATTCATTTTTGCACTTTCTTTCTACTTTAAAGAGAATCCTGAACATTTGCATCAGCTATAGTGGATAGAGCACCAGCCCTGAAATCAGGAGGACCTAAGTTCAAATGTGGCCTCAGACACTTAACTTCCTAGCTGTGGGACCCTGGGCGAGTCACTTAACCTCAATTGCCTTGCCCAAAAAAAAAAAAAAAAAAAAAAATTGCAGCTTATTCACATTACCTATGGAAGAAAGGTGTGGAAAAAAGTGGAAGGAAGCAAATAAATAGAATGTTTTTGAAGCTTGATTCTCTCTACCTTTTGCATGTAAAAACAAATAATAATAAGCCCTAAAAGAAATCTAGGTGATATAAAAACAAAGAAATCCAGAAAAGTATATTTTTTAAAAAAGAAAAAAACCCAAGCTCCTAATCTATACAAAGTTTCTAGTCTCCTCACCATTAGAGAGACATTGTAAAACACCAAAAAACAACGTTTTGCCACCCTATCATCAGTCTCTTGTGGTGCTCAGTCCCTCTGGTCAACCTTTTGGTCATTAGCCTTCCATTGTGCAGAATCTAGTCAAAGGAACTTAAGGAAACACATGGAGCCTGTATTGTTTAGTCTTCCCTACCCATCACTGCTCTGATTTTAGGAATGTTTTTTAAATGGCTATTTCTTTTATAAAAAAATCTATTTTAATAGTTTTCAATGTTTACTTTTTATAAGATTTCCACTTTTTTTTCCTTCTCTTTTCTGCCCCCTTCTCAGAATGGTAATTAGTCTGATATAGGTTATGCATGTGTAATTATATTAAACATACTTCCACATTCATCATGTTGTGAAAGATCTGATTTTCATTTTATTTTTAAAGGTTTATTTTCCCTTGGAGGCAACCATGTATAATGTGGGGGAGTAAGGGTTTAAAAAACCAGAGAAGTACATCAGCCCAGGCTTCATTGGAACAGCAGGACATTTGCCACCTTTACAAACTAGCCAAATGAGTTTAGTTAAAAGCAGCACCTCATAGAACTTTGTAGACCTGCAGGGCATTGAAAGCGAAACAGCTGAACTTTCTAAATGTCGTCAAACATATAACATTGATCAGAAAGCATTTCTTAAATTCCTACTTTGTGCAGGCACTATTTCCACATTTCCATTAGCAAATACTCTTCAAATAGTGTTAAATATGGGAATGGACAGTTTTGCAAAGGAAAGAGAAGGGGGGCTTATTTAGTTCAAGGGACAGTTTGTTTAGATTTGTGTCTATTTCCTGCTATATTGACTTGAATTGTTTTGAGAGATTAATCAGTCACTGATTAATCTCAAAACTATTCAAGTATCCAGTAGGATACTGATTAGCCATCCACACCTCTTGTGTACCTTTTTGGGGACTGAAAAATTAATGGGAAATATTTTGTCAAAAAGTAGTCTTTTGTATATAATAACAACTCACTTTAATATCATGCCTTTCAATTTAAATAGTACTTTCCTCATTCCTGTGGATATAGGATTTTGCAAGAAACAGGATAAGCATCTTTAGTTTCTCCATCCAGAAGCCAGCTCAGTTTAATTAGCTAAAGCACATCTTTTCCTTCTCTCCCAGTCATGTTGCCTGTCTGAAAAGACGACTTTTCTAAGTAATAAACCAAAAATTGTTCATCCTAGAGTCACTAAGTAAAAGTCATTCTAAAGAGAGTATCAAACAAACAAAATCCTCTTCCCCTCCCTGGTGATCATCACACCAGGATTTTTAGGTTCAAAATGGCTTTTGCTGCATTAGTTCCTATGAAAGGAAATTGTTTATCCATTACTACCTAAAATATCAATCCAGAATCCTCATTGGAAAAGATTTACACCATCTCTACTTCTCTTCCCTAATAAATAGTCTTCTTTCTCATATCCTTATGTTCCTTTAGCATTGGGATCATCTCCTTTCTAAATTTTCTTTTCCTTAAACATTGCTTTCATCCCTTTGCTCTATCGTTTGTTTTATCTGGTTGTTGTTGGGTATTTAAATATTTATCTCAGTTGTCCTCTTGTCCTTTCTTGTACTTGGTTGCCTTTTCTGTCTCTCATGCCATGCACTCAGCAAGTGATTGGTCATAGGCATAAATGGGGACGTTACCTCCTAGTGGTACCTTCCCTGTGATCTTGATGAAATTAAAGTGAGTGTATTTAGTACAAGCCTTCTCTAAAACAATCTTCTCATCTATCATTTTGTAAGCTTCATATCCAGAGCTGAACAACTAGTCCCCACATTTTTTGCCTTTCTTCTTGGTGTTCACTTTGCCCACTGTTATCTCCCTCCTTTATGCCCATCCAAGCTTTAAGTTCTTCTCAGAGATCAGATATTTGAAAGTCCTTCAATACTTTCTCCCTTGAGAAAGCCCCTCCTCACAATGATCTTTCCCCTTATTTGCAATTCCTAACTCATTGAATGAAATCTATAATTGTTCTGTGATATCTGATATCACATATGGACATCTTTGCCCTATACTGTAAGGTCCCTCATGACAGTAATCTTGTAGTGATGGGTTGGGCTAGGAAGAGAGGAAGTGAATATCCAAGTCAGTATCCTCTCTCTCCCTTTCCCACCCACACTTCCCTGTGGTTAGCATAATCCTGAATATAAATATTTTTAATAAAAGTTTTATGAACAAAATTATTTACTCTGTGAATCTTACATATAAAGTTTAAAAGCCACCCTGACACACAATATTTGTAAAAATTCAGGTGACAATGAAATAAGCCATTTAAAATAGAGTGAAAGATTATTATTTTAAATTGAGATATTAAGAGTTTTCTGTTATTGGCTTGTGAAAACACTAGCTGGAATGACCTCTTTTACGGTCTGGACAACTTAACTCTTTTTTTTTCCTTTTTTTTATAGCTTTTTATTTACAAGATATATGCATAGGTAATTTTTCAGCATTGACAGTTGCAAATCTTTTTGTTCCAACTTTTTCCCTCCTCCCCACCCCTTCCCCCAGATGGCCAATACATGTTAAATATGTTAAAGTATAAATTAAATACAATTTATGTATACATTGGACAACTTAACTCTTACATTATCTTAGTATGTGTGGTTATAAAGACTGTCATTGGCAATGGCAACTCAATAAGAATTGCTTTGGTCATATGTTCATAGGCACTTGATTGGAAATTAAGTTCAGGTAATCAGTTTGACTCCTGCTAATCTCTCCACACTTCAAGTTTTCAGATCCACAAAACCAGGGAGATAATACTATGTTGTGAAAATCAAGTGAAAGAATTTAAGAAAATGTTTTATAACACTAAAGTATAAGCTGCTGTTGCTGTTAATTATATCAAGACTTATAATGTGCCTTCTAGTGACTATTAACATGACATTGCTAGTTACAACAGATTTGGAAGAGAAACCCAGAATTATTGTGCGTTAGGACTTTCGCAGCAAAAATTGTATCCTGCCATTACAATTATATGATCTCTCTGAGTTGGAAGCTGTCTCAGAGAACCTCTAATTCCCTTTCTGTCTGAATTAGAATTCTTTGGCCATATCCCTAGCAAACAGTCATCCATGTGCATGAGAACTGTTTTTTGGCTCCCCAGACAACTTGTTCCACTGTTGAATAGTTTTGAGTGTTAGGAGTTGAGATGTGTCCTTCTACACCGGATACTTCTTATGAGCCCAAGCAGAACCTGGCAAACCGCTCTCGAGCCCACCAAGTCTTTTTTTCTCCCGGCTTTATTAACATTGCTGGTTCCTTCAGAAGAGGTAATGGCATGCTGGCTAATCCCTGAACTCTCCTGGTCCCCCTTTGTGCCCTGACTTGTCAATGGCCTTCCTAGAATAAGGTGTCTAGAAGTAACCACAGTAGGATAGACGTGGTCTGGCTGGGCAGAGTCCTCCCCACGACCTCCATAGAATAGGCGGGCTGATGGTTAATTCTGTAGCATAACCATTTCTGAAGCTAGTTGATGCTCTTCTCATCCCCACTAGCTCTGTGCACAAACAGGTCAACTTAAGAAGCTGTTGGAGAGCCACGGGAGCCATCAGACCTTTTAGTTTCCATCTTATCCTCAAATTGTCCTAGTGACTCATTGAGTTTGTAACTTGGCATAAGTTGGCATAAGAAATAAGACTAAAATTCAGGTAGCACGGTATGAATAATCATTCTGTAAGCATTTATGTGTGCCAAGGACTTTGCTGAGAGCTAGGGATATGAAAAGAACAAAAGCGAGTGCTGTCCTGAGAGGTCAGAAGGCCAGGTCTAACACCTAATTGCTTCTTTGCCCTGTGAACTTGGCCCTTAACCTCTCAGAGCCTGTTTCTTCCTCTGTAAAATGAAGGGGTTGTACTAGAGGACCTCTTTTATCTCATCCTCTGGCTCTGGCACCCACTGCCCTCCATTGGTGAATAATGACAAGATGGTACTAGAACCAACCTTTTAGCATCCCTTGCCAAATCAGAGAATTGGCAGAACCTGGGAAGAGACCCTGACCCTAAAGCAGATGACATCCTCTCCCTTGATAGGGAGAAAATGATACAGAAGGCTCATGGCACTTTGGGGAAACACAAGGGCACAGGGATTGGGGAGTGTGTTTCTGCATTTTCTATGGACTGTCTTGTAGCGTGCAGGGTGTGGTTGTTAAATGGGGCTGCCATTGTGCTCGCTTCAGCGCTTTCGAGGGTACTAGCCACGTGGGACCATGGTGCGTCCCTGGGCAACGTGTAGCCTCTGCAAGAACTTGAGGCTGTCTCCCTCAGTGTGACAGGCTTGTTCTAGCTCTGTGATGGTGAACAGCCGAGGTTGTAAGCTTCAGGTACGAGTCCCCAAAGGCAGCACGGCTCTGTGCTTCTCAAAAGCTGATGTCATAGACTCTATTTTTGCATCAAGTCCCCTCTAGGAGTAACAGATTGTAATAACATGAGAAAAAAATTCAGCTTTGGAACTTTTTATGAACTAGATGAGGCAGCCTATGATAGAACTGACAAATGGAGACAGGTGGAGGTCAGGAGACCCGGCCTCTGATTCTGGCCATGCATTAATATGGAAAGTTCAAAAAGTCACTCGGCGTCTTTGTGGGATGAATAATTCTAAATGATTTAACTAAGGACTTAGAGAAGGATACTTTGCAGTGATCTGCTAGGCTTTTAGTGAATACATAAAGTGTATAACATTTTACTTTCTTCCCATATGGCTTCTAATCCTTTTGAACCCTCTTCTTACATGAGGGCTCATATGTCAATACTTTGCCACTTGGGTTATACTTTAGACTTAAAAAAAAAAATTGTGTCATCTCATTTGATCTTGGCGCAACACTGGAAGGTAGAGTGAGAAAAGTTATTCCTATGTTATTGATTAGAAAACAGACCTGGAGAGATGCTATAACTAAAGATCAGGAGACCTAGATTCTGGCTTTCTAATTCATTCATATATGGCCTCCAGAGTGTAAGAAAAACAAGGAAAATGGCATACACAATGACCACATCAATATACAGGGAAAAGACAGGCAGACAAAACTGAACACTGAAGTTAGGACCAAGTCCTTAGCTTTGGAAAACTGAGAAATTCGCTTTCTTTCCTTCTTTGTGGGGGGAGAGGGGACTGTAGGTATGCAGCATTGCGGGCATTGTCAGATTTGACTGATGAGATAGCTGGTTTTACTGAATTGCTTTTCTTTTAAAAAAAAAAAAAAAGAAATTTCTTACAAAGGATGAATCACTGAGTACAGGTAAAGGGAAAAATATATTCTGAAATGAAGTAATATCAACAACAACAAAAACCACATTGTTTTAAAAGAAAAAATTGGAATTTGTTAATTTGGTCTGGAGATTCCTAATGATAGATCAGCAGTGCCTAGTGAGAATAACAGTGTCTATGTATTCAGTCTGAGGCACTAAGGAATAAATAGGAAAAGTAGGGAGGAGGGAAGAATGGAAAGAGATAAAAGAGAAAAAGAAGAATCACAGAAAAGTTCCATTTAGAGCAAGAGTTCTTAATCTGGGATCCTCAGACCCCCAAGGGGATTTAGAGGGATGTCGGGATCTGTGAGTTTGGATAGGGGGAAAATCTTTATTTTAATATAAATTTTGTGCATTTTTTTTAAAATGCTCATTCTGAGGAGGGGCCTGCAGACTTCACTAAAGGGGAAATGTGGTATGGATAGTGCTAAAGTACTCCCAGAGATTGCTTTGGGTGCTGGTGGGTTGCCTAAGCTTTTGGTCCTGGGCTTTATCTAACACTCTCTTCCCTCTCGGATTCTATACTTCTCCTGTGTTGCTAATTTGTTTAAAAAGAAAATTGGGAGTCCTAGATTTAGAGTGGCTGGCTCCCACTTTTAGAATACTTTGTGGTCTTTGTGGAATAGCATGAACTCAGAGGTGAACCTGACTGCTTCCAGCTTGGCCAGCACCAGTGTCTTGCAGTTACTTGGGTGGTTGGATGGCGTCTTTTATCAAAAAGGAGAGGAGCTGACGTGAAGACTTTTAAGGACTTTCTTAGCCCTCCTATTCTCAGATGACTAGTGAGGCTTAACGAAAGGGGGGGAAAAAAAAGGTTCTTTTTCCATGATCGTTTTAAAAAAAAAAAAACTTCCTGAAAAATGAATCTGCTTTTTAGATGGGGGGAAGGGGGTGAAAGGGCCTTATTGTTCCTTTAGGGCACCCCAGGAATCAGAGATCCCCTGTTTATTATTGTTCATTTGCCTCAATAGTTGTTTTGTAGCAAATCAGCACATTTTGTAATCTATATTTTATGCAACTACTTAACTAATTACTGCAATCAGCAGCAGTTTATTTTATGGCTGTGCCGTTCAGTTGAGGTGGTTAGAACTTTGAGGCTGGCACACAATGCCCAGTGTATTTTTAATGATCATATTTTTATTGACTGACTTGAATAGGGAAAAATGTTTAATCTGTTAATGCTCTTCTGAAAGCCCCAACTTTGGTTCCAGATTTTATCTTTGCCCAATGCTAACTTGAAAGGCCTTGGCAGGGGCACCAGCTGTTGGAGAGGCTGTCCCATTTAGAGTCAGCAAGGCCTGCATTTGCTCTTGTTTGGAAGCCCCTCATTAAATTACCCAGAGACAATCATCAGATAGCTGCTGTTCAAGTTAATGGCACCTCTGAGTCCCTGTCAAGAGAGCTTTAGTTAACATGCACCAGACCTGGAGTGATGCAGGTCCCTTTCCAGGCCCTCATTTAATTTAAGCTGCTTTAGTTGGCATGGCAACTAGTTAAGACATCTGGGAGACATTATATTGGGGAGTGAGACTTTGGGAGGATTTGTAATAGAGCAAAGCAAAAATCTTCCGAGCGTAACATGTGTTACTTCTGGGCATATTCATTCTAGAACTTTGTTATTTGTGACCTTGCTTAACAAAATCAAATGGTTGAAGTTTGCTCGGTACTTCTTTGTTAAATGAAAAATATCAAAAGGTCTTTTATTTTGTAAAGACTTCATAAGGCACACTTACTTACACTAAGTGACTGTTTGGATAGCTTCAAAAAGGAACCTAGTCTTGTCAAGAGATTGCAAGCAGAATGCTGAGGAAAATGAAAAATGCGGTGTCTGCCCATGACAAAGAGCGAAGCTTAAATCGCATGGGCTGGCTTGCTGTAGGAGGCACAAAAGTAGACATGGAGAGCTGCATTCTTCTAAAGGTATTTGGAGGAAAGTAAACATAGTAAGCAAATTTTTTTGAAATACCTTGAGGCTAGGAGTTAGAGAAATAACTTCACAGTCAGAAAGGCATAGGCTCATGTCAAAGTGCCTTTGACACTTCCTGGCTGTATGACCACAAGTAACGCCTATCTCGAAGTTTCCTCCACCAGTGAAATTATAGACATCCCCAAAATAAAAATGACTAAAGTTGATGTTGTTAAATAATCTATAGAAGATAATGTAATATGTTAAATAAATGAGCTAAAGCCATCTTGTCAGTTCCAGTTTTATAATCCCCAAATCTCTTGTTTTTGATTATTTTTAAAAAGCCATTCTTGGGGGAATAAGGACAGAGGGTGCTCAAAATTAAAAGTATTCCTGACTTAAGTTGGAGAGGAGACAGCTTTTAATACCACCACCATGATTATTTGTGGAGGAGAGGCTTTGGGGCAGGTTGGGTCAGATTTTTCCAGGTCAGGGTCCAGAGAAGGTCGGTGACATCATGGTTATTTGTGCTGAGCAGAGACAAGAATGGTACTGGTTTATATTTCATCTGGAATGGTGTGTATCTCTATGGCCTGAGTATGGAAGAGGGGTCCTACCATGTGAGATCACTTGTAATTTTGTTATTTTGCTTTGGAGGAGCAAATTTGGGAATCTCACAGAAAGATACCCACATCTGTATAGATGGTGAGGAATCTTCCCCTTTACTGCATTCAGACAGGGAATGCATTATGTTATGACTGTATTGTGTGCCCGGCACTCCTGGATTCTGAGGATACAAGCAAGCAAGACAGTTTGTGTCCTCAAGAAGTTTATATTCTCATGGGGTTGGTTGTGGTCCTTTGCACTCAAAAAGAACCTAAATGGCAGCGCTCCATTGGCATCCAAGTATGGTGTGTCCATCTGTGGCCGATCCGGCCAATTGTGTAGGACACAAATAGTCCATTTGAACATTTGGGTCAAAGATGATGTGGCATTTGCACATCCCGGCATTTCTTTTGAGCTGCGCCAGTTCTGCTTTGCTCCAGAGCACAACATCTTCTAACTCGGGCTTGCCATGGGGTAAGATGGCGAGTGGAAGGATCCTGGAGGGTTACTGGCCTGGTGGCAGGAGCATGTGGACCCGGCAGCACGGCTTGAGAGCAGTGGCTAGGAAGTGGCTCCCCACAAGCTGAAGCTGCCCCTGCGTACCCGGCAGATGCCCTGAGGTTGGAGTTTGGGGGAAAGAAGAGGGATGACCAGAGCTCAGCCTACACCAGTCAGAAGTGGTGACCTGGCGGCGTTTCTATTTAGTCTGCACCTTAAATCAACCACAGGGTTGCTCATCTGCCTTCAAGCAGCCAGAAAACATCCCTTCAGAACAATAGATTGTCTCACCCACCCCCGTACCAGTGTTTTTCCTTCCTTCCTTTATTTAAAATATGGTTACAGATAGGAGGGGGAAAACACACACAAACACATGACATTCTGTTTCATATTTAGTTTGGCTCTCTTATCAATTTGTTCCATTTTTAAGTCAAAACAAAGTTTTTCCCAAGTGCCAACACTGCCAGTTCGACCTGATCCCTGGAAAATCAAGATGTTTCCTCTCCCTGCTTGCATCCGTCCCAGCTGTCACCACCAGCAGGGAGGGCTCTGGCGCTGCAGCCCGGCTGGTCGTTCAGCGGCTGCGTATGTAAAGCTGCAGATGATCACCTGCTTTTCCACCCCCAGCCCTGGCAGAAGTCAAAAGCCTCAGCAGAAAGCCTGCGCCGAGAGCCGAGATGGGCCGTGCTGGGCAGCCTTTTTAAGGAAACTGACAGCGCCAGCTTTGGGGATGGCAAGGGCCGACTTTTCTCCTGGTTCTCTTTTTTTTGGAGTTTCTTTCCTGGTGTTGCTGGAAACAGCCTAGCAGAATTATGAGTTAATTCTGCTAATAGTGTCCTTGAGAGTATGTAAACTGTCAGTTCTCAGGGTAAGATTTAATAGTAGGTTCTCCTGGGATTAAGGACCCAAGCATTAGTTTTCTTCCTGAATGGCACAGTGTTTACTTAAATGGTTTTTAAGATAACTGCTGAACCCTTACCAGACGAGATTTTCCAGATCCTGTTGGTTTCTGTCAGTGCTGAGGACCCTAGAACTTCAACCCAGGTCATCAAGGTCACCTTATTCTTTAGCTGCTCACTGTGGGGCTTTTCGTTGTGGGTGCTTTGTACTACAGAGCATTCTCCCTTTGTGTAAGTGGACCCTTCCCTAGACCTTCATGTAAAATGATTTTTACATGACTATGAGTGTGGGGAAGGGACAGAGGGAGACTGAGAGGAGGCCATGTGCCTGTGGAAAGAGAAGCTGGACACAAAGAAGCAAGAGCTTTCAAGGAACCCTTCAAGGCAGGGGCCAGCAGCCATATGGGGACCTGGCTGGGACAAGAGGAATAACTCAGGGCAACCATAAACACGAGCAGGAGAGAATAGGTAACGTGAAACACAGTGGCACTGGACGTAGCCAGTGGAGGTTGGGGGACAAAGGTCTCTTTTCTAGGCACTAGTAGTCTGAGGCCAGATCTTCCTAATCCTCTTCTGCTTTCACTTGGAGGGTGGTTTGTTTTGGTGGGAGGAAGAATGCTGCACCAAGGGACATGGATGGAGAAGGAGCACAAGCTAAATTTAACATAGGGTTTGGGGAGGATGCAGATTTCTTTCAGAATTCTTTGCATAAAGTGAATTTACAAGAACTGAGAACTGCCTGTACTTGGGAAGTTGGAACAGGAAAAAGTAAAGGAGAAAAAGAAAACCTCATCATGATTAGTAGCTTGACTGACAGTTCCTTCTCTTCCTGTCTCTTGTCCAGACTCAGGGAGTGAGAGAGGACAGCACTGCTGCAGTTGCTGTGTCTGTGAAAAAGGATGGTGGAAGAGCAATGGGAAGACCCCGAGAGCTGTTGGGGGCCAGCCTGCTTCCCTGTGTAACCCACCTCAGTTGCTTAGGACTAGGGAAATCTGGCAGAAATTCTTTGGAATGCCCAGCTGACTTCAGTAAGTCCCTGGGCCAGTAGGGATCTTTAGAGACCATCGGTCAAACCCATAATCCTCACTTCAGAAAGTCCTCTGGTGAAATCATTTAGGTCAGATAATGATGATGGTCACTGGAGTTACTTTACCAATGCCCCCTCATAGATCTTCACAATTGTTCTGTGAAGTAGGTGATTTTATTATCCATGCTTTACAGAAGATTGAGACCCCGAGAATTGAGGGTGCTCATAGTTCCCCAGCTGGTGAGTGTCTAAGGCAGGGTTCAGGCTCAGGTTCTAGTGCCTGGATGTCAGGGATAAAGAAACAGATAAAGAAAAAGGGACTTCTCCATTTTCTCTAAATCATCCATTCTGAAGCTCTGTATGTAACTGGCTGCCTGAGTGACTGTGAGCAAATCATTCTCTTTTCCTTTTTTTCCCCCCACCTACATCTCCTCATGTACTAAACAAGAGGAATGAACAAAATCCTCTCCAAAGCTCTTTGGAGCTCCACATTTATGATCCAGTGAACCCTTACAAGTGAATTAACATCTTAAAGCCTATCTAACTCAGAGGCAACGTGAATCTTTTCAGATTCCACAAATGTTGGGAGCTCTATCCTGAGAGTAGTTTTTCTATTTCCATAAGAGCTTCCCTCTTTTCCCCATCTGAAGCTATTGTCCCAATCTTCCAGGATCTTACTTGGGGAAGCTACATAAACATACAAAGAACTGAAGAAAAAGTTCATTAAAATACTGGAGTTGGTTGGGAAAATACGGTATGGGCATACATAAAGAAGCATCATCCACTCCATTTTATAAATCAGAGAAGACCCAGAGTAGAGATATAAACCCCAGTACACTTTACCTTTAATCAGAGTGCAGATTTTCTCTTCTTAAATATTTAGTTGGGCTAGAATGAGACTACCAAATGTATTCTGTGTGAATTCAGAGAATGCTCCTAGGTCTAGTCTTTTGTCCTTAGGACAGTCATTTGGGCCTTTTTCCATTTTATGTTGCAGAAAAGATGGGCATGATTTGCTTTGGCTACCAAAGATAAATTCTATAACTTAATTGTGTCAGTCTTCCATAACTTTAAAGGTGGGATTCTGACGCTTTTATATGTGCATCAAGAAGTTTCCTCCCATTAAAGCATCAGTGTTGAGAGTAGAAGTTTTTCTTAGCGCGAGCAAGTGCTTCTGGGGTTATGAGTGGCATTCTCTGAACTCTCCTTAACTTCTTACCCAAAGATATGTTGTCACAGAATTGATGCAGAGTGACCTACATAAAATTATCGTCTCTCCTCAACCACTCAGCTCAGATCATGTCAAAGTTTTTCTTTATCAGATTTTACGAGGTAAGAGTTGATGAAGGAAAAGAAATAGCAATCTCTAGAGCAAGTTGTGTTTTTCATTCATCCTTTACCCTGGCCTTCCAAGGTTTTCCTGCTTCAGCAGGCAATTCGTTTTTGACATAAGCATATGTTACCAAGTTTAACGTTTCCTTGAAGGCTCTGAGGTTGCTGAGAAGTTCTTGATTGAGCTTCTGTAAAGCTGAAGATGGAACAATACCACTTGTCACTTGGAGCAAGTTGATTTGGAAGAAGAAAATCTGGAAGAATTCCTTGTCTTATAAGATGACTAGGAGAAGGACCATGAGTTTTTGAGTGTATTTGTGGCCTAGGAAGTCACCATAGAGAAGCAGAAGAATCTGTTGAGACATCCATTGGTCCCACAAAGCAAATGAGGAACTAATAGAACCAGATGTCTAAATGATTCTCCAGAAAGGTTTCTTGGCAAGATATGACCATGCTGGCTTGCTCAGGATGAACATGAAGAATTTTCTTGGCAGTTCTGATTTTTTAATATTAATCATTGAATTGGTGCCTGGATATTAATCCTCTCTTATAATCCGAGTTTTGCTGATGTAAGACAAGATCTGTGACTCAGCTGAAAGGCAACAGAAATCTTTTTTTTCCTTGTAGGAGATTTTTTTTTTCTTCAAGCAAATAGTTAATATTTTCTTTATAGGTAAATTTAAACGCTTCACCTCAAAGACTGGGAACCCTATAACCATTATTATCCATAAATTCTACTTAAGTATTGGGAAGCTTTTATTAGCTTATTTTCTATTTTTCCTCAGTCCCACTTAATAACCTTTAATGACTATTGTGAGGAAGAAAATTTGCTATTTTTTTAGTGTGGGGGGTGAGGGTGAGAAGCCTTAGATAGCTAGAGTATCCATGGAGTTCTGAGAGAAATCTTTCTATAATACTATAGAAGTTCCCAATATTCAAGCTAAAGATGAGAGAATGCTCTTTAATTTCTGAACAACTGAGGATACAGCTAGAGAGAGAAGTTTGGGTAAGCTTTTTGGGTTAGAGTCTCCCCGAAAAGAAGAAAAGCTATACTTCAATTTCTCCTGGTTAAAATAGATTTCAGGGAACTGCCCATTTCCAGGGGGAACCATGTAGGCTATCAAGAGTGGTCAGGCCAGCTCTAGGATCAGAATCCATACTGTTGTATGGATTTAGCTTCCAATCATTTAATGATTTATAAGTAATTTCTGAAGAGTGAAAGCCCATAATGACTTTTTTGGGTGACTTTGTATTTAAATATAATCTAAACTAGTGTTTTCATTGTGGGTGTAGGTATAAAGATGGGTAAGTGGCCATGGGCCTGGGTCAGCCTTTTCATCTTACTCATTATATACTTGCAAGGGAACAGCCTAGAATCTCCCCTGATAATTTGTTGTATACCTAAAAACCGTTTTCCAGAACGGTTTTTGGAAATAAGATTAAGTGTCTGCTATTTGGTTTATTGTTTCAGGTTTGAAATATCTTCATTCTGCTGGCATTTTACATCGTGACATTAAGCCAGGGAATCTCCTTGTGAACAGCAACTGTGTGCTTAAGGTAGGTTCTTGAATTTATTTAACATACGGGAATGTCCAGGTTTTTTAAAGCAATGGGTTTTCAAGGGGAAATTGTAAAGGTGTTTGTCATTCTTTTTTCTAAAATGAATTCCAGTTTTCCTTTCTCACGTCACAGGAAAATACTTGACTTAATAAGCATCTTTTGCATCTATTGGGGATAACCATGTGTTATTTTGACAATTGGAATATTTTTTCCAATTTTCTCCCCTTAATTGTGTTTTGATAATATTGAAATGAAAATGAAGCAGATAAAGAAAAAGCAAGTCCCTTTAAGTAAAGTGACCTCCTGTCCCATCTCCAAAGGAAGTATGTTTATCGAGATTAATCATTTGAATATTTATAATTCATTCCTTGAGTCCATGTTTGGTTATTCATGGCAGAAGGAGACCTGGGAAGGAATATCAGAAGCTATCAGCGCCATCACTCTCATTTGATAGATGAGGAAACTGAAGCCCAGGGAGGTTAGATAGCTTGTCCAACAAGGTCAGATGGATGGCAGGTGTCCCAACTGAGATTTAAGAGCAGGTCCTCTGCTGTCATCCATTCCAGGGCAGTCTCAGTCACCTGTCAAATTCATCTCCACAATATCCATTAGCCAATGCTAATTTAACCATGCTGAGAGCTGAGGCCTGTGTAATGTTCATCTACAAAAAATCCTGAAATCTCAGTGAAATAGTTAACTTCAATTTCTCTCCCCCCGTTCTTCAGTTGAACTACTTATAAATATTGAAATTGGCATCTATGTCATTCTTTCCTTTCCCTAAAGCACCTCCTGATGGAGGTATGAATTAGCAGCGTTTCCAAAAATCAGGTGGTGAAACTGCAGCCTGAATGACCTATAACCTGGACTATTAGACCCTGTGTAAGCGACAAAAATCATCTTGCCTCCTCAGGATTAGGAAATAGGCACCTGCTTGGATCCACGGCACATTATATATTAGACAACTTCATAGTAAAAACCAAATTAAATTTTCACATATTTCATAAGTGGCTTTTATATCATGTTGCTTAATTCTACACTGTAAATACTTTCGGTATTTCAGCTGATGTATTTAGAGAAGAAAAGAATTGTGTTTTTTTTTTTTTTTTATGTTGCCTACTTTAAGAGTAATCATTACTGTCATTACTACTTAGCTTGTTGGCAGTTAAATCAAGCACTCATGTCAAGTGTGTGAATGGATTTCATTTTGTGATTTTAAATGTTTTCTTCTAACAACAGGCCAGCTCGCTTTCAATGCTTGTTGGTTAGCTACTTGCAAATTAAAATTCTTGGCAATTTGACCATCTCCCTCATTTGAGGTCATGAATTGAGAAGCAGAAGAGACTTAAGCTTCCTTCTTTTTTCTTTCTTCCTTCCCTCCCTAAGAAATTTATTTAAATCTTTTCAGAGTCCTCAGTAGTAGCCATAGGGCTTAGTACAACCAGGTCTGGTGTAGAAATGGAGAGAGTCATGATCCTTCCATCAGTTGTATGACCTCGGGGAAAGTTGCCTGTTTCTTTCTTTTAATGGCAGTTATATCAATTGCTCCCTAACATCCCTGTCATAAAATAAGGAATCATCCAAACCTCCCATTTCACAGGAGAGAGAATTGAGACCTTGGAAGATAACCCCAACCTCTCAGGTCCCTTGTTGGGGCCAAAGTATTTGGATGTAATTCTGTTCATTTTTTCATATTCTTAACATGTTAGCTGGAAAGAGTGCTTATTTTTCATATTTCCTAAAAAATAAAACCCCAGGCTGTTAGGTGATGTGATATTTTTATCCTGACTAAATGTACTTTTTTCTAATTCTATCAAGCTAAAAGGCCATCACAGAGGTCATTTGGTTCATTTGTCTGCTTCCTGATGGCTGTCTGCCTAACCATAGTTGAATCTCTGAGTTCTTTTTAATGACTCTGGGGGCAGGAGATCTTGCAGTCAAGCCAAAAACCCAAGTCTGAGTTCAACAGCTCTTATGAGGACTGATTTTGCTCTAGCCAACCTACTGGGATATGGAACCAAATTGTCTCTTGTTCTGGCTGGTTGGAAGACTGAACAAAGAAGGATTTTTGTACATAATTTGCCTTGCTTAATGCCTTCAAATGCACAAAGTTGATTTTCTTAGATGTTTAGTTTTAATACACTATAGCACTGTGAATAGAAGGGGAAATCACTGCTGAACAAAGAATACAAGGTTAGCCCACACTGAACTTGTGCTCCGCTTCCACTGACTTACCAGAGAGGGCCACATTTACCATGCTAGAAAACCAACCGAATGTGCAATTGTATCCATAATAATTATTCCAATGCTTTTTTAATTGCATCCTTTTCTATGCTGAGTATTTTTAATTTCCTGTTATGCCCAGCTCATCCTCCAGGCAAGGTGCTAAAATTGGATGCAGACAAGGATGGCAGATCAAATAAGTGATTCGCTTTTGGGCCAAAGGCCATTTTTTAACAAATTATGGATTCATACAGAATGGAAGGGAGATGAAGGTTTTGGTGCCTTTTTTCAAGTTCATGCTAAAAATGTTCTATCAATGCCAGGTTAAGGTTTGTAATTCTTAATTAACCAATCAATCTACACATATACATTAAGCACCTACTACTTTTTACACTGTGATAGGAATTAGGAATATAAAAATAAATATAGGGAGAAACAATGTATAGAAGCATCTGCAAAAGAAATACATGTTAATGATTAGGAAAGAAAGTTACTAGCATTTGGGAGGGTCAGGAAAGGTTTTGTGAAAGGAAAAAAGAAATGTTGTGAATTAATGGTGAGAAAAAATATCAGCACACAAACTATGGAGATGGGAGAAGGCTTGCCTTGTGTAAGGAACAGAGTGCAGAATCAGAACAGCTAGACCCTAAAATGCAAGAAGGGATGAGAATGTAAAAGGAGCTAGAAAAGGAAGTTGGGGCACAACAGTGAGATGCACAGCTGAGGAAAAGCATTTGAGCCATTTGATAAGGGTCAGGGAGAGAATTGTTCTGGAAAGATGCAGCAGGAGAGCATCTTATTTCATTGGTTCAGGGGAGAAATGATAAAGGTTTGGACCAAGGTATTGGTTGTGAGAATGGAGAGAAGGGGGTCTATGTCTGTCTTTGCCCACAGAGGTAGAAGCAAGACTTTACAACCAACTGGATAAGTAGGGTAAGGGAAGAAGAGGAGTCTAGGGTGACCCTAAAGAATAGTAGTGCTTGGGTCAGAAATAAATAAGCCCAGAGAGGGATGAGTTGGAGGGGGATGTTAGTGCTGTCTTTTGGTCACATTATGTTTGAGAGGTTTTGGGACCACTGTTCAGGGAAAAGATTGCTACATCATGTACATAGAGATGATCATTAAGCCCTGAAAGCTGATGAAGTCAGGGAGTGTGTAAGGCAAGGAGACAAGAGAACATGAGACAAAGCCTCAGTTAGAGGGTATAAAATGGAGGATGAACCACAAAGGCTGATGAGGGAGGAATAGTTAGAGGAGAATGAGGAAAGAGCAGTGACAACTCAGGAACAGGGAGCAGTCCTCTGGAGAAATGGTAGGCTCTTGGATCTCTTGTGGCAGCAATTATCGACTCATTATCATAGACTGGAGGAAACAGAGAGAATGGGGCATGAGATGAAGAGAAGGGGGAAAGTAGTGGGGCTTAAGAAGGATGGGCTCAGGGGCAGCTAGGTGGTGCAGTGGATAGAGCACCAGCCCTGAAGTCAGGAGAACCCAGGTTCAAATCTGGGCTTAAACACTTAACACTTCCTAGCTATGTGACCCTGGACAAGTCACTTAACCCCAATTGCCTTAGCAAAAAAAAAAGAAGAAGAAGAAGAAGGATGGACTCAATTTCACAGAAGAGGCTTGAAGATTTTATAATCTTTTTTTTTTCCCCTTACCTTATTGGTTAGTCATACAGCCTCTCCCTCTCCTCTCCTCTCCCTTTGCACACACGGTTCCCATGGTGTGACTGGGAACAAGACTGAACAAAAATTAATGGGAGGAATGTTTAAGATGACTTTAAAAGAAGCCTAAGAACTGTTTAATAAAAATGGAGATCAAGTTCCCTGAGGCTACAACTTCTATAAGACAACACTAGTTTGACCTTTTTTTGTCTTATCTATAAAAACTCCAAAAACCTTTCAATGGAAGTGATTTGGCCTATATCTAAGATAGGTTAAAAATCAATTCTAAGATATCTGTATATGTATGTGTTGTGCATATAGTCTGGGGGCGGGGTTCACGGGCAGGGAGGAGAGAATAATAAATTCTCAGCAAAACAAAACCTACAAAGAAGCAAAGACGGCTCTGAACACAATGTTATTATATAAGCTTTCTTTAAATGGAAATTTATTGCTTTATATTTTGAGATCTCTCTTTTGAACTGTTATACACATGGTGATTGTTTTTCTTTTTAAGTTTAAAATAAATTCATATTTTTTTAAAAAGAGAGAAAGAAAATCACTTATTTCTACATTCATCACTTACTAAGCACCCATGCTGCATCAGGCCTGAGCAACAGTCTCTGTTGCTGTTGTCATTCAAAAAAACAAAGCTTAAAAAAAGCCAAAGAATGTATTGACATATCATTTTATCTTTTTTTTTTTTTTTTTTTTTTTGGTAATAGCTTTTTATTTTAAAAATAGTTGCAAATAGTTTTCAACATTCACTCTTGTAAAACTTTGCGTTATATATTTTTTCTTCCTCCCTCCCCCATAATCCCTTCCCTAGACAGCAAGTAATCCAATATATGTTAAACATGTGCAATTTTATATATATATTTCTACAGTTAGCATACTGCACAAGAAAAATCAGATCAAAAAGAAAAAAATGAGAAAGAAAATAAAATACAAGCAAACAACAACAAAAAAAAGATGAAAACACTATGCTTTGACTACAGGTCAAAGGGTCTGCACAGTTTGATAACTCTTTGGGCATAGATCCAAATTACTCTCCAGAATGGTCAGATAAATTCACAACTTCACTAGCAATGTATTAGTGTCCCAATTTTCCCATATCCCCATCAACATTTATTGGTATCTTTTCCTGTCTTAGGTGACCCCTGAGGAATGGTAATGCTTGGGTCAGAAATAAGTTAGTCCAAAGAGGGATGAGTTGGAGGTAGGGTGTTAGTGCTGTCTTTTGGACACAATAAGTTTGAGAGGTGTTTGGGCACCAATCTGAGAGGTGTGAGGTAGCACCTCAGTTGTCTTAATTTGCATTTCTCTGATAGTGATTTAGACTATTTTTTCATATGACTAAAAATGGCTTAAATTTCTTCATCTAAAAATTGTTAATATCCTTAGGCCACTTATCAATTGGAGAATGGCTTGTATGCTTACAAATTTGAGTTAATTCTCTATGTATTTTAGGAATGAGGCCTTTATCAGAGTTCTTGGATGTAAAAACTTTTTCTAAGTTTTCTGCTTTCCTTCTAATCTTGTCTGCATTGGTTTTGTTTGTACAAAAGCTTTTTAACTTAATATAATCAAAATTATCTATTTTGTATTTCATAATGTTCTCTAGTTCTTCTTTGGTCATAAATTTCTTCCTTTTCCACAGATCTGAGAGGTAGACTATCCTTTGTTCTAATTTGCTTATAGTAACACTGTGTCTAAATTATGAACCCATTTTGATCTGATCTTGGTATAGGGTATTAGGTGTGGATCAATGCCTAGTTTCTGCCATACTATTTTCCAATTTTCCCAGCAATTTTTGTCAAATAGTGAGTTCTTATCCCAAAAGCTAGAGTCCTTGGGTTTATCAAACACTAGATTACTATAATTATTGATTATTGTGTCTTGTGAACCTAACCTATTCCACTGATCAACTAGTCTATTCCTTAGCCAGTACTAAGTGGTTTTCCTATGTGCTGCTTTATAATAGAGTTTTAAATCTGGTAAGCCACCACCTTCCTTTGCATTTTTTCATTAATTCCTTTGAAATTCTTGACCTTTTGTTCTTCCAGATGAACTTTATTATTTTTTTCTATCTCTTTAAAGTAATTTCTTGGCAGTTGGATTGGTATGGCACTAAGTAGATTAATTTAGGTAGAATTGTCATTTTTATTGTTAGCATAACCAACCCATGAGCACTTAATATTTTTCCAGTTGTTTAGATCCGACTTCATTTGTGTGGAAAGTGTTTTGTAATTGTGTTCATATAGATCCTGACTTTATCTTGGCAGATAGACTCCCAAATATTTTATCTACAGTCATTTTAAATGGAATTTCATTTTCTATCTCTTGCTGCTGGTCTTGTTAGTGACATATAGAAATGCTGATGATTTGTGTGGATTTATGTAGTACCCTACAACTTTGCTTAAGTTAATTGTTTCTGTAATATTTTAGTTGATTCTCTAGGATTCCCTAAGTATGTCATCGTATCATCTGCAAACAATGAAACAGCATTTTAAATGGAAGGAAAGACAGTTTAGATGACTAAACAACTGTTCTTCCTCCAGATAAGATGTTTGTGTAGTAATAATCATATACATTTCATATTAAATACGCTTACCAAATACTAAGCTCTCTCAAAGTACATTTAACCATTTATACATATAAATAACACGTGCCAACATTTATTTTAAGCATGTATGTGAAAGCTCTGATAATTTCGAAATCACATTTGAAAAACAAACCATTTTTCTACTTAGATTTGCGATTTTGGATTGGCCAGAGTGGAGGAATTGGATGAATCCCGTCACATGACTCAGGAAGTTGTCACTCAGTATTATCGGGCCCCCGAGATCCTGATGGGCAGCCGCCATTACAGCAATGCCATCGACATCTGGTCTGTGGGCTGCATCTTTGCAGAACTACTGGGACGAAGAATATTGTTTCAGGCACAGAGTCCCATTCAACAGGTATAATTGTATCCTAGCCCTTTGATACCATGTTATTTTATTAATTTTAATCAAATATAATTTCAGATATCATTTAGAAAGTTAGGATTCCATCATCTGCAGACTTAGAGAGACTCTTACTGCTGCTTGGGTCAGGGTTCTGGCTATATTATGCTCATTAGATTCTGCTATAACATTTTGCTCAAAGTGACAAGAAATAAATGCATCTTCTTCCATGTCTTTGAACCCATACATAGGATATTTTTGTAGGATTGGTGATGCTGTTGACTGATATATACTCTTTTAAAATGTGGTCAGCAAAGTTACGAAAATTCCATTTTTCTATAAACTTCAATGTTGACGTTTCTTGAGCATTTAGAAAAGGCTCCTAACATTTAGCTGGTGAGAGAAGATATTTAAACACTCTGGGCTCATAGTACAGCCAGAATTCTTTAAAATGTAGATTGAAGGAAGCATTTATGATTTAAAAAAAAAATAATTGGATATATCTGAATGAAACAGGGTACCATACTTCATTGGTAGCATTTCCATATCTCTGATTTATAAACAGGCTTGTATCTGTGTGCAACTCTATAAGCAATGTGTGTTCCCACTTATTTAACAGAAACATCTCTTTTGGGTTCAGAACTATCAGCTACAATGTTAGGAAATGTATTTGTCCTGTTCATGTTGAACATGTTTCTCAACTATATATTCAAAATCTATAAATATATGTGTATGGATGGATGGATGGATAGACAGATGGACAGGTGGATAGCTAAAATTCATTAGGCATAGGAAAACTAACTGGAAGTTGTCCAAAGTTGGGTATTTCTATCCTAAAAATGACATGGCACTTTGTGTCCCTAAATCGAAGTAAAAAAAAACGGTTTGTTTTTCAAATGTGGCTTTGAAATTATCACAGCTTTCAAATATATGTTTAAAATAATGCCATGAACAGAAGGTTTTGCAAGGGTCATTGTTGAAACATTACCCAAGCATATCTTTTGTAAATAAAAAGCTATAATAAAAAAACAAAGAAAAAAAAATGGCAAGTTATACATAATGGATTTCAATGTTTCATGTGCAATCCTCTTTTTAATAATATACTATATTATAAAAACGTTTGCTTTATTTCATAAATAAATAATAATAAAGTTGAATAATAACAGCAAAAAAAATTTTAAATAAAGCCATGTTATTGTTTTTAATACTTCTATGGAGTATGAGCTCAGCGGTAAGGGTATGATGTGTACAAAGCTCTTAGTTCAAGAGGAAGGCTGTTTTACTGTACCAGTTAATAAAATAAACATATGATTGAAGCCAAATTTGAGATATTTCAATATCTTGGATATTTTGCGCATACATGTAGCCTTTAGCAGAATCCATTATGTTCCAAATTTAGAGAACAGAAATTAGCAGGTTTTTTTTTATATACGTGTTTTTCATATTTGCACACAAAGAGCTTACATTATGAAACTAATAATAGTTTCCTAAATATGGGAATCCTTAAAGTGAAAAATAGGGGGTGAAGTCACCCTAAAATTTTCAATGAACAAGGATCTGAAGTTACCACTAAAAATAAGTAGTAAAGTGTGGTTTAGGCTGGTATTTAAAGCTTAATTCTTTAGAGAAAGGAACCTTGTTTTTACTGTTCTGGGAAAATGGCTTACACAGGGAATTCCCCATGTGTGTTGCCAGGAAAAGTGGGGGAAGGAGTGTTTTAAAATAGTGAATAGAATCCAATTTCCAATTGGACATAATGACTTCCTGTAGCATTTCCTAATACTTAAAAAAAAAATATATATATATATATATATATATATATATATATATATATAGTCAGCTAGGTGGCACAATGGACAGAGCACCAGCCCTGAAGTCAGGAGGACCCAAGTCCAAATCTGGCCTCAGACACTTAATACTTCCTAACTGTATGACCCTGGGCAAGTCACTTGACCCCATGTGCCTCAAAAAAAAAAAAAAAAAAAAAAAAAGAGCAAAATGCCATAAACCTTCTTAGAAGAACTTTATTAACTTTATTATCTAAAGATCCAATTCGTTATCTTCATTATCCCAAAATGAAGTGCTGTAGTTCTGTTTGGGGCTCTAGACAGACCCCAAACTTGTGCTTCTACTTGGTGATTCCAGAAAAGGGAATAGTCCAAAATAGCATTTCATGGATAAGAACTTCCAAGGCTAGAGCGTAATTGCTGTGATGAGGTTATAATAGAATATCTATAGGGATTGAGGCAGATGTTAAGGTAGATGTACATAGGGATGCTGCCAGCATAGGAGACAGTTATCCTGAAAATAATGATCCAGACATGGAGACCTTGACCTCAAATGTAAAGACTTTATGCAAAGCATAAGATCTGGCTGCTTCTGAGAGCATCTTCTCTGGCAAGTCTGAGTCTGCTCCACATGTCCAAATCCAGCCTTTCCCTCACTTCTTGAAGAAGGTGACTTGTAGCTGGATCTGACACTGATGTCAGCAGTACTTGGGCAACTTCATAGGTGCCGTTAAGCCCAGCATAGGAGCAGCCAGCTCTGCTCTCTTTAGCAGGTCCATTTACATCCTGACATGAATGCTATACAGATAGGGTAGAAGAGTGTCCACATCTGGAGCCAGCTAACTTTGCTGTTTATTTTAACCAGCTAGAAAGGAAGAATATAGTTTTCTAACATGAGATATGAATTTGAAAGCTGTATTCCAAGCTGTCTTTGCAGCCCTGATTCCAGAATATGTTGTTGAAATTGGAGAATAATGGAATGTCTCCCAGACATGATGACTCTCATCTTCCTTTCATGTTCGCCTACAGTTGGATTTGATCACCGACTTACTGGGCACACCGTCACTGGAAGCAATGAGGACAGCTTGCGAAGGTGCAAAGGCACACATACTCAGGGGTCCTCATAAACAGGTAAGGGCCAAAGGGACAATAGCTGCTCTGATCACCATCTGCCAAGGCAGCGACAGGGGAGCATTAGAATTCATAAGCCGGATACAGAGCTCCGAGCACGGCAACATATCAGATTAAGTTTTGAAAACTTGACTGGCCAAACAAAATAGCCTCAGCTCCCACTGCCACAACAAAACTTAATGTCATGCTGTGCAGACCTTGACTATAGATTGGTCCCTGATAACTCGATGGTTTTGTTTTGTGGTGGAAATTGTCTCTTTAAACAAAAGTGTCTTCCTTCCACACTCAGTTCTAAAGAGGACTTCCTCCTTTTCGATAGACTTTTCCAACCTTTTCACTTAGAGATCTTATTCTTAGAAGTATCTCTCAAAATGTCCAGGGCTGTTTATCAGCCCTTAGTCATGTGAAGATAAGTAAATTACTCCCCTTCGCTGAGCCTCTATTTCCATCTTTTTTTTTTTTTATATTAAATGACATGTAAGGTCACTTCTGTCTTGGAAATTCTGTGATTTATCTTTGTAATTCAGTTTTCTGCCATTTTATTAGTGTGACCAGCAAAGGATAACTAAGGTGAGTCCCAGGCTGCAAAGCATTATGTCCAAGTACAAAGAACCAGAATTCCAGGCCAAATTTTTTTCCAGTTTTGCCCTTTGATTGTGTCATAAATTCAATTCATGCACAGGTTAAGGCATCCCTCATGATGTCATTGGTCTTCTTTGAAAACAAAGGATGAGCAGCCCAAGGTGGGCATCAGTTACTTCCTTTTCACATGTCCCAAAGCTCTTTGTGTATTAATCCAGAACCAGGGGTGCACTACTAGAAAATGAGGGCTAGCCACACATTCACACTGACCCTTAGGATTTGCTGCTGACCAAGCCCAATACAAACGGGCTCTTTTTCTTTATCCCACAAGTGCTTTCCTAATCATCTGTGGATCAAAATATCAGAGAATTTTTCAGAACTGCAAAAGCTTGAGACATAACCCTTGTGGTAGTCACAATTTGGGCTTGAAAAAAGACAGGATTAAGCCAGGAAGATGCCTGTTGTTGGTCTTAGTGTGGATGGGCATTGGCTGTGGCCCCTTGTTAATGATCAAAAACAACAAGCTGAATTCTGCCCCTGCAATGAGATTCAGGTACACAGAAAAACCTTGTCTTTGCCAGGCTGTTCCCTCTTATACTTTTATTAATGCTCCAAGACATAGTTGTTTTTAACCCAGATTCGGGAAAATAGGAAACTGTTCAACGTCCTTGGTAAAAAAAAAAAAAAAAAAACCCTCACCAGCAACGATGTCACATGTTTGATCTTTGTACAGATCAGAGCACCAAAGCTGGTACCAGATAAAAATGCTTAACTTTAAGTATGTAACCAAACAATAAGGGCACGTTTCTAAAATTCCAATTCATCAGTATCTTATGTAAAACACCAAGGTATTCTGGGACACATAAATCGGCTTAACTAAGTAAAATGGATTATGGAATGTCCTTTTTTGCCTTTTCTTCCCCCAAGAAGGTAATATGACAGTCTAAAGTCTTAGATTTTATAGCTCATACCTTTTCATTCCCAAGAAAGATTTTTCAAGAAATACAGGATAATAAAGTTGTGTTATCTTTGAAAACCATTGAGAGCCCATAAACACAAGTTTGAGCTGTTTAGGTTTGTGTCACAAGCTGTGCTCCCACCATTGCCACTTTTTATGCTATTTGATTACTTCAGAACCACTAAAACCGTTTTGAAGACATATAACATGTTTACAATATCGTGGCAAATCTCTGGTACAATTCTACATCAGCAAAGGGTGATCAGAAAATGCTCTTTAGTGAGATCAGAGAATTCACTTAGTGAGCTCCTCTCAGAAGCAGGGAAATCATTTCTCTCTCACAAGACTGTGGGGCCAGTAAATCTTGCCCAGCAGAAAGGGAGCTGAGAGTGGAGACTGATGAGCATCAGACACCAAGATGCCCTCCTGCCATCTCTGGGGGTAACGCTGTTACTGCGTTTCCAGCTCATTGATCCTCTCACACAGGCAGACTTCTTCCTGAGAAGGTTCCTTCCCACTGATAGCAGAATGGCTCTGAAATGCGACTTGAGGGCATCAAGTGAAATGTGGGAGAATACAACTTCAATGGCACCTTAACAAGCGACTCTGTGTGAGCCCCTTGTTGATTGGAGTTGGGCCTCCCATTGTGCCTAGAGGGAAGGGTCCCTGCCTTCCAACCCCTACCTCCTACAGGCTAGACCTTAGACTACACTCCCCAGCACCTTGTGTTCTCAGAACTGTCTTATCTAGAAGGAACATGGCACATAGGCTCTTACCTAAGGCCCCAAACCTGGAATTATGGTTGATCCAGCTGGAAAGGATTTATAGTCATATTTACAGAGACTGTAAATTGACCCAAATTTTTCTCTGTAAACATTCAGCTCTTATAGAAAGTTGATCTTCACTCCCATGCTGTAATGACAGCAGAGCTTGCTGGAGTGTGACAGCCCGCAGTCAGAGATCATGCCACCCCATACAGCTTATTAGCAGCTGCCTGGGGAGCAGGCTGGGAATTGCTCTATTTATCCTAAAAACTGGGTGAGAGACAAAGTGTGCGTGCATGTGCGCATGGTCTGTTTGTCGATCCCAGTGCAGCCAGAACACTTTGTCAGGTCATTCACTGTGACATTTAGCCCAGCCTCAGGTGATGATGTTCCCCCTTCAGGTTGGGGGTTGAGGGAGGTGGGGCTGCACTCCGAGAGCTGCCGGCACCTTTTGAAACAATGCTCTTGGGGATCCTCGCCTTTGTCCAACAGTGCCTTGAGTCTCCTTGATCCTCTCTCAGCCTTCTTTTGCCATCTGACCAGGATTTAGCCTTCAGGGTTGAGGACTCCCACTTTGGTTTGGACTCTCAGATCCTGCCGCTTTTACTCACATTACCATTTGGTGATCTGTTTCTCCACACACACAGCCCTCCCCCGCCCCCTGCCAAGAGCTGTTGAGGACTCTGCAGCTATCAGGAAAGGCTGATCTCTCTTGTAGGGCTGATTGCATCCCCTCCCCCCCAGCCTTGACTGCTCCAATTACTCCTTTGAATCCCAGGCTTCCTTGGAGTATGACCCTGTCAGGACCCTGAGACCAATACCCTGTAACTCCACTCCTGGGCCTAAGACTGGTGATGAAGGCTACAAGGACTCAGGAGAGGCCCCTGGTAGAGCTCCTCATGCAACTCTCAGAAGATTCCTAGGACAAGGTAGATAAAGATGATGCTTCAAAGAAATCCAACCCCACCTCATAGATCTGAGAACCGTTAAGGTTGGGGCAGGTGACCCTTCTCCCACCCATGACTCATTTTTTTCTGAAGCATGGTTGCTCTGAAAACTCTGAACATCCTTTAAAAGGTACCCTTCATTGGAAGCCTGTATGATACAACTTTTCCTTCTATTTATTGAGAAATCCTGGCTGCATAAAACACATAGGTATTGATCTACCAGAACACGTGGAAGATTAGATTTACAAAATGCTTCTTAAAGAAATAGAGAACAACTTAAATAACTAGAATATTCAAAAAATTCCTGGCCAGGCTGTGTCAGCATAACAAAAATAACAATACAGCCAAAGTTAATTTGCACTTTTAATTCTATAGCAATCAGATTTCCAAGGGAGAAGTTAAGTTCATAGAACTTAATAGAATAATTATAAAATTCATTTGGAGAACTCTTGGCCATTGCTTCTGACCTCAACCTTATCAACTGACCATCTGTCTTTTGTTTCTTTGGTTCCTAACTGGTTAAAATCTCCTCTACCAGCTTTATTAAAGAAGTTCCTTCTCATTTTATCTTGTCTGGGCCCTTAACCTCCATATAGATGTCCTTGTCTTTATCATCACCCTCCACCTCATTTTACCAAGGCCAGTACTGACTCATTAAGCAGAACCCCTGTACCCTAACCAATGCCCCCCCCCCAATTCATCAGACAAGTCCTGGGGTCACCTGGCAGCTTGTATTAACCAACTGATGTGGGATGTGTCCTAGAGGGTATGACTCTAGCACAGCTCCTCTGCTCAAGAGGAGCAGACACCTCAGGGTATAACCTCAGGGCACTTTTCCAGCTGCCTAGGACCTTTATCCCCTTCTGTTCTCTCCAGTATGTGCTTGGTTGTTTTTCCAAATAAATTTGGGATTTTAAAGATGCAATTCTCTGACTAATGAAACTATGGCCAAGAGTCTTCTCCACAAACCCAAACAATCTAGATCATCTCTGTGGTTCCTGTAGCCCTAAGTCATAGATCTTCTGAATGAGCCTCCTGATTATCAGCTTCCTGCATGCATGTTGGGCTAAGTTCTTCGTGTTTGTACGGTGGTGAGAAGGACATCTCACCCAGGTCTTGCACTTGTGCTTTGATAATCTGCCATTTGCCCAATCTGATCCATCTAAGATCCTGCAAGAGACCAAGGATTTCTAGTGGCTGTGAATCCTAGAAGATGTGTTTGCACACGAAGCCCTATCATAAATTGTGTGTCTAAAGTGAGCGTCATGCCAGGAATCCTGAAGGCCTCTTTTAATTCCTGTTAACTCCCATGGACCGTGATCACTCTGTGTGCAGTGTGACAAAGCTTAAGTTTTGTGCCGTCAGAGGGGGAAACCTCAAGGTACCCTTAAACAGATCCCCCCAGCACTGTATCTCTCCTCATCACCAACATCAGTGCCCTTCACTCCTCCCCCAAGTGTTGTATGAGGACATCTCTTGGTCCTCTACTCCAAAGACCCTTTTTTCACTGAATTGTAGATTTCATCCCAGTTATATTCTATCAGGGTACACCTTGTATTCAAGTCCATAGTCCATTGACTGCTTCATATTCCAAATAGCCCAGGCCACCCTATCAGCATGTCTCAGGAAGAATTAGAATGCCCACACTGAAAAAAATCCTGCTCTCCAAGAGAATCCCTGTGGTTGAAAGATCAAGTACAACAGTTAATCCCATACAACTCATCCATCTAATAGTCTCTCCCAAAATAGCCCCTACTTTATTCCCAGATTCATTAAACTAGTTAGCTACAAACTGCAGCTTGAACTCTTGAGCCTTGTTCATCAGTCTTTGTTCTGCATCACTAGCTTGATGGTGTGACTTTTCACCTATTACTTTTGTATTCTTACGGCATACTTATACAGGATATGGATGAATTTGAAATTCATCTATCTTGAATTCTATATTCCAGCAAAAGAAATGTAATTACTTCATTAGCCAAAGGAATTCTAGGCTAGAAAACTAGACTTAAGAATTAGCTGTTTAACAGCACTTCTAGTTCATATCCACCAGAAAAGGAAACAATGCCCCATTACTAATCTTCCATAGTGCCTCCCAGGAGATGACCTTAAGAGGCTACACCCCTTGTTCTCTTTCTCTTCCACTCAGCAGGATTTCTTATCTACCCTACAAATTAGGATTTTTAGGATAAAAGAGACAAGAGTCTAATTCTAATAGAGTCCTCCTCAGGACAATAAAACAAGCTTCCCTCTATTGAGATGGGGCTACCTGGAAAGCCCTTAGTCGCCTACCAAAAAAGCAGGTGTTTAATAGTGAACTCCACCCACCACAACTTGCACTCCCTGAAGAAATCTCCCATTATTCTGGTTTGTTTCATCCCACTGACCATGCTTCAGTCATCAGTTTTCCCCTCCCACCTACAAACTTTTTTTTTTCTCATCACGTAGTTTGAGTAATCTTCCTAATTATCCTCTGCTGAGTTTGAATGCCCCGACATCCAGCCTTTGGAAAAAGCATCAGCCTAAGTTCTCTTATTCTACCCGCTGACGCACACAAGCTTCATCCATCCTCAAACAAACCTTTCCCCAAACCTACTCCTCCCTCACTATTAGCCAACATTTCTTCTTTCTCTTCATGTTGAAACTTATAAAAAGATTAGTCGGCTGTAGAGGGCCACAGATAGTGTGGAACTCGGCCCTCTGCTGTCGGCTCTCCCTTCCTTCTGGGTTATAACTCAGCCAGTTCTTCAGCTGTGCAGCGTGATTTCAAACCTCCACATCAGACTTAAAACTGCTCTTTCAGAAGTCACCAGTGCCCAAGAGGTCATCAGCAATTAATTGCCGGTTCCAATGGCCAATTTTCTTTTGGTAGCATTTGATCTGCCACCCTTCCATCTATCTATACTTGTGGTTCACCCACCATCTTTTTTCTCCTCTTCTCTGAGGGTTACGTCCCTAGACTTTGTCCCCGAGATTCTCTCCCTTAGTAATGTCTTTTCCCTTGATTTCAATTATTGCTTTTTTGCAAATGATTCTCAAATCTGTTAGCGTAGCCACAGTCTTTCCCCTAAACTCTCTAATTCTCTCACACTCAGCATGTCCTTATTTCCCCTAAAACCTGCCCCTCCTTCCATCATTTCTCTAATCATCTAAGCTCATTATTGGCACCTTTTCACCCAGTCAGTTTAAATTATGTTGATTCTCCTTTTGTAGTCTTTCCATCTAATCTTTCTCCTCATCCCCACTGATATACTACCATTACTCTACTTCAGGGCCTCTACAGTGGTCTTCCTGCCTCCATTCTACCTTCAGGAATCAGTCTTCATGCAAAAGCTAAAATAATCTTTCTGGGGGCAATCAGGTGGATAGAGCACCAGCCCTGAAGTCAGAAGGACCTGAGTTCAAATTTGGCCTCAGACACTTAACACTTCCTGGCTGTGTGACCCTGGGCAAGTCACTTAACCTCATTCGCCTCAGCCAAAAAAAAAAAAACATCTTGCTGATCCCCTGATCTATGACACTCCATTGTCTGAAACAGTGAGTGACTATATTACTGACAAACAAGGCAACAGAGATCACTCATAATCTGATTCCAACCTAGCTTTCTATCCTGGAAGTAAGGGTTTAGTAGGAAAAACACCTGGATTTTTGAATCCCCTACACTCTCATTACATAACCAAAAGCCAGCAATTGGTCATTGGTATTTGGTACAGGTGCCACCTGCTGTTACTCGGGTTTTCCTAGAAACTAGTGAATAAATAGGAGTTTCACCTGGAAAATCTGTATAAAATTGTATGGCCAACAGAGAATAATTAAATGGCTATATTTTGTGTGACCTGATATGGTCATAAAATTTCCAGGAGCTCTTTGAAATAACAAAAAATTGGAGAACAGTCCTGTGTAAAAGGATTTTTAGTCCTCAGCCATTTCATATATTCTGAATTTTGGGTATGTTTTATCTGTCACTATACGTAAGTATCAGATAACCAGTACAGCATGTTCATGTGCTTTTTGAGGAAAAAAAGGTCAGATTATGGGTGACTTATATGTGCAGTTAGAAAAGCAAAAACAACAGCAACCGCAACAACAAAGCTGAAAAGATGAACTTTTAAAACTCTTAAAGTTAACTTAGGTTTATCTGAGCTCTTAGGGATACAAGTTACATTTTATTTAATATATTGATTTTGAATTTCTAAATGGAATAAGGATATCTATCTTGACTATGTAGATTCATGAATGCTTTGTAAAACATGGATATCTGAAGATGGTGTGAGAAAACTACTTTCCACTGGAGAACGATTCTCCTTTTACAAGTAATCGGCCTGAGACACAGTTTAGACCAAGGGCTTCCTGACTTCAAACCCAGTCTCAAGTCTGTGTGTGTGTGTGTGTGTGTGTCTTTGTCTGTGTATCTCTCTCTTCCTTCTCTTCTCTGTGTCTCTCCCTTCTCATAAAAAAAAAAAAAAGCAAAAAACAAAACAAAGCAGTCATTGCCCTCAAGGAGCTTACAGTCTAATTGGGGAGACAACATGCAAAAAGATATATGCAAAACAAACTATATGCTGGATAAATATGCAAAACAAACTATATGCTGGATAAATAGGAAGTAATTAATGGAGGGAAGGCACTAAAATTAAGTGGGCTTGAGGAAGGCTTCCAGTGAAATTTAAAGGAAGCCAGGGAGATCAGTAGTTGAAGAGGGGCAAGGAAGGTGATCTGTGGCAAGAGGGACGGCCTGAGAGAATGCCCATATTGGACATGAAAGGTCTTGTTTGTGGTATAGTCGGGAGGCCAGGGTCACTGGATGGCAGAGTATTGTTGGGAAATAAGGGATAAGAAGACTGGGTTATGAAGGGCTTTGAATGTCAAATAGAACGTTTTGTACTTTTATCTTGGAGGTTATGGAGATCCCTTGGAGTTTGTTGAACAGGGGAAAGATGACATGATTGGTCCTGAGTTATAGGAAAATCACTTTGGTGGTGAAAAGAGAATGTACTGGAGAGAAAAAGAGACAAGGCAGCCCCAGCACACGTGGTTACAGTGATCCAGCTGTGAGGAGACCAGGGCTCTGCACTAGGGTAGGGAGCGTCACAGGAGATGCTGCAGAGGTGACATGGACAGGCCTTGGCAACAGCTTGGATGTGGTGGAGAGACCCGTGACTCCTGGGTTGGAGCTTGGGGACGGGGGAGGGGGAAGAGAATCGGTTCAGCTTTGGACATGTTGAATTTAAGACGTCTCTTGGACATTCGGTTCAAACGTCCGAAGGGCAGTTGGAGAAGCAAAATGGCAGGTCAGCCAAGAGGCCAGGCCAGGAAGAGCAGGTCAGAGTCACCAGCAAAGAGAGTGGGATTAAATTCATGGGAGCGGCTGACATCGAAGAGAGCCCCGGGCAGGCCCTAGTGGTGACGACCTTCGTTTCACTCATGTCAGAGCCTTCATGACCCCATCTGGGGTATTCCTGGTTGGCCATTGCCTTCTCCAGCTCATCTGACAGATGAGGAAACTGAGACAAACAGTGAACTCTATCCATCACACCACCTAGCTGCCCCATCTACATCTCTACAGAGAGAGAGGCATAGAAACAGATGCTGGAATGCTAGCAAAGGGAGAGTACATATTGAGAGAAATCAAGAAAACTCAGGGAAGAGGGCACATTGAAGGAAGAGGGCGTTCGCAAGGTCACAGGCTACAGAAAGGTCTCTGAGAGTGAGGCCATTGGCTGTGGCCAGAGAGATGTTTCTCTATCAGCACGACAAGCCAAGCTCCGCTAAGGTGGCCAGGATCTCAAAGATGGCCTGTGATGACCGAGCCAGTCATCTAGTGTATTCTTCTCACATCTCACAATTCATCACAATCATTAACGGGACATCCTGTCCTCATGACTTATGTGCACCCACACCCTCCTGTGTTCCTGACTAGCTTATAGATTGGCCTGGGAATCAAACAGATGGGCTGGAAATGTTTTAAAGAGAAAACAAGTCATGGTGTGTAAATATTGGGAGGAAGGTCACTTATTTTCAATCCAGAGGTTTGAGAGAATCTCATAGATTCCCAATTTGTCTTAAAAGAGATTGGTTCTGGCACATCCTGTGAGAATTGTCACTGTCCTTTGCTTCACATTTCGCACGGCCTGTTTTCGAGGGCCCAGACCAACTTCAGGGGTGACAGTGAGTGTAGGGGAAAGGAAAAAAATGGAATTTGAAATCCCTCCAATTCCAGGGCAGCTTCTCTCCTATGGATCCAGTGACTAGGGACTAAATTTATTAACATTTGTCTTTCTGGGGAGGATATGACATAAATGAATTGAGTCATCTTTTCTATGTGTCTGTTTTACTACACAGTTAGAAGCAGGAAAGAAGGAATTATCCAAACATGTCTGACCCAGGCTGAGTTACAAGAGCTGTTCTCATTAGTGAAGATCAAGTACACAACCAACTTCGTTTTCTGTGCACCGATTAGAGTTACTTTTTTGTGCTCAGGAGAAATCCTAGGATCGAGCTAATAGGCTAATAAAGGGTAAAATTAGACTAGCAAATAAGAACAAAGTGAATAAGAAAACATAAGTTTGTCTTTGTGTCCACTGGCATTAAACATTTATAACAGTGGCCCAAGAGAGGGAGCACAGATATTCATGAGCCCATTTTACAGTAAAGAAGGTGAAATTTAAGGAGCAGCTAGTTGGTGTAGTAGATAGAGCACCAGTTCTGAAGTCAGAGAACCTAAGTTCAAATCTGGCCTCAGACACTTAACATTTCCTGGGTGTGTGATCCTGGGCAAGTCATTTAACCCTGATTGCCTCAGCAAAAAAAAAGAAAAAAGAAATTTAACTGATTTGCTGAAACTCAAAAAACTAGTAAATTGCCAAGCTGAGACTTTTCCTCTGGCTGGAAGATAAAGCCCTTTTGTATCTTCTTCCTTCACTAGTGAGTGAACTCAGTGAAGGCCAGGATGGTGCACAGCTCCACTCGAACCCATGTCCAGTGATGAGGAACTCGGGACTTTTATCAGACATGCCATTCCTTTGTTGTGTTGCTTTAAGAATTGGGAAGCTGTTCCTTATATAAAACCAAAACTTCAGAATTTCACTGCAGTTTATCCATGTGATTGAGAAAAAAATATCAAATATATATTTTACAAATTTCACTGCAAATCTATTTACCATTCTTGTGCAGTTATTGTCTCATGTAGGTGACTTCAGATGCTCTTCTTTTCTTTGCTCCCTGGTTTGTAGCCCTCTACTTTTATCAACTAACATAAGAGAGTCGCTAAAACCCCCAAGGACTAAACCCTAGCCTGGGCTCCTCCGGTCCCCTTGAAGGCCAAAGGAGGGAAAGACCAGTCCTCTCATATCTTACTGATGTACACCTTGGGTTTTTGAAGCCTATGCAAATGGAACTCGTGGTCAGGCACAAAATTGGGCCAGCTCTGAGCAGAGGCCTAGCAGCTGACTAAGTCCCAGAATGCAGTCACAGTGGTCCAGCCAAGTATGGTAGTACCATTATGGTCACCGAGTAGCCAGTTTTGATTTTTTATTTTTTTAGACACAGCAACTCTCCAAGGCTGTCTGTCTACTAAGTTATAGAGGGTATGAGATCTATATCAAATACAAGTCTCTGAACTGATGAAATCTTTGGGTCTGTCACTGAAATATACAAAAAAATCCTGAAAGGGAAATACAATCTTAGTTTTACAGTAGGATTACTTCCTTTAAAACCAACAGTACAATAATACATCCTTTAAGGGGGTGGGGGGAGGGAGGGAAGAATGCATGGAATTAATTACCAGGCTTCACATACCTGTTAAAGGAAAACTACTAAAAAAAAAAAAAAAAAAAAAAAAAGATTTCTTGAGCCTAACATGTCTTCTTGGTTGGAATCTGTTATTATTTGAATTCAATTAAGGAAAAGTCCTTAGGGTCCTGGTAGTGTTAGGCAGGGTAATGGATCTCCCTCTTTCCCCATCCCTCTTAAGATGTGTGACTTTCTGCTCTTTGGGACACTAGAATTAGGCTTGAAGCAACTCACAAACCAGGACTACCCGTGGCAGTATAAAATGAAGCGATGCTTAGTAATATAAGTCCCTGAAGAAATAGTGGGGGTTAAGTATCTATCAATACAGAAAAAGACCAGGTTGTAAAGGGTTCAGTCTAGGGGCCATACCCAGCTTTCAGTTTCCAGAACAGAGAAGAGGGGATCACTGATCCAGACATCAACTTCTCTTTAAGAACAAGTTTGACTGTGTTGTCCTTTGAATTGTCACTTTGTCCGTGGGCCAGAGCCAATTTTACAAGCCAATGGAAACAGCTGAGGGGCTTATTTTATTTTTTTTTAAATAGCACATAAATCAAGTGAGATCACATTTGGCAGAAAATTTAGAAGGGCTTGAAGGGAAGGGAGAGCTCCTTCTTCAAGGTTATGCTTTTTTTATTAAGCCATTAGGAGAAAAGATGCCAAAAAAATTTTATCTTTCCTCCTGGTCTTCTCCCTCCTCCCTCCCCACTAATAAAAGTGAATTAGTAAAGGTTGAAGCAAAGGAACCACAATGGTGATACTCAGAGCATTATGCTAAACAGGCTGAAAGAAATGGTTTTGTGGTTTCTCTAGTTTCTGTGATCATGGGGCATGATGCAAAGAAGCTGCCAACTTCCAGGCTGCTTAGCCATGGGCCAGATTTCTGTGGCGTGATGGTCATTTGGGATCTTCATTAAGGCCTGTTGAGGGAAGAAGCAAACTTCTGCACCAAGATCCAAAGATAATTGCCTAAGTACGGGAAGATAGCCGTTCCTGTGAAAAGGATTTCGGCATTTTACTTCACTGGAACCTCAGAGTGGAAGACGTGGTCAAAAAAGTTAATCCATTCTTAGACTAGATTGAGAGAATTTGGGATAATGGGGCCACTTTTCTCCTCTGCTGTCCGGGGGTTGCATCTGGAGGATTCCATTCAGTGCTGAGCACTGGGCCTTCTTCTGTAGGTACATTGACTGAATGGAACATGTCCAGGGTAAGGTGACCAGGATGATTAGAGAACTCAAAACCACGAGATTTAAAGAATGAAGTAATGAGTATTTAGCCTGAAGAAGAAAGGTCCTAATATATGGCGAGTTGTCAGGCAGAAGATGGATTAGACTTAGTCTCAAGAAAGCCGAATTAAGTTGAGTTGATAGAAGCCGTCACGAAATAGCTTGCTCTTCAAAATAAGAACTAAGTCTAAGTAGTGAGGAATGGGCTGCCTCATGAGGCACAGGGAGTTCCTCATCACAAAAAGTATTTAAGCAGAAATCAAGATATTTGTTAGTCGCTTGTTAGATGTCACAGAAGGGATTTGTATAGATATCTTAAGGCTTGGAGTAGATGAATGAGGTCTCTAGTTGTAAGACTGTAGATGATCCGGAAAGAGTTAAGGAAATTTAGTCAACAAACTTGGAAATTTGTTTTGCAGGTATGTGTGATTTTAGGTAGCACTTTTAGAAACTCTGGGATCATATGACATGTCGTTCAATTGTTTACTTTGTATATATTGTCTTATTTTAAAAAATACTTTCCCTTCCCTAAACGTGCTTAGCTTTCTTTGCAGCAGCCTTTAAAAGAACTTAGAACTGTGAGCAGTATTTACAGAATAGCAAGTGGGTTTAGGGTGGCTTTTGTGTTCTGGCCTACCCTGAGTAATCACTTAAATTTAAAATGCCCTCCCTGAAGTGAGTAACAATTGTTTGGCTTTGAAATCTTAGTTAATGGGGGAAAAGGCCAGTGTCTTTTGAAGTAGGTGTTTATCTTGTCAGAAATTGATTTTACTCTGTAGATACTCAAACAATGACCTGCTTACATACTTGACATTCTTCTCTTTCTTAGCCATCTCTTCCTGTACTATATACACTGTCTAGCCAAGCAACACATGAAGCTGTTCATCTCCTTTGCAGGATGTTGGTCTTTGATCCAGTAAGTGGCGTTTTGTATTTTTTTTATTTAATATTTTTAAAAATTATCTTTTAAAAGACACATCCCAAGTCTGGCTGAGAGAGCCGTGTGGATTATCTTTTTTGAAGCATCTGTTTCCAGCCCAGTGGACATTATGCCCACTGACCATACAAACATTTGGTTTTTAACAATGGTGCTAGTCTTTTAAAAGCTCACTTCTAAGGACTAGCGGTAAAGAGCTATGGCATTATGTTACCTCTCTTGTCCCTCTCAGTAAGCATAACAGGATGTCTGACACCATCTAAAATTTAATTAGGTATAGAAGTAAGAAAGGTTATTTGAAAAGGTCTGCCCTTCCTGTTGCATAGAATAGCTGTTTGATTTCTCTGATGTTAGGATAGTGGCTTCATAAATGCCATTTCTAGACTTGTCTTTTATCTTAAATACACAACCAGTACTTGTAGTTTGTAATTTACTTGGTCTGAAATGTTTATAAGGCATCTCTTCCCCATTGTGAACCCTGGATTATAGACAAGGAGGTCACCTTTTCCCTTGGTATACTGGTGTTATGTTTAATATTGTGGAGTTTGGTCATTAGAGTTTTGACTTTTTCCATCTCAAGATGGCATAAAGCCAGAAATGTAGACTTTTTAACTTCTTCAGAATGCCTACATTGTGATGGAGCTAATGAAATGGCCAAGAAAGGGCATTACATCATAACTAAAAGCCTTCCAGAAACCTTCAGGTTCTGGGACTGCTTTGGGCTCTTGAGGTATCAAAACATTCCTTAAAAAGTCTTCCTCCCACCATCCTGGCCACCTTAATTCCAGATGGTGGGATATAGTTGGGGAATGGCAGCCTATTATTTAAAGTGAAAGTTCTCCTGCCTTTAAAAGCATTCTATTACCAATCCAAAGGATCACAACTTTTGGCAAGTCTGGCAGTAAGAAGAGATTTTTCACATCCTGAGAATGAGTTCAAAGTAGTCCCGGAGATGCCAGTGAGCTGGCCGGGCTTCTGAGAATTCCAGGTCACGGGCTCCCCCTAGTGGTATGCTCTTCATTTGTCAGTTTCAAGTTTTACTTTTTCCAATGGAATATATGATTCCAAAAAAAGGCTTTAAGGCATCTGCGTAGCCAGGGGCTCCTCTCAGCGTCTCTCTCTCTCCCAATTTGATTTCAGTCCAAAAGAATATCCGCTAAGGACGCCTTAGCCCACCCCTACCTAGATGAAGGGCGGCTGCGATACCACACCTGTATGTGTAAATGTTGTTTTTCCACCTCCACTGGAAGAGTTTACACCAGTGACTTTGAACCTGTCACCAATCCCAAATTTGATGACACTTTTGAGAAGAATCTCAGTTCTGTTCGGCAGGTAAAAGGTGAGTGTCCTTGACATTCTGTTCTGTAGCAATGTGAGGGCCAGGCCCCACTCCCTCTTGCAGCTTTGCCCGAGCCAAGAAATGTTTTATGCCATGAAAGGTATAGAGATTAACTGAGGATTTCCAGGGTGCAACAAATTGTCTGGAGATGTGAGGGAGACACTCATTTTCAGGGATGACTTCCTGTGGAAGTGGTTTAAGTCATCCGAGTAAAATCTTGGCCCATTCAGTTGAATGGAGTGGACAAATCCCGTTGACTACTTTAGCTACCAGATTTAACCACATGAAAAACACAATAGAAATTTGTTAAAATTATTCATGACATGGCTGGACAGTGTGAAGAGAGTAGAGATTTCCAATATAATCCTCCACATAAATTTCCTAATTTTTGAGGGGGGAAGGGTGGGTCAACCACCAGTAATATTGATCTGATTTTTGCTAAAAGGGGCAGCCATCAAGATAAATGGATTGCAAACCATATAGATTTTTAAACGTGAAGGTATGCTTGGAACAATTAGGGATGCAGCAAAAATGGCAAAATCCAGATGCACTGGGGTAATGGGGATTTGACCTGCAGCCTCATACTGGCTGGATCTTTAAAATGATATTCAAAGGCACAAGAGTCTACCCACAAGACATCTCCTTTTAGTTTCCTCTTAACGGCTTTATAAACGGCTCACCTCCCTTTTTGCTGGAGTTTCTAGGCTCTGTGCTTCTATCATATGGGTCCCAGGGAGACAGCTGGGTTCTCCCTCTTAAATGACTGGCAGCTGCTCCCACTGAAGCTGTAAGAAGCATCATTTTGGTGTTGGCTTGGCTATAGCCAAGAATCCTAAGCTGCTGTGAACTGGCAGAGATGATGTGATATGTGTTTGCTCCACAGAAATTATTCATCAGTTCATTTTGGAACAGCAGAAAGGAAACCGAGTGCCTCTCTGCATCAACCCTCAGTCTGCTGCTTTTAAGAGCTTCATTAGGTATGTGGTCCTCATTTTTTCTTCTAGTGATAGCTAAGCTTTTAGTTGGAATTAAAGATATTTTTTGCAATGCAAAGTTATTTGAGCAGACTTATTTAATTTGAATACAGAGCAAGAGCTGTTTTTTGTTAAATGAGTAACCAAAAAGTTTCTGTTAAGAGTTTTGCATTTAAACCAAAATAAATACAAAAAGAATTCTGGTTTTAGCTTTCACCTCCACCTTCAAGCCTGATTTCAGTTTAGCATAGGGTTCTTAGATAACACCATCTGGTTCTTTAAAATTGGGAACCTTCCCATCTCAGGCCAGATGTGACTTCAGCTGAACGTTGTTTAGTTCCATATATCACACAAAAGACACACTGTAGTTTTAAGCTACTAATTATCTGGGACACAAAGCTTCTCCATACTTTTCTTACTAGTAACTGTAACTCGGAGTACACTTCTTTTCACTGGGCTGCCACACTAACTGTCCTCTTCAAATAACATTTTGAAATCCAAAATCCAAGTGGATTCACTGAGCAAAAAACTATGACAAGTCTTCTCTACCTTTCCTTTTTTTGCGGTCTCTTGATAAATTTGACTCTTCCCCATTTCCACTGCCTATCTTTTTATTTTACTCCATCTATTTCTTCCCACCAGCATCTTCAAACTGGTCCCAAATACACCTGTTGTATTTATTGAGTAGAGCTTTTAAAATAGAAGAGGTGGTCTTTTCCTGTTTGTCTTTTTGAACCAAAAAAGAAAAAAATCCCAAACTTGTTATTTTTATTTATGGATAAGGATAGAAATCCATTCTGCTTTAAGAGATCTGTGTTTGAATGCACATGAAAAAATACTAGTTCAAGTCAGGAAACAAGTTAACACATAAGTTACACACAGAATTGTCTCTGTTGCCTTTCTGGCCTTTGAAAGCAAAAAATATCCTCTCCCACTTGCATCTTTGGTCAGACCATTCAAACCAGGAAACATTGCAAGGTCTGAGATGTGAACTGTGAGGTCAGATCTTTTTTTCCTGAAGTAAGTGGGGTTAAGTGACTTGTTCAGGGTCACATAGCTAGGAAGTGTTGTGTCTTTTCTAGATTTATAAGCATAGACGCCCTAGTAGCCCTTCTTCAACATTCCAATTAGTCTTAGGTTCTTGAAATGTAAATTTAAGGATAATCAAAAGAAGAAATTGAAAACCAGAAATGTCTCTTAAGTTTTGTATTTTTCTTTTAAGGGGGAGGGCAGAAGAAGGGAATATTTCCAGATTTGCAGGGCTGTTTCTCGCTCAGCTAATCATGTCGACTTTGTTTTGCTTTAGTTCCACTGTTGCCCAGCCATCTGAGATGCCGCCGTCTCCTCTGGTCTGGGAGTGACCTAGGAGGAGACTTACTGTACTACTGAAGATGTAGCTTTCCACTGGAGCCTGGGCTTTGCAATTCTGGAGGTTAATCATGCTTGTACTGTAATTTTACTAATGAAGTTTTAAATTAACAACCACTACTTGTATGATATGAATAATATTTAGAAATGTTACTAGACTTTTAATCTTGTAAAGTGGTTGTGCTTTTAGAAGAAAAATATTTCACCCAGAGTTGCACATGTTTTATGAATTCTAGTGCAGCTGTTATGGCTCACCTCAGAACAAATCAAGAATCGAACCAAATTTGGGACAGTTGTTTTGGTTCTGTGTTGTTTTTTGTTTTTATTTTTGTTTTTATTTTTTTAATTGAAGTGAGATTGTACACACAAAAAGGACAGTCATATACATTTTTATATTTGAGCCATTCCTGAAGATTTGGGGTTTTCTAAAACTAAGAAATCCAGTGAACTTGACTGCGACCAATCATGAAGCCACATCAACTGGCACCTGACTGTGGCCACACCAGTTTGGGAAGGGAGGGTTAGGGAGGGGGAGGGGCATGCCACCTGATGATCAAAATCCTATAAATAGCTTCTCCTTAGAGCCGTGATGGTGACGTGTGCTGTTCTCAAAAATCAAATGTTGTGGGTAGAGAAGAATGAGTTTGTGACTAGACAAGACTAAACTTCTGTTTTCCTTACCCAGTATATATATATATATATATATAAATATATATATATAATATAAATATATATATATTTAATCTATTTTTATTAGAAGTTTTTCTGCTCTTTCTTACATAAAAGACCCCCAAGCATGCATCTTTCATGTATGTAAATAACTCCACTGCTGGGTTTATTTCAAAAGTACCCCCAACATTGCTGTATAGCGACAAACTAGCTTGCACATTTTAGGTCTGTGAATTTTGTGAGACTTTTCCTGCACTGGACAGTTTAAAAGAAAAAATCTAAAAAGACAAAAACAAAAATTTTTTTAAATGCCACAAAAAACCACAACAGCCCATAGGGAATTATGTTCATTGTGTTTGTGTCCTTAGGCAAAGCTGTGGGAGTCTTGAAATGTCACCGTAGTAAGTAACTTATGACTTTTGGGCTACTTCTTTTCTGTTGGAACACTGAATTCTTCTGTGCATATGTATATATGAACACAACTGAAGGCCTCTACCTCCTGGAGCTAGACAGCTTGGCTTGTTTACTCCACATGACGATGATGATGATGATGATGATGATGATTATTTTTTTTAAGTTCAGTGTGGAGACTTGAAACTTGAATGTCCCTCCCAACTTTTATATTTAAAAAAAAATAATAATAAAACAAGACAAGAACATTGAAGACTGTTTTTCACCTGTACAAGAAATACTCGTGGATCGTCTTAAAATTGGTCTGGGGAAAGAAAAAACCTTGGTGTGTGTTTTATGGACACTTAACTGTTAAAGTTATTGTAAGTTATCTGTATTTAGCAGAGTATTTTCATTCTGAGTGATTTAAGCTGAATCTGGAAACTCTTAGTAAGTTATGTTTGGAAGTTTTAACTTCAATGAAGTAATTAATTGCTGTGAAAGAGACAAACATTGAACTACTAAACAAACAAAGATGGTGCGATATCTTTGGTTTTTTTTTTTTTTTTTCTCCTTCCTTCTTAATGAGGCTCCCGATTATCAACCCGACTGGACGTATATAGTTCCAAAAAGAGCCCTAGAAGACACTGGTCTGAAAGGTACAATCTCAGAGGTTGGTCAGTTAACGTGGCACACTTGCTGGTCACTTTGTACAATGTAGACTTGAAGTACGGTGGTGAAAACATTAAATGTGACGTGTGAAAAAGCAGGGGCCCAGTTTGATTTACTTCCCTTTCTTTCCAGTTAGTTACGAATCTACCTGAAAAGCATTTTGAGACCTTCTTCCTTGGCAATACAAGTTTTCCCACATAAAACTAATTAGAAAGTGACTTAACAGACTTAAGACTATATTAAGCCCAGAGGTTATCTTATCTAATCTGCTCATTTTACAGACAAGGAAGCTGAGGCACAGTGGCCCTCCCCAGCCTATAGCTCAGGTTTTCAGCCCAGCATACTTCTTCCCTTTACACTAGGCTAAGATTGGTGATCAGGGAATATCATCCTGTTTTTCTCTGTTTTGATAACAGATATAGATGAACCCAAGTACTTCCCTCAGGTCACACTTCAGACAGATGGACATCTTTCTTTGTCCACAACACAGCTTTGTCACAACCAAGCACCACCGTATAAAAGAGCTTTAACAGTCAGTTTCACATAGAAGTTTAAATTTGTGAAAAACACGTGACACTTGTTACCTACAATCCATCCTCACCAACTCCACGTTACACACAATGTCTTGATACAACTCCCCTTAAACCAACATGTTTTTCATACTCAAGATTTTGGTACCAACAGGACTAGGGGAGGGGGAGGAGACCACTTAGAGCTAATGAGAAATGAAGCCTCTGCTTATCTAATGAACCATTCTTTTCCACTCTAGTATGCCACAAAGCAAAGGTATTTATGGGCCCCACACTGCCGTACAAGTTGAGATCCATTTATTTCCTAGATGCTCAAACCCAAGTGGCTCGCCCTTCCACAGATACATTTCTAGTAATTCCTGAAGCTGGATCTGAACACCTAAACCAAGTCCTCAGAAGTGCCACACGAGGAGGACTCCCTTCAGCACCACAAGCCCTTCTTGTTATGAACTGGTCCTAAAGCCCCCTTCCCACTTAATCCTGACTGCAAACAAGGATTCTTGTGAGAGAGCATGTGTTTACATCTAGGAGTTGATTCGAGGGGCATTAGACTCCCACAGAGCTGGTTGTTTCCAGAGAATTGATTTGATATGAGGCGATCCTTTCTCAGTGTCTCATTTGTCAAGTGAGAGCTGGCTGCTGTCCTCCCGAGGCCACCATCTAGCCAGGGGTCCTCAAACTTTTAAAAGAGGGGGCCAGTTCACTGTCCCTCAGACTGTTGGAGGGCCAGACTATAGTAAAAAGCAAAAACTTTGTTTTGTGGGCCTTTAAATAAAGAAACTTCATAGCCCTGGGTGAGGGGGGATAAACGTCCTCGGCTGCTGCATCTGGCCCGCGGGCCGTAGTTTGAGGACCCCCTGAAGACCCTTCCAGACTTTCAACCACACTTCCCTTTGGTCATCATCTGCTGTGTTATGCTTCAGTACCCTCTAGACTGGAGAACCTGTGTCCTGAAGCCATGTTGTCCTGGTTGCTGAGATTTCCCCCCAGCATATCCAGGCTGCCAATCCAACCAAGTTTCACGCCAACCATCTTCCTTCTTGCTCTGGAAACAGCAGTCCTTACAACATTCACATTGCTTCTGGATAGTGTATTATCACTAGACCATAATGCCTCTTTCTTAGACATCATTCCCTATGTTATCTTCTCTTAAAATAAGAGTTCCTTGAGGATATGCTCTTTCTCTTATGGTTTTATCTATCTTAGCACAACAATTGGCACTTAAATGCTTATTAAATAGATGGGTTTTATTATTCTTTCATGGCCTTTTTTTAGTATTACTCTTTGGGGCACAATTTTTGGATAGAACTGTTACTAAACTGTATTTCATCAACTATATAACCATTGTCTCTTGGGTCTTCTGCTTTTTCCAACAGAACTGGTTCCTAATAGGCATCGTAATCTTCCTATCTTGAAGTATAAATGTTCAAAGTATCTAACCACCTATCATTAACAAACTCCTTGGCTTTTTTTGACCCACAGATAGTATATGTATGCCTTGCAGCTAACTGGCCCACAGTTCTCATATAATAATGTTAACTAGGTCCCTTCATTCTTAGGAAATGAATGGGAAAACATCCAATCTAATAGGAAACAGTAAAATGGCAAGTTTCTGTGACATTTCACCAAAACTACCACCATTTTCATTAGTTCCTCCTAATAACTTATAAATAAAAACCTAATGGTGCAGAAGACAGAGAAGACCTAGTTATGAGACAGAAGTTGGAAGTTGTGACTAGAATCAGCTCCCAGATGATACATCTTCATCACCCTCTCTTCTAAATGTGCACAAGCTTGAGCATAAACAGTAAAAGATTGCAGAAAGTTTCCTAATTTGGTAACTGCAAATGTTTCCACTGGACACACTTTTGTCATGTTTGCTGCAGTTAACAAGCTTCAAAATGAGAAAGTCTGAAGTCCTTTGGCAATAAATTAATCTAGTGTTTGTCATTTAACTTCCCTTATGATTAGGTTTTTTTAAGTTTTTTTTTTTAAATCCATCAAATATTTGCTCTATCTACATCAAATATAGCATTGTAAAGATCAAATGAAATCAGAGATGAAAAGGTTCCCCAAAAAACCAAAAAGCATTAACACAAATGCAACATAATGTAATCACCTCTCTCCTCCAGTCTCTTTTTCCTTCCACCTTCAATTATGTTCAGGTCTTCACTATCTTAGAAAACCCTTTACTGGATCCTTTTACTCCATTTAGTTATAACTGCCTGGTCTCTCTTCTTTCCACTGTCAAATCTCTTCTACATATGGTCCACAATATCCTGCATCTCCCTTTTCCAATTCTCCAGCATCAAGCTATCAATCATTCAAATATTAACAACCCACTGTGTGCCAAGTACTATGCTAAGCACTGAGAATACCATAAAGGGTAAAAAAGGCAATCCTTACCCTCCCATAACCAAATGGGAGAGACCCCCACATGCAAACAGATATATGCAAACACACTAAATACAGGATAAGCATAAAATAATTGAGAGGGAAGGCACCAAAATTAAAAAGAGGGTTTGGGAATGGCTTCCTATAAAAGATGGGATTTTAGTTAGGGATCAAAAGAAGCTAGAGAGATCAGTGATCAGGGGAGAGAAGGGAGAAGGCATTTCGAACATGAAGGACAGACAACCAGAGAAATGGAGTGTCTTATTCATGGAATACCCAGGAAGGCATCATCACTGGATCAAAGCCTGGGTGGTGTGGACGAAGACTAGAAAGGTAGGAGAGGGTGTTATGAAGGACTGATTTGATCCAGCAGGGATCGTTGGCTTATTGAATGGGGTAGAGCTGAGGGTAATAGAATCAGGTATGTTTTAAGAAAATCACTTTGAATAGGCTGGGTTGGAGCAAGGGCAGACGAGGCAGGCTTCCCTAAAGAATACTGTAAAGCCCAGGAATGAGGGCCCATCCCAGGATGGAAAGACCATATTCAAGAGATGTTGGTAATAGCTTCAATGCAGAGTGGGGTTTTAAGGGGGATGAGAGACACTGAGGGGTTCAGGATGACTTCCTAGGTGCCATTCTGAGGGACTGAAAAGCCAGTGCTGCTCTCTTGAATAACAGAAAATTTAAGAGGCAGGGAGGATGTGGGGGAAAGATAAGTTCAGTTTTGGACACGTTGAGTTGGACAGTTTTGATTTATGTTTAAACAATACTTGGAGATCCAAAACTGTAGTTCAGGAGACAGGATGCAGGATGGCTGTGTCTAGGAATCCTCAGCATAAAGGTATTAAGTTTTTAGAAGCTGATGAGATGGTTCTAGCTAAACCATAGGACCCTATACTAGATAATTCTCTCCCAAATTTACTCACTTGCTCTGGAATCAACAGTTGCAGTCTGAGGCACAGGAGGAAATCTGGCTGTAAATGACACCCAATCAGTTCAGACTAACTTCCCACCAATTCCCAGTAAGAACCTGCAAGCTTAGTCTGACAGGTATTCCCATCCTCATATATGCTCTGCTAGTTCCCTTCCTGGAGTGTGGCCATATCCCCAATTGCTTTCTAAATCCTGGAAGACCCAGATCACACCCCAGACCCATCTCTCCCTTTTTGTTTATTCAGTAAGTAGTACCCAGCAGATGCCAAGAGAAGATAAACCGTTTCAATCAATAAGATACTGCCCCCTCCAGGGACAGGGACCATGATGCTGTCTAGCACTCGGCTGCTGCTGCTGCCCGGATGTTTTCTCTCTATGCTACTGTGTGTGATGGTGCCTGATGAACAAGAGATCTTGGAGTAATTGACAAAGGACTTTATATAGGCATTTTCCATGTACCAGGCAGCTGTGCTAGACGCAGAGCTCAAATGCAAAAAGGAAATCATTCTTGCTTCTGAAATGCTTTTATCCCAGCGAGAAATACATCTTGATGAATAAATACGGGATATGTGCAGAATATGTTAGTGGTTTGACCATGAGAAGAGGAAAATCTCTAGCTGAGCCAAGAGTTAGGTAATCAATCATGGAGTGGGAGGTAGCATATCGTGTGTAAAGGCCATCAAGGTGGTCAGTCTGGCTGGAATCCAAGTGGGAGTAATCCTGGAAAGAAGCTAAAGCCAGATAAAACAGTAGGTGCAAAATAGAAGTTTGTATTTTATACTAAAGGCCAAGGATCTTTTTGAATATCAAATAGCATCAGACCTGTAGGGGTTTGGGTCTAGACGTGTAATTTAATTGGCATAGGGAACTCCTGATGAGAAAATCTACCCTGCCAGTGCAAATCTGCAGCCATTCCATTCCAAGTGCCCAGGGTTATAGGATTCATCAGGAGTGGGATGCCTGCTCTCTAAATATAAATTTTTTTAAATGTTTTGAATTTGGCAAATACTGAATAAAAAGGGCATTTTCACATACCAAGAATGGGGGGGAGCCTGAAAATGCCAACTCCCGTAGGTCCAGCCCCTCTTTTAAACATATGCCGATTTCAATGTACAACTTTCCAAGCTCTCCTGTATCCAGAGACACTAACTCAATACAGCAGCAGTGAGAGAACAGCCTGAAGTCAGGAGACACTGAATGCAAGTAACTAGATAGCTAGAATGGGTGATTGTAGTATGAGGCAAGAAATAGGGATGGATGTGAGAAATTATGCAAACAGACTTAAACACTTGGCAACTAATTGGATCAGAGGATTGGAAGCCAGGGAGTCAAAAGTCTAGGGCTGAGGTTACTAACCTTTTTTGTATTGTGGATCCATTTGCCAATGTGGTAAAATCTATGGACCCATTCTAAGCATAATGTATTCAGGTGCATAAAGTAAAATACATAGTATTAGAAAATAAACCATTGTTGGAAAGTTATCAAAATCTTTTCTTCAAAGAATCCAAGTTCATGAAATCCAGGTGAAGAAGCCCTGGGGGGACTTCTAAGCTGGGAACTTGAGTTACTTTGAAGAATGGTAGTATCCTTGGACAAAGAGTAGTCAGGGGAGGAGTCACTTTAGGGGGAAAGATCATGAGTTTGGCAGGCTTGGAAATGTTAAGATGCCTGTGGACATCCAGGAGCTGTCCAACAAGCAATTAGAAATGTGAGAGAAGTTTCCATGAGATATCATGGATCAGGGAAGAGAGGACTCATGACCCTTGGAGTATACCTACACTTGGGGACAGAACATAGTGATGACCCTGAAATGGGGCCTACGAATTGGTCAAACTGGGAAAAAAGAAAATGCTGAGAGCGGGTCTATGAAAACCCCGGGGGAGAATGATGACGGGACAGCAGTAAATTCCACTCTGTGTTTGGACCGGTGATAGTGTCTGCCCTTGACCAGAGAGCCCAATGACTGAAGAAAAGCATGGGACTCCTGTTTCCTCACTTAGGTAACTGGAGATAAGAATAAGTTAATCATTTTCCACAAGCAACAAAAGCATTTGCCAACATGCACATTTTTCATTAATCCCATTATTTGCTTTGGTGGCAAATCATCCTGCTTTGGAGGTCAGCTAGTTTAGGATCACACATAGGTAATAAATGGCAAAGCCAACCAGCAAACCCAAGCCTGCTGACTCCTGCACCAAGCAAGCCTTGGTCCCAGCCTTAAGACAAGAGATAGGAAGGTCAGAAGAAGCAGGTGATTAAACACAGCACCACTCCTTGCCTACCTCTCTCCTTTAGGTGCAAAGCACTAAGCTACAGACTACTAGTTTGTAATCTCACTAAATCGTGCTGGGCATTGGTTTTTGTTTCTTTTTAAATTTTGTATACACTTGCTGACTCTTTTAGGCTCTGCAGGGTTTTGTTTTGTTTTTCCTATCAGCTTATTACCCTGAATTTGTTAATATTAAGCTTAAGTGATCAAACCATCAGATTAGGTTGATCAGATGCACAGAAAGTCAGCTTTGAGAAAAATGAATTTTCATTTCCAAAAAACAAATAGGTTTGTGAATATTAGGGAAGAATACTGTTGACTAGATGTTTTCCTAAACCAACAGAGCTCAACTGGCCATATTTAAGTGCCTGGCAGAAGCTTGCTTTTTTGTTAATAATTGAATAATGTTTAGATGCAGAAGTGTGAAACCACCTGCTGACTCTATGGCAGCGGCACTTTTCTCAATCTTATCAGTCATTTAAAATTTTCCATTAGTAACAAAACATCTTGTAATGTGATATGTTTCTTCCATTAACTATTTCTAAACTTTGCAGATCTAAATTCACTTCTAGACTCACATCTGCCCTTCACACCTGTATAACCTTGGGCAAATCAAGGCAAGCCTTCTCTTAGTTTCATAAACTAAGAGGAAAAGGGGACAAAACTTATCTTGTAAGTTCCCAGAGTTCTAATGCTGCATGACTTTCTCTTCCTCCTTCATTCAATATTACTTTGGGATAAGTACAATGAAAATGAGACTCAAGAAAGCATCAGATTTGAGTTCCAGGTCTATGATCTAGCTTTAATGGCTTAGGGTCTCTAATTGCTCTTCGGTTAAAAATGTGATTCTGGATCTTCAAAAGAAAATGTGTTGGTAAAGAAAGGCATGTTATTATTGAAATATGTGCTTTTTATGTGAGGAAATTAAAAGATAAAGACAGGATACATAATGGATGAAGGTGAATGAAGGCCGTAAGAGATGCAATTCTGTCAGTAGACCACAGACCACTTGAACAGAAGTAGTAAATAGTTAAATTTGGGCAACTGCTCTCAAGCCTAGCATAAAAGACAGAACATCAGAGACTTCAGTTCTCTAGACACTGGCTGCTTGCTGCTAGAGAGCTCTCTCTGCCAAAAGTACAGCCAACAGTAAATGCAGTTACTAATTCCAACTTCAGGGGACTAAACCCCTGGCCTCAGTTTCCTCCTGTAAAATGAAGAGGTCAGATTAAATGATCTCTGAGGTCCCTTCAAGCTTAAATCCATGATTCCAGCTCTGACATGTCATTTGTTGTATAGGTTTTGGCCAGTTCTTTAACGGCTCCGAACCCCAATTTCTAAACTCCATCTCCAGACTTATTCCCACCTCAATCTTCCTACCCGAGGCTGGAAATGTCACTGCTACTTCCTCTTGGAATTTCCAAAGCATCACCTCCTACAAGAGACCATTCCTGAGTTCTCCCGTTACTACTGGAGCTTTCTTAGTTAGTGGGTTCCAGTAACTGACCCCTCCCACCAAATTATGTTTATTTACATATCTGTATACACTGCTATGTTTATGACTTGATAAATTCTAGTCCTCTATACTTTGAATATAATCTCCTGAGGGCAGGGGCCATGTATCCCCAGTGCTTACCACTGTTCCTGGCACAAACTATCCCCTGAAGAAAATGGGGGATCCTAAGCAGCTGATCTAAGAAAGGAGTGCAGGCCAGATCTGGGGGCCAACTGTCCACTTAAGACAAGGCACAGAAATGAGTTCCCTAAAAATTGACCGATTCTCTCACCTCCAAATCTTCCTGAATGGTTAGGAACTGCTGCTCAGCCCATTCACACAATGCCCTGAGCCTGGAATCAGGAAGACCTGAGTTCAAATTCAATCTAAGACACCAGTTGTGATCCTGAGCAAATCACAACTTGTTTGCATGTTTCCTCATCTATACAATGGGAATGATAGCACCTACCTTGTCTCCAGAGTTGTAGTGAGGTTCAACTGAGATCTAAACGTAGAGTGGTACAATGTAATGGTTTGCTATTGTTATTATATGAAATGTATTTTTAAAAATTGAAGACATTTAGCCTGGGGCTTCAAAGAAACATGATTTTGGTCTTTCAGCAGTTGAAGACTTATTAGGGAGGTCTAGACTAATCTATTTGTCTCTAGAAGGATCAAATCAAAATCAAAAGGATCAGAAGGTACAAATTATGTAGAAGTAGATTGAAACTCAAATATAAGGAGAGACAAGGACTCATGGGAAAAACGTTCATAGCAGCTCTTTTTGCAGTAATTTGATGGGATGGAAATGGTTAAAGTTAATGTACATAAGTGTAATGGAATAAATTAATACTGTAAAAAAAAATGAGAGGAATAGTTTCACAGACATCTTGGAAGACTTGTATAAACTTGTATATAAAACTTATATAAGACTTGTATAAAACTGGTACCAAATGAAATGAGCAAAGCCAGGAGAATACTGTTATAACAACAAATATTATAAAAAACAACAACTTTGAAAGAATTCAATCGATACAATCAGCCAAAGACACAATGAGAAATCTTGAAATAAAATTAAAAGTGAAAAGTAGTGGACAATCTAAGGCAGGGGTCCTCAAACTATGGCCCTCGGGCCAGATGCGAGCAGCTGAGGACATTTATCCCCCTCACCCAGGGCCATGAAGTTTCTTTATTTAAAGGCCCACAAAACAAAGTTTTTGTTTTTATTCTAGTTCAGCCCTCCAACAGTCTGAGGGACAGTGAACTGGACCCCTATTTAAAAAGTTTGAGGGCCCCTGATCTAAGGTATCTACTAGCAGCTAAGTGGTGCAGTGAATAGAACTCTAGGCCTATCAGCAAATCCAGCCTCACGTACTAACTAGCCGAGAATCTCATCAAGTCACTATTCCTGTCTGCTTCAGTTTTCTCATCTGTAAAATTTAGATCATAACATCACCTACCTCTGAGGGTTGTTGTGAAGAACAAATGAGATAAGAAGTCTGATAAAACATGCTCCACACTCCTGACAGGGAGCTCATGGACTCAGTGCCCTGAGATGTGGAGAGTCTGTTTTGCAAAAGGCTTTGTTTTTCTTTTTCCTTCTTGTTTTGCAGTTGTTGAGGGTAGAAGAGAGAGGAGGCAGATTTCAGTTAATTAAAAAAAGTAAAGTTCTGTTTTCAAAGGGAAAAAATAGAGTAAAGGAATAAGCTTTTATTAAATATCCATTATATGCCAGGCACTTCATTAAGCGCTTTACAAACATTACCTCATCGATCCTCACAACAATCCTGAGAAGTAGGTGCTATCCCCATTTTGCAGCTGAGGAAAATGAGGTGAACAGAGATTAAATGACTTGTCCAGGATGACATGGCTAGTTTCTGAAACTGATTTCAAACTCAAAATCTTCCTGACTCCAGGACCAATCCAGGAACCATTGTATAACTTAGCTGCCCCACAAATACTGACTCATTTGATTCCCACAATAACCCCTGGAGATAGGTGCTCTCGGTCCCTTTTCACAAATAGGAAACAGAAGAGTTAAAGGACTTGTCCACAGTTAGACAGCTCAAACGGGCGTGAAGCTATTATCTGAACTCATCTTTCTAAGTCCAGCGCTCTACCCATGTGCCTAGCTAGGGATCTAATAAAGAAAAACTTCCTAACAGCCCAGGAATAGAGGTAATGAGTCTCCCATTAGAAGGGCCATTGGCGGGGAACGTTGGAAGCATTCGGAACTGAGCTGGGCGGCGCGGGCCCGGGACCACAGAGCTCGTGCGCATCTCAGCGAGAATTCAAGTCAAGGTGCTCCATCTTCTAAGCTCTATCTGGAATCGCAAATACAAGGAGGCTCTAGGACTGGGGAAAGGCTATCAATCGGCCTTTAGGGAAAAGAGACGAGACAAGAGAATGACTTTTCCAAGAACCAACAGCCGTCCTACCTTGAGGGAAAAAGAGGGCTGAACTTCACCAACGTGGCTCGTTTTAAAGATCACTTTGGTAAGCAGCGGCACAGGCCACGGAGCAATGGCCGCGCGAGTTAAGCGGTGCAGGATTTTGTAAGAAGTGAAATCACAAAAGGACCCCCTGCGGGCGGCCCCGGGCCGTGGGCGGGCAGGGCCCCCATCCTCGCCCCGCGAACCCATGGCCGGCGCCACTCTACGGCAGGACCGGCCTCAGACCCGCACGGGGTCTGCTGGGCGCGAGTCCAGGGCTTCCTAGGGCCCCCTCCCCCAAGATTGTTAAGCTTCTACTGGGCAGGAAGCGCCCGGGGCTGCGGCTCTAGGAGAAAGTCAGAGTGACCGAGCCTAGCTGGCCTCGTGGTGACGGAGACGTCACCTATTCTGTGCCTCAGTTTCTTCGCTTGTAAAATAATAGCACTGGGCTGGCTGAACTCTCAAGGATGGAAGGAAACTCCTGCCCCTGATTCCTTTGGTGTGAGCAGCCAACGGTAGTGATCCGGGCCCCCTAGGCGGGCAAGGAGGGCCGATCAGCGACAGGTCCGAGGCCACACGTGCCCCGGGGTCCGCGACCTCGTGGAGGCCGGCAGCCTCACCCCGCCCCCCAGTTGCGGTCGGGGTCGGAGCCGAGGGAAAGGCCCCGGACGCCTCGCAGCCCCTGGGAGGGCGCGCCCTCGCTCCGGGCCCCAAGTTCCCTCCTCCGCAAAAGGAGGCAGTGCGGGGAGGTGCGGGGCGGGGGGGGCCTAACCGAACAAAGGGAGGGAAGCGACGGAAAACAAAGGCCTCGCTCCCGGGCCGTCACTCCATCGGGCCCAGCCCGAGCCGCCAGGCTCGAGCGTCGTCCGCAGCGCTCTATGCGCGCGCACCCACCGTCCAGCCGTCCTCCGCCCTGCTCGGAGAGTGCGCACCTCTCGGCCAATCCGCTTCGGCCGCCTCTCGCCACACCCCCGGGCGATGGCCCCGCGAGCCATTCAGCGTGGCCGGCATGACTGGCGCGAGGCGCTCGGGGCGGAGCCGGGCGCGGGGCGGGGGCGGGGCCGAGGCGTCCCGGCGGCGTCCGCCCGGCGCTCCAACACTCTGGCGTCGCTCGTTTCCCGGTGTGCCTGGCTTTTCCGCAGCTCCTCCGGCATCCCGGCCGGCATCCAAGGCACGATGGGCGCGCGGGGCGGAGCGCGAGCGCTGGAGTACCTGCTGGGCCTCTACTTCGTGATGCACGTCCCCATCACGCTTCTCTTCGACATGCAGGCGCTGGTGTCGGCCGATTTGTACCCGACCGAGGTGAGGAGGACGCATGCGCGCCGCGTGTCTCCGCGCCTGCGCCCTGGGTCCTGCGCCGCGGCACGCGAGCTGCCCTTTGCGCGCTCGCTTTGAATCCTGAGGCCGACACGGGCGGCTGTGTGTCCCTCGGCGAGGCGCTGGGCCCCGGGCGCCTCCTCCGGGAGATCTGGACTCGGGGGATACACACGCCTCTTACCCCACCCGGGGATTGTGAGCAAAGCGCTTCGGAGAACCAGGGCTCACGTCCCTTGGCCCCCGGCCGCGCCCCCAGACTCACCTTGTGTGCCAAGGGCCCCCTAAAGTTTAGACACCCCGAGAGATCCCCCAAAAGGCAGCCTTGGCCCCCTCCCCGAATTACTCAGGCCGCCTCGCCCTGGTCCGCTCCCCCGTCCTTCCCCCTTCCTCAAAGGCCGGAGCTCCAACCTACACGTCACCCTTCCCCCAAAGGTTCTGCGGGGCCGCCCTCCCCCCCAGGGTACGAGTTTGCCCCCTATCCAGGCTGCTAGTGCCATCTTCCCCCCAGCGTCGGGTGGTTCCCGGAACCCCGGCCCAGCCACCACGCAGCACCCCCCGGTCTCCTCCTCAGGGTCTCCCGCCAGAACAACCCCTCCCAGGAAGGATCCCTGGGGAACGGCGCCTGCCCGAGGAACTGAGGACTCCCAGACGGCAGTGGGAGTGACTCTCTTGGCAAGCCTGTGTACCCCTCCTCAAAATAGCATCTTAAATTAATTGATGGGAATGGTAGATTCCCCTGAGAGGTTAATGACCCCAAAGAGGTCCAGATTTTCCTCCCATCCTAATTCACAGACCCTTGGGATCCTATGTTAAGAACACTCGCATTAGGGTCTCAAAAGGACCCTTTAAATTCCAACGTCCACCTCCCTTCCCTCGTGTTTTTTGTGAAAACATTTTTAGTCCAACCCTGTGACCCAATTTGGGGTTTTCTTGGCCATGTCCTTCTCCGCCTCATTTGATAAGCAAGAAAACTGAGGCAAACAGGATAAAATGACTTGTCCAGAGTCACCCAGTCAGTGTCTGAAGGTGGGTTTGAACTCAAGAAAATGAAACTTGCTGATTCTCTGCCCGGCTTTCCATCCACTGTCCACTTAGCTGCCCCAAAATTTGGGTTCTGCTTTCCATGCCATGCTGCTTGTTAAATGCTAGAGATACAGAGACAAAAGTGAAGCAATCCCTGCTCCCAAGGATCTTCCCCCAATTCTAATGGGGGAAGAGAACTTGCATATATAAAAACATGTAGATAGTAATACAAAGTGAATGCAAGGTGGTTATGGGAGGGAGAGCTCCAGTAGGCTGGGCTGATCAGGTAATGCTTTTTGTAACTGAGTTTTAAAGGAAACCAGGGAATCTGAAAGGTCTTGGGGAGGCATGGAGTACCACCCTGGTCCTCCTCATCTGGCTGGACTGGATGAAGGGCAGCAATGAGAAACAAGGCTGAGAGGTGTCTAGGGAGTTACCTGTGGGTGCTGAGCCCCTAGCAGACCTTAGTGTGGGAGAGGAGGGGTGCAGGAGAGCATTAGAAAGGCTCTACAAGCTTCAGATGCTAAACAGGAGCTGAGACCAGGGAGTCTCCAGAGTTCGTAAAACAAGGAGCTGCCATGATCTGGTGCTACTTTGAACCAGGATGGGGTGAAAAGAGACTAAGTGAGAGGGGTAGGGAAGATGTGCTCCCAATAACTACAAATGGGCCCAAGAGCTGGAAATAAAACTTTCAAGGAGCTCTTTACACTGAGGCAGGGAGGAGACCAGCCTCATTCTCCCAACAGTGACTTGGTCTGTCCAGGCTCCCCAAGCTCCACCGGAGCGGAGGCTTAAATTAGGACTTTTTTTTTTTTCCTTCGCCCTAGTCTTAGATCAGAACCAGCATGGTGGGAAGAACTGATTCACAGCAAGGGGATTGGGATTGCACAACTCTTTGTAAGTTCCACTAACAGCTGGATGCCAGCTCAGCTCCCTGAAAGTACCTAACAATTTCAGCGAATTAGTGGTAAGGCACAGATCTAGTATGAGGTATTTAAATTGGGAGTCGGGTTGCCACCACCTTGCCTTTACAAATGAAATACGACGGGAGATGGGGGAGAGGTTATGAATTGTTCTCAGTACCTTAAAATCAAGACGTTAAACTGGTAAGCTTTGCTTTATGCAGTAGAGGTTTCTGAAAAGTTTCTTAACACTGGAGGTGAGTTGGAGTTTGCTGGCTGGTTTTGTGAGGCAAATTACCCACTCTGATTTTTTTGTGTGTTTGTGGTTCCAGTTAGGGTTCCTTAGAAGCAAAGTAACACCTGCACAGATAAGTGTAGTGTAATATTATCATTATCAAGATATCATTAAAAGAGTGAATCGAATCATTAATGTAAATTAAAACATTAAACAAATTTCAGCAGAATCCAATCAAAAACAGAAGTCACTGCTGGAGGAACACACTAATAAGACATGGAAAGTAGGCCAACCAGCTCGGATTTGTTTGAAATCATGCAAGAAAATTACTAAATATAAAAACACTTATAGCAGCAGCCTGTGGTAGTGGAAAAAAATTATAAACTAAGTGGGGAGGCTGTCAGGGGAATATCTAAAGGGGAAAAGAGGGTATGTGAACAGTGGCATATTACTGGGCAATAAGAAATGGAAAATGAGGAATTCAAAGTAGAAGAAAGATTATTGTGAACCGATGCAGAGAGAAACGAGCAGAACCAGAACAATAGCTACTGACTACAGTGGTCACTAAAAAGAAGTTATTTGGACACATAGTGAGGGAGACATCTTTTTGTAAAAGAGGTAGCAGATCTGGAAGCCATCCTGATGCCTTGCTATTTCAGATTTCAGTCTCTCATGGGAAGGTTTTTATTTTTCTCATATGGATAAAATCAGTTTGCAGAGTTCAGTTGAATTTTTTTTTTTTTTTTTGCTGAGGCAATTGGGGTTAAGTAACTTGCCCAGGGTCATACAGCTAGGAAGTATTAAGTGTCTGAGACTAGATTTGAACTCAGGTCCTTCTGACTTCAGGATGGTGCTCTAGCCACTGCACCACCTAGCTGCCCCATAGTTGGATTCTTAATAAATGTTTGTTGATTGATTGATAAAATTCTTTTTAAAGATAAGCCACAAGGCCAAACTCCTTACTTCCATATTTCACCTTTTAACTATATCCTGTAGAAATTTGCCTAAAGGCCAAGCTTTGATTGACTTCTATTATGAACTGAATCTCTACCCTTATGGACTAACAACCTTTGTAACCTCACCCACCACTTGAATCAAATTCAAGTTGCCTCAATCAAAGCTGCTGTAGACTACAACTCTTCAGACTAATACTCTCACTTGAGGATTTCTCCCATCTCCCCTCTAGAAAGTTGTGAGAGGAATTGAGGTTACTCAACCCACCTCCCCATTAAAATATCTATCAATCAGGATTATTTTACCTTTGCCAGAATAGATCTACATGATGTACTGCCAGACCAGTCATAGAGGATATACACATATTTAAAAGGTTGTCAATCCTCATTCTAGGTCTTTGGACATTGAGAGAGGCCATTGACCCAATTTATTAGTTACTGCTAGCCTAATTAATAAATTGATCATGCTTGGACCAGTATCAGTTTACCTTAATTTTCAAACGTAGTTGAGGATAGGGGAAGTCAAAATTATGTTCAGAATTTAAATTAAGCTGGATCGGATTGGATTTCATTTCATTTATAGTCAAATTGTTAACCTCAACATCCATAATTAATAGTTTTGGGATTATAGCACGTTGGTTTCTGGGTAATCTCTCCTAAACTGATTCCCTTACTTGCCAAGCAGGTCTATACTTGTCCAACTTGTTCTTTATTTTTCAATGAAAAAAAATTTTCTTTTATACCAGACTGTGATTTCATCATTAAGTGATGGCAGTCCACCTACCAGTGTATTACAATGTGTGATTTTAGCCATTGTCTGGGCATAGAGAGATTATTGCCCAAGACCTATTGCCAGTGCATGGTAAGAGGTCTTATATCTTCCAAACTGCAAAGACCAGCTCTTCAACAGATACCTCTCCAAAAATTAGCAAGGAAAATATTCTCATTTTATAGAGTACTAAATTGATCGTTGGACGATAGTTTTACTGCCTATGAATGATGCTAGGGTTTTCCCCCAATTGTTAAAGCAAAACAAAGGAAGTCATTTGGGGCAGAGTGTCTCTGACATCCAAAAGGGGGATAGCCAATGTGCCTTCTCTTCAACTTTCCTTTAGTTCAGACCTTTTGGCTCCTTTTAAAAAGGCAAGTTTATTGCTTTCACCCTCCAACCCAAGTGGAATGTTTGTTTCTGCCCCAACCCCTCTCTCAGTGGCAACATGACATGATGAATTCTGATTTTGCTTGGGCTGGGAAGTTAGTAAAGTCTAGAATAGAATTGATTCCCATTCCTCCTCCTGCTTAAACTCCAATTCATGCAGTCAAAAGGAACTTGTTTTTTTCTTCCAAAATAGGTCGATAGGGGCAGCTAGGTGGTGCAGTGCATAGAGCACCAGCCCTGAAGTCAGGAGAACCCAAGTTCAAATCTGGTCTCAGACACTTAACAAGTCTTAACTGTGTGACCCTAGGCAAATCACTTAATCCCAATTGTTTCAGAAAAAAAAAAAATCAAAATATGTCCCTGACCTTCTAAGAAAAATATGACTATGGGAACGTGATGGACCTTGAGATGCTAGAAGAAGAGCATTAGGTTGTGGGCCTTTTGTGATTGTGCAGAGGGTGGAAAGCATGGCCAAGTTTGTGGGATTTTTTTCTCCAAAGAAATGGCAGCTGGAAGCTCAGGGCTAACTTCAGGATACGGCTGTTGGTACCTTGTAACCATTCCTTCAAGTCTGAAGTCTCACTCTTGGTTTTATTTTCTAAAAAAAAAAATTTTTTATCATAATCATCCACAAACACAAACATCCCAATATGTACTATATGAAACGATCCCAAAGAGTACTATATGAAATGATGAATTATATTTATTTAATATTTTAAAAACATTAAAGTTAACAAGGGTGTAATAAATTGCTGTGATTCTTTTTAAATTTTGTATTGGATTTTTAAAAAAATGTTTCATTGATATTTCTTTTCTTGTAATTGGTTCTTTTTGTCAGGTACAGATCATCAGAATCTGAGAACCAATTCTATCTTTTAAGGTTATTTCTAGACTATGAGAAAGGTCATTGTTGTTCTGCTGAACAGCTTGTTCCAGGGAACTTATTAATACCTGTTTTTGCATAACACCAGTGAAAATACTTGGAAAGCCAAGTAAACAGTAGAGGTTGACTGGAGAACATAATTAATCTCAGCCTCAGTTTCCTTACCTGTGCCTACCTCACCCTTTAGGAGACTCAAATAACCTGCATGTAAAATGGTTGTATGAATATGCATTACTATTATTATCAAGCCATGGAAAGTAACCTGACATGTCCATTTGCCATCCAATAGGATCATATTTGTGGACAGCTATTTGATACAGTTGATAGATGGCTAGCCTGGACTCAGGAAGACTTCTCTTCCTGAAATTTGGCCTCAGACACTTCCCATCTGTGAGGCCCTAGATAAGTCACTTCACTGTTTGCCTGTTTCCTCATCTCTCAAATAGCTGGATAAGGAAATGGCAAACAACTCCAGTGTCTCTAACAAGAAAACCCCAAATGAGGTCCCGAAGAGTTAGACAGGATTGAACAACAGGGTCATAGTTGCCATTCAGCCTGGATACTTGCTTCAGACCCAGAGCACTCATTGCCCCTCACAGATTTTTGGCTCTCTTTTTTTAGACTTTGATCTCCACTCTTGTTAAGACCATATCACCCCAGCCATGTTCTGAACAGTTAACTTTTTTTCTCCCACATAAATCTGCTTGCGATTTCAGGACATACCCTTCTCTTGAAATGTGGGTGATACACTGACCCTACCTAAAACATCCCATTGACAAGCCTTCTTTCAGGGTGGGCACTGATGCTCACAAATCATCCATTCTTGGGGGATTCTTAATGGGTTTCACTTGAGCACGTTTTCCTGATTTTTATCCCCAATATGTAGTCCATTTGCCACTTCTACTCAGGCCAGAATACAGTTGAGTTGTTTCATGCAGGTAGGAATGAATAGTCAATTTTTAGCTTGGGTCATATTTTCCCTCCTGTAATTTTAACCAAAAAACTACCATTAGGAATGAATTGCTTACTCCAAATAGATTGCCCAGACCATGCCAGAAAAGACTGATCAATTCAATATCTAATGAAATCATTGCCAATCAGGTGGCTGAAGCCATGTGGGAGTGTGCAGGGGGCAGGAGCTCACCTCTCGTCTCTCTCAGTTGACAGACATGCTGAAGTGGTATGTCCAGGCATTTAAAGACCCCCTGATGCTGAAGCCTCCAAGTTGGTTCAAGTCGTTTCTTTTTTGTGAGCTTGTGTTCCAGCTGCCTTTCTTTCCCTTTGCAGCATATGCCTTCTTCAAAGGTAAGCAGTGGGAAAAGATCTTCAGTGATTATGTCCTGAAGCCTCATTTTTACCCAAAAACCAAGCCTCTGTCCAAAGTTTGCTTATTGGGGGCTAGGGGAAAGACCTCTGAGGACCACAGAAAATACTCCTGAAAACAGGTATAGGAGGCAAGACAATAAGAGGTTTTAAAGGACAAGGAAACAAAAGCTGGGGGTCATTTTGGAAACAGCAGCAGAGACCTGTAGTCTTGGGAAGTTGAAAGGCCCAAGGGAAGAGAAGCAGCATAAAATTGAATGGGGCCTGGAAAGTCAAGTCAGAAATCTAGGCAGAAAAAAGACTTCTGGAGCCACCAGCTAAGGTCCAGAGACTAGCTACTGGTATATAAGTGACTCCCAGTCATTGGGTACTGCAGAGACAGGCCCCTTAGACACTTAGACACGTTTCACACTTGTCAAAACTCATGGTTGCTGATCACTAGCTGTAGTTTTTGTTGCCTCCTCCCTCCATCTTGTCTGATTTTATAGCTGGGGAAGGCCTAGTGAACCTAGCATCATGCTGTCCCTTAAAGATCCGGAAGTCAGTATTTTCAAAATTATTGTTCCCATTTCCTTCTCATGATACCAGGAGGAGTACATGATATTAAGCTAAAGCAGCATTAAGCGGGCGCCTCTCCCATTAGGACCTTTCTTGGTACTGATCTATTGACAAGCCCCATCACTATATGATGCTTTAGTCCCACATATTTGGTAGGGAATTTCAGGTTCCACATTCTGTCCTCCTCTTAGGAGCAGGAAGCTTAGACAGCAAGTAGAGCCAATAAGTTTGATTTTCTTTTGGACTGGTTAAAGGGAACTGTGCCTCGATTTCCCAGGGAGGCCAAATACTGCTATTCTCAGATGGTTTTTTTTCTTGAAGCATTATAAACATTCAAGTTTTCCCCTTGTAATCTTTTAGGAAGTTGCAAGTGGATCCGCATCCCTGCCATTATCTACTCAGTCCATACGATGACTACATTAATTCCCATTGGCGCCCATATCCTGTTTGAGAATTTTGCCCAAGGCCCCGGGACATTCCAAGAACGCCTCAACCTTTTATCCATCTATGCCCCATACTTCTTCATTCCACTCATACTCCTCTTTTTTATGCTTTGGAGTCCTCACTACAGCACTGAAGAGAAGAGGAAAAGGAAAACAAGGTAAAGAACTGCTGGCAAGGGAGGGAGAGCCACTGGCCCTTGTTTGGACACAGTCTCTCCAGGCCCCCCTTGAAACACATCAGCAGCAACCCCCGAGAACAAGACAGCAGGTGGGAGAGCTCATTTCAGGTTTCATCTGCCAAGGGAATTGCGAAAGATTTGATTCCCTGAAGCTGGCCAGGGGAAGCTATAGGGAAACAGTACTGAATACCTAGTGTGTGCCTTAAGTGCCATTTCAGAATTACTCAAAGGGCACACCACCAGAATCCCCGGAACTAGATTTTTTGAAACTGTGCGAGTCAGATGCTAGAGGTTAGATTGACCTATAATCTGAATGACCAACTACTTAGTGCTCTCCTCTCCAAGCCATATAATGGGACTGATCAAAAAAACACGTTTCACACGCAATTTTCCAATTCTTCAAGAAATTGTTTTTCTCAACCCAAATCGGACCAAACTAGCGCAAAAATACCTGACCTCTCATAGACCTACAGGTCTAATAAACGAGTACTCCAACATCCTTGTCAATTTCAGACTTGTTTCCCCTCCATTCTAGAAACATTTCTTCACAGGGAATGGGATTCTTTAGGCTTTTTTTTTTTTTAAGGGAATTAATGTTCGATGGAATAAGGCTTTAAAGAGGCAATTGGGAGTTAATTGCTAGGATCATACAGCTAGGAAGTATTAAATGTCTGAAGCCAGATTTGAACTCAGGTCCTCCTGACTTCAGGGCTGGTGCTCTATCCCTCTGGGCCACCTAGCTATACCCCCTAAATGTTTAATCAAGATTCATTCCCATCAAACTCTTTGATCAAAGATATTCTGACTGGTGCTTTGGTCGAGTCTTTCTGATTTCCAAGAATTCTAGGGCTTGTCTTTTTAAAGATACTCTAATCTCAACCTTGGTTTCCAAGCAGTGTTACTTTGTTCATTCTCCAAAATTATAACATTGTGTGGTCTAGTGTCTGTCTTAAAACTATCATGTTTTCTATCACAATTTAAGTCTCCACTTAGTAAGATGAATAGTAGCTGTTGACCCTGTTCTCTTATTGCTGCATGTACCTGGACTTAGTAAACTAAAATTTGTTCCCCAAGTGAAGTTTGACATGCTTCACAATAGAGTGGAACAGGACCCAGTCAACACTGCCTTTTCTGGTCCTAGAGACCTGAGTGCCAATACATGCAGCATGCAGGCTGGCTTCCCAGTTTCTCCCCATGGGGCTCCTCTCCTGGAGGCATCCTAGCAATCTTGTCATGCTGCCATAGGCTTGATTCTCCTCCCCATTCACCCTCACCCCCCAAGTTCCCTACCTCTCCTTTGGCCCTTTATCTTTGGGAACAGTAAGCAAATCAGCTACCATTCCTGGAAAGATAGAATCACTATCCCTGTGACTTCCCAAAACAAAGTGCATCACCCTGGACACTAGTACCTTGTACATGTTGTCTTCTATGCTAGAATGTAAGTTTCTTCAGGAGGGTAGCCCTTTTTTTTGTATTTGTATCTCTAGTGCTTATTCCAGGGGCTGAGTGAGCACTTAATAAAGGCTTTTTCATTTATTCATGATGTGCTGTGACCTCCTTATAAAGTCTTCCTCATAAATTGATATTTGCTTTAATTGTTGAAAACTGACTCGTGTAATGAATTCAATAAAAATGGCTGCTGATCTCGACTTCTTTCGTGGATTACTAGGGAAGAATCTGCAGTGAGAGCTGCAAATGTGAATTCAAAAGTGCAACAAGAAAATTACAAAAATCTAGAAATAAACGTTTATTGCCTTATTCCTTTCAAAGTGATAGATGATTCCAAAAAAGGACTGGTGTTTACAAATGTAGCTGGAGATCACAAACTGACAACATAGGAGAGTCCACAGCAAAGAGGTCAGCCCTGCTGTCCTGGCTTCTGGACAGGCAGGCGCCCTGGTTACTGCCATCTGACTACAATTGGGCAGGATTCTAAAAAAAGTTTTGTTATTGCCTATCCAGAAGACATGGTATCTGTTAACAATCCCAAATTGCAAATATGCACATGTGGTCATCAAGTTTATTGGAATGATAGAGGCTTTGGGGGTAAGAGAAGTTGGAAGGGTTTTTTTGTTTTTTTTAATAGGGCTTTTTACTGTAAAAATCAGTTTATTTCTGAAAAATAAATTGGTCAATAAATTCATTTTGTTCTGCTTCTACTTTACACAAAGCTTCATATTCAACCCGATACCTGAAAGACAGAAAATTGTTACAAATCCTAAAAAGGGATGAAAAGATGGAAAACAAACCACTTGTTTACTGTGTGCACGTGTTATGGAAGCAAGGTGGTCGCATGTCTGAGGAAGCAAGAAGGTCCAAAAATTTTTAAATAGGCAATCATTAAAAGGAAGTGAGAACAAGAAGACAGAAGAAATTAAATAAAGGATGGAAAAGAAATGCATCATAATTCCCAAAATCTTTCTACCATAAACACATTTCTTTCTGGGAAATCTGGGACAATTTTCAATCCTACAGTGGAGACGGCCATAATCACACTAACCTCACTTTTGCTTCTAAAGTTCCTCTCCTCACCCCCTCTTTTGGACAAAGGTAGAAATAAGTTTTCCCAAATCTAACACTAAAAATGACCAAAAGGAGACAGAATACACCTTCCTTCTTTGCTCAGTAGGAGGAACTATGGATAAAGGATGAAAACACCATTAGTCAGATGATAAGTTGGTTTTACTGATGCATTTTTTTTCTCTTATTTTGAGGGATAACTCACTGAAAAGGAGAGAGAGGAGAGAAAGATCCAGGAATGAAAAGAAAAAATTTGCTCAATATAAACAAAATAAAAGTAATCTTTATCATCAAAAGACAAATCTTTGACTAGCCAATAGTTCTAAGATGTGGTTCCCCAGACTGCAGTGAAAGGAAGAGGTAAAGTAGGGCTGGGTACAGGAAACCTAATAGCAAAAGTTGAGACAGCAATGAGCTGAGATCAGTTTCTCTCACGACTCTTACCTTTCTAGCTGCATTTTCTTCTCTGCTATTAAAGCCTGGAGCTGCTGCTGTTGGGCCTCCCTTTGCTTTGCTATGGATTTGAGCAAATTTCGAGCTCCAATTGCCTGTGGAGAGAGATGACTTAAGAAAACTGAGCTGCCTTTTCCAGATATATTCAACTTCCCCCAAAGCAGCTCAAGAAAGGGGGGGTGAACAAAGAAAATGGGACAGAGACACAGCTATTCTACTAAAAGGATGAAATGATGGGAAAGCCATTCAGAGAAATTAAGAGGAACAGGGAAGAATCAAGCCCTACCCCCTGCCTCGTGGTGGCTAGGAGTAAAGGGGGAGGATGAGGACAGGAAAATTCAGAAAACAAAGACTTCATTAAGATGCACACAGTGACATCGTAATCTTACCTTCATCTTCTCATTTTCAGCTTCTCTGGCAAGTTGGTCAACAAGTTCAATTAAGCCGCCTACTATTTTCTGAAATTGGCCGATTTCTTTCAGGGAAAGAAAAATTAAGTTTTATTTCCTGTCAGAGCTCTTTCAGGGCCTGTTTTGCCTGGGCAAAATTTTGTACACCTTAAACTGGTGAATTTAATGCCTAAATTGTTAATGCCGTGAATGAAAATCCAATCCCCTCCTATGCACTGAGAAGAATGCTGTCAAGAAGGGATGGGCAGTTACCATGGTGATGCCCACTGCCTCAGAGCCTGAGGAGAAGGGGGGCCTTAGCAATAAGGTTCTTGCCCAGGTCCAGACTCTTGTGCTTCTCAGTAATAGGTCGAGCCCATGAGAGGGGACCCAGTCTTTAAATGTGAGCAAAGGCAATATAGTCCCTTGACCTCCTCACATGGAGGGCAACAGGAGGCTTGGTTTCTGGGCCTGGGGAAGGCAGCTGTGGGAGACAGGGCCAAGGGCTACTCACTGTCCACAAAATCCTTGCATTCTTCCTTGAGTTCTATGGTTTGCTGAGTCACCTCAGGGTCCAACACTCGAAGCTTGTTCAGCTCGTCAAAGTGCAGACCGGCATCGCCCAGGATATCTTTAGCCATGGCTGCAAAAAAAGTTCTTGCCTCAGTTACTCTTCAGTGACCAGAGAAAGGTCCTCCACCGCAACGGCAAAATGCCGAGCATGCCAAAGTCACCTGTCCACAGCAGCCTTCCTTCAGAGGAAAGATGCTTGAGGCTGAGGGATGACGCCAGCTAGAAGGAATGGCAGGTGCCACCAGAAGAACAAAGGGCAGAATTTATTCCAGGAAGGAATAAAGTCCACTTGCCATGCTGGGTGGATGACGAGTGAACATGTATCATGGAGCCCACCCAGGGATCTCAGAATCCCTACAGAAAAAGCAATAGGATGTAAATCAGGCAAATTGCAACTGGCTGTCCCATAATGCTGACCTTAGAGTAGGTGGAAGCAAAGAGGAAGGATCTGTTGGAAGTAGGAGTGTTCTGATAGCTGACTAACCCCAGTTTTTAGGGCTGTGTCTAGGACACACATCAAGCTACCCAAGCTTGAGGTGAATATCCACTTCCAGCTGGCTCAACAAGCCACCTTCAGATTTGGGTATTCAGTCTCTAGAACAGAGCTGCACATCTGCAGCATGGACCCTCCCATTACAAATCAATAAACTGATATTCTGGGTTATAAATCAACCCCAAGAGTTGGGTTACTGCAATTGAGTTTCCCCAGGACTTGGTCATTTCTTGGAGAAGTTCCCAGCTACCTTCTGAAATCAACTGCTCTGCCTGGTTTCTGCTCCAGAAACATCCGGCCTCCCCCAGGATAAGCTCATCCCCTGAAATCTCATCATCTTGGTAAGGCCTCTCAGCACTCCTAGAGGCCACGCTGACTGGAAGGCTGGAGGACAGAGCATTGAGCTCTTCCCAAAGACTCTGCCAGTGAACTTCTTAACCATCAGCTGCTTTGTGTAGTTTCAGCCTCAAACACCATGCCATGTATCCAAGAGGGGATTCCCTTCATGTAGCATCTCCCCCCATTTGCCTGTATTCCTTGGGGGAAAGGCTGGCTTTTTCTTATTTGGATGCCCAGCTTGGCACCGTGCCAGGAACACATTGTCATTGTTTGGCCTTCCTTTTTAAAGACCAATGACCATATGGGGCAAGGTCTTAGCTTGCATGTGAACTGGATTTCAGTAAAGTCAAGTGGTCAGCCTCACTCTTCCAGAGCCATTCAAGACCAGAATGACCTCTGCCCTCTTGATATCATACAAGCTCTATGCCCTCACAGCGCCTGCTTCAGTTGCCTTTGTGGCCAGGGGAACATCTTCCCATAGCTGGGGTACCCATCATCCTGGACCCTCAGCCAAAATGGTCTACTAGGGTCCAGCCACTGCACATGATTCAGTTCCTTGGAGCCGCAGGTGAGAGTCAGACACCAGGTAAACCCCAAGGTGGATGAGCAGCCCTGACAAGGGCCTAGCAAGCCCTCATACCAGGGGTGTTGGTGCTCCCTACACAGCCCACAGACCCCAGCACATTGTTACTGGTCAGTCATTTTCGCTTGTGTACACTTCTCTGTGGCTCCATTTGAGGTTTTCTAGGCAAAGATATTGGAGTGCTTTGCCATTTCCTTCTCCAGCTCATTTTACAGAGGAGGAAACTGAGGCAAACAGGGTGAAATAACTTGCACAGAATCATACATTTAGTAACTAAGAATAGATCTGAACTCACTTTCCTAACTCCAGGTCCAGCATTCTATCCACTTCACCACTTAGCTTCCCTTAGGCACCCAGTAGGGACTTAATAAATGTTTAATTATTTATTAAATAAAATGAATTTCTGACATTGCAAAGCTGAAGGCCAGATTCTGGACTTTTGATTCCAGCTGTATCACCCTAAGAAGCTCCCTCCACGTAGCCATGCGTTCGGAACCCCAACAATTCTATAATGTCAACACAAGGCACAAAAACAAAGGGAAAAAATTGCATATGTCCCTTCCTCTACTCACCAACTTACAGGGTATGTACGGATGCTGAATATTTTATTGGAAACCCCTCAAGAGAAAAGGGCTCAGAACAACTTTTTGGGGAGGGGAAAGAGGAAGTAACAGAGGTTAAGTGATTTGTTTAGGGCCACATCGGAACTCAGGCCCTCCCTACTTCAGGATTGGTATTTCGGCCATTCGGGCGGTTCCAAGCACCGAAGGAGCCTCTGCTCAGCTTTCCCTACACTTCCTCACCTCCAGAGCCGCCAGGTGCCCAACACAGCAAGCGGGCGCCCGGCACTTTCTGGATAAAGGGAAGGAAGAAGGCTCCCCGCAGGAGGCGCCCGTCGGGGCTGAAGCCCCAGTTCTCTCTGGACCGGTCCCATCCCACAACCCAGCGATGCCCACCCGGCCTCCTCCTCCGACCGCGCGCGTCCCGGTCGAACCCAGGGCAATAACGACGAACCGCTACCGAGGCGCCCAGGCGGAGGCTAGAGGATGGAGACGGCAAGAAGCGCCCAGTAAAAGGCGAGGGGCCCAGGAAGACCCTTCCAGAGCAGCACCAACAGAGGGCGGGACCCCGAGGAGGAGCAGGGAAGCGCGAGGAAGGCCGCGCCCCAGGAGCCCCGCCCCCCCCTCCCCAGGACCGCAGAGCGGGGAAGGGGCGTCCGCAGAGCGGGGAAGGGGCGACCGCAGAGCGGGGAAGGGGCGTCCGCTTCACGCCGTCCCCCTCCCGCGCTGCCCGGCCCGTCCCCAAGCGCACGCGCGTCGCCGCCCCCACGAGAGAAGCTCCCTGAAGGCAGAGCCAACGTCCCTCCCGTCGGGGGTCTCCGAGAAACGCGAGCGCACAGACTGGCCTACGCGCCTTGCGGCCGTTCCCCCCGCAAAGCGCGCCGCCACCTACCTGACGCCGGGCCCGCCGCGATGCAAGGCGGGCGCGGGAGACGGCGGCTCCGCTAGCCGCTCGGTAGCTGACTCCGCCGCCTGAAGCCGCCGCTCCCGCCGCTGCCACGGCTACAGCGCCTGTTTACCGTGTACGTCACTTCCCGCGCCGAGAACTCGACGCCGGAAACGACTTGACTTCCCTTTTTGAAATGCCTGCTGGGAAGCCGAGTCTGAAGCGCGAGGCTAGACAGCGGGCCCAGCCCACGCCTCCTCTAATGCTTTGCGCCGAGGGCGGGGCCAGAAGTAGCTGTCCTCCTTTCTTAGGGATACGACGGCGGTGGAGGAGGGCTGGGCAGAAGAAAACGCCCCCTCACACACGTGCCTTTGTTCGCTTTGCATGGTGGGGGTTGTAGTCGGGGGCCCTCCCCGGCGGGCGTGGGAACCGGGCCGAGAGGGAGTGGACTCGGGGTGGAGCCACTGGAGGATATGAGCTCACGATCCGAGCCTGGGGCGGGCGGGGGTCGGGGTCAGGGTCGAGGCCGCTCTGCCTGGCTGCGGCTGTGGGGCTAGACTTGGGGTCAGGGCCGGAGAGAGCCCTGGGGAGACGCTCCCGGGAGCAAGGTAAGAAAAGGGTCGCGTCTGCGCTGGGGGGGCGGGAGGCTCCGGCGCGGGGTGGGGGCGAGGCAGGGGGCTGGGCCGGCCGTAGCTCCCGGCCCGGGGCCGTGAGAGTGCCCGGTCCCTGGCCTGCCCGGAGGGGGAGAGAGAGGAGGAGGGATGGGAGAAGGGACGGCAGGAGCAAAAGGAAGGAGTAGAGAAGGAAGGTAGAAAAAGGATGGAAAGGGGAGGAGAGATGGGAGGGGGGAGGAAGATAAGTGGAAAAAAAGGGAAAGGGGGAGTGAAAGAAGAGGGGAGGAAGGTGAAAAGGAGACAGAAGAAAAGGGGAAAGGGTGGGAGCGAAAGAGAAGTGGAGACCAAGGAGGAAGGGAGAAAGGACAGAGCTAGTTGGAAAAGGAAAAGGAGGGAAAGCAGAAATTCTTTGAGGGCAGGAAGTTTTCTTCCTGATGGTGCCCCCAGCGCCTACAAGGAAGCCTCAGGGAGGCTCTGGTGCACTTGGGGAGGAGGGAGCCCGCTGGCCGAGGCTGGCCCTGCCCGGCTGTTGCTGGTTTCTTCCTCCTTCCCGCATCCAAAGCAGGAGCTGCGGGGAGGGCGGTGGTCCAGAGCAGTAAAAATTCTGCCTTAATGGCTGCCTTTCTTCCTGGGGCCTCTGTCTGCACCCTTCCCAGGTCTCATCTGTTTCCGCCTGCTCTGGGCCTCCCTGTTCACCCTGTTCTTTTCACCTAATTGGTTGAGGCCACATTCACCTCCCAAAGAAATGGCCCAACAAAGTCAGGAAGGAAGCACACTCATGGCATCAATGGAAACTTCATTTTCCCTGGAGTCCGCTTCAGGGCGTTACTTTAGCTGGGATTCCTGAGCCCATTGGCTCAGAGTAAAGTGGAATCTGACCTCGTTTTGTCCTGGAAGAGCTCAGGGGCCCCTCAGCCAGTGCTTTGTTAGAGGGGGCCACACATGGCTGCTGACTGTCAGAGCTGGAAAATTCCTTAACTTTGTCCTACCAGTGTATGTTTTCTCAGCTTCCTTGGAAAGGAAAAAAGTTTCCAAAAGCTCTTGAAAATCCAGGAAGGGAAATACTCTTTTGGTTAAATGTCACAAAATTCAGAAGGCAGAGACCACAATTCATCCCTTTCCTTCCTATTCTAGGATAATTGCTCCTCTCAGTCCAGGGGGTGCCTTCTCAGAATCCCAGAATGGCAATCAACAGGGGCCTCATAGGCCACGGCTAGCCCAACCTGTACGTCAATAATACCCTCCCAACATACCCAAAGAATAAGCCTCCTTCTCTTTCTTGAAGAGTTCTGCTTAAGGCAGAATCCCCTACTTCCTCAGTCGTGCCATTCCACTTTTGATTCATTTTCCTTGCTGAGAACTTTTTGCTCACATGGATGTGAAACCTGTTTCTCTAGAATTTCTACCCGTTGTGTCAGCTTCTGCCCTCTGGGGTCCCAAAGAACAAACCTAATCCCTTTCCTGTATGACAGCCCTTTGGATAGTTGTAGATAGTTCATTTCTTCCCACTCTCCTTCCCCCACTTTTATCCAGGCTAAATAACCAGTTCCTTCTGCCTCAGGTCTTACCGTTTACTCTAGGGCTTTTTTCCCTAAATTACTGAAATTGAACAACAGCATTTCAGAAATGGTCTGACTGGAAGAGAATCCATGAGAACGCATACCTATCTCCTGCAATCAAAGACCATATTCATTTTTTTTCCTAATATTCTGCCAGCACTATATATAGCATGCTGCTGTTGATGGCAAAGCATTAAACCTGCAAGGTCTTTACCCACCACATTACTCTCGAGTCACATCTGCTTAGGTGCTACTGGTCATTCCTTCCTTAGTCTTGTCCTCTGCTTCTTCATCTGCACAGGGAAGAGCTGACCTAGGTGGATGCATATAGTTCCTCAGAGCTCTATCCATAATGCTTTATCCTTAAGCTTGTGGAGTTCATCTATTTGGATCCAAATGTAACCCTTTACCTTTATCACTGTTAAGCTTCTTGAATTAAATAAGGTTCAACATTCTACACCACAAAAATCTTTTTTAGGGTCTGTCATCATCCAGAAATTTGGAGAGTCCCTGTATCCTAATTATCTATGAAATGGGTACCAAAATAGAGCTGGACACACCCTGGAGCACTTCGCTAAACTGCTTCTTCTATAGGACTTGTCATTCAGTGTCCTGGCCACATTCCTCTTTCCTGGGCATAAGTGCAGCTGAAGATGTTATCAAATGTTTGCTAAAATCTAGGTTTTCCAGGAGCTTGTCCATTACAGCACTCACTTATCTATTTCTGGGTTGTTTTCCTTGAAGTCTGGAATGTCTTCCTGCTATTCAGCCTAAAATCCTTTTAGCTGCAGTTTCTGTTTCAAAGTCAGTATCTACACCTACCATGTGCAGACATTCAATCCAAAAATAGAGCATTATTTTTACCCTAAGAGAATTTACAGTCTAGTTGGGGAGACAAGCCTGGTATGTTTGTTCTGTTACAAGGAAAGGTGAACAAGCAGGGTATACCTTGCTAATTGTTTTTTTTGGATGGAATTTGTGATTTCATAGATGTAGGGAATTTCCAACAAGGAAAGTTGGCTCTATAAAAGCCGATCGGTGAAATGTATTATATGGAAAAGTTGCCTTTGGTCTTTAAGAAGTGAAGGGAGTGGTTGGAGTCTTTTAGAACTGAACTCAGGACAGCCCCCTTGTAATAGTTTTGCTGCCCTTAAAAGGTGGGAAGAAAACCAGTCAGTCTCTGATGTGGAAGGTTTAGTCTCTGTCCCTCCTCCGCCATTCCTGGCCCACAGAGTTCCATGTCACAGTGAATCCCCTGTGAGGGGGGAGGGGGAGCCCTATGAGATGGAAGGTGAAGCATTTCCAGGAAATAGGAAAGGGCTGCGAAGCCCCGGCTCGTCTCTCGGGAAGACAAGCAAGGAGCCTTCTGATCATTTCTCTAGACACAGGAAACTGATGATGGTATCAAGGATTGGCCAAGAATTTTGTGCTCAAGGTACCACTGACCTGAGGCCGGGGAGGGGGCCTGGGGTGGGGTGGGGGGTAGTTCCCTGGAATTCTCTAGGTTTTGAGGACACCCTTCTCTCTCCTGGTTCCTCTCCTATCTCTGACTGCTTCTCCTCAGTCTCTCCAGGTCAGTCTTGACCCTTCTCCACAGCTCTGTCCCAGACCCACTTCTCCCATTATCCGATTTCATTTGATCTTATCAGCTCTCGGGAATTTGTTTCTATGTTGATGTTTCTCACATCCAACCCAAGCCAAGGCAAGCCTTTCTGTTGACCTTGTTGACAGTTGAAGATGCTGCCGGCATCACCGGAGCTTGTTCCAATCTTTTCTCTCCAGTCACCTTGCTTTTCATTCCTGACACCCCAAGTGGTGGCTCTCAATTCCTTCACATGTTTGTATCAGAGGGTCGGCTTTTCTTGCTTTCTCGGTGTTGGAAGGGAAGGAAGGGAGACAGACTAGACTAGAAAATAAAATGAACTTTTTAAAAAGAAAGCACAAGGAGGGAAAGGGAACCAACTTCTTTTCTATCTAAACGATTGGTTTAAATGTCATTCATCTGAATTCTGGGGGAACTTTCCCAGTTGCCTTAAGTGTTGGGATTTTGTTGAACCTTCAGGCATAGAATCCACATCTAAGACTGAAAGAAGTGCTGTTTGTCATTTATAGTCTTACATCTTATTCTGTAGATTTTTTGTGGTCCCTATGACTTCTGTCATCAAAGGGTCTTCAGTTTGCTCCCATCTCTAGTTTGGTCCCTGCCCTGGATCTCTGGGGGCTGCTAAACCGTTTTCATGGGGGCCTGGAGAGACAAGAGAAACAGGGTGCTGCCAGATCGTGGGGGCCCTCTCTTTCTAGGTCTGCCTGATTTTCCTGTTTCTCCTCGGTCTCTCCAGGTCAATCTTGAGCCTTCTCCACAGCTCTGTCCCAAGCCCACTTCCATTAGAAAATAAAGCAGTTTGGTACTTTGGCTGCCAGGGCATCTGAAGGGTCAACCTTAAGGAGACTGGCTAAGTTCTCAGTCTTACCGAGACTTTGGTTGGCTAAGATCTGACTGGTTTATTGGAAGTCCTTCTAGCTCCCAGCTTGGCTGACTCCTGGTGTTTCTCTTCCTTCTGCCTTCAGTCCTGAGATTATGAGGCTCTGGCCTCCACCAACTGCTTACCCGTGACTTCCTCCACCACAGTGGAACGCCCCAGGCCCACCTCCTGCCGTGTGGTCATCTACCTGCAGCGGGAGATGTCCGGAGACACCTGCCTGGCTGGCCTGTGCCCAGCCTCAGGGTCTAAGCCCAAGCCAGGGGGCTTCAAGGGCGGGGGGATGGGCAACAAATACATCCAGCTCAACGTGGGCGGCTCCCTGTACTACACCACGGTGAGGGTGCTCACCCGGCACGACACCATGCTCAAGGCCATGTTCAGCGGACGCATGGAGGTGCTGACCGACAAGGAGGGTAAGGACCCAGGGCGGCCCCGGGGCTCTGGGCAAACCTTGCAGAAGAGAGGCGGGGATCTCTCCTTGCATAGACTGGTCCGAGGAGGGTCAGTCAGTGAGGGCCCAGAGGGAGTGACCTCCCACTCCCAGCCACTGCCCAGGAACAGCAGAAACCCAAGTAATCCCCCTGGATTCTGAATTCCCAGGCTGGATCCTCATAGACCGGTGTGGGAAGCACTTTGGCACCATTTTGAATTACCTCCGAGATGACACCATCACCCTCCCCCAGAACCGGCAAGAGGTCAAGGAGCTGATGGCAGAAGCCAAATATTACCTCATCCAGGGTCTGGTGGACATGTGTCAGGCGGCCTTGCAGGTGGGCAGGATGGGCACCAAGACCCTGGTGGGGTCTTCCCCCCTTCCCACTCATGTGGCCACAGGGCTGTCGGTCAGCTTGGCTTGGGGAGGTAGCATGAGCCCTGGTGGGGAGGCGGGACACCTGGGTTCTAGGCTCTACCTTGCCCCTCACCAAAAGTGTGGCCTTCATCAAATCACCAGGCAGGTTTCATAGTGGATAAAGGGCTGGGCCTGGAGCCACATATCCGGCCGTAGGGGTTGACTAGCTGGGCCACCCCGGACAAGTCACTTAGCTGCCACCTGCCTCTATCTCCTCATCTGTAAAATGGGCATTAGAGCAGCTCCATCCCAGAGTGAAGACAAAATGAGATCTTTGTAAAGAACCCAAGACTTAAAGTCCTAAAAGGCTAGCGTTTTTTCTCGGGACCTCCTTTTCATCCCCTATAAAGTAGGGGGCTGAGCTCTGTCTTGCCTGCCCACCCCAGTAAGAGCCACCCAGGGCCCAGGTACCCAGAGGGTAGCCAGCCTCAGTCCCAGAAGGCAGCCCCCTTCTCTCTCCCTCCAACATATAGGATAAAAAGGAATCCTATCAGCCCGTGTGCAACATCCCCATCATCACATCCCCAAAGGAGGAGGAGCGGCTCATTGAAGCCTCCACTAAGGTACCACCAACCCCTAGAGGGCAGCTGGGGTGGGGGGTCAGGGGCAGTTCAGAGGCAGCCCCCTACATCACTCTTCTCTGCCCTCCCCTTGCAGCCTGTGGTAAAGTTACTCTACAACCGAAGCAACAATAAGTACTCCTACACCAGGTACGTGCTGGCGCGTGGTTCCCTCGCCCTTCCCTTTGGCCAGCTGCGGCCTGGCCTGGGCGAGCGTGAGAGCGGGCATCCTGGCAGCTCGGGGCCTACCGTCCGTTGTCTCCTTTTGTAGTAACTCTGACGACCACCTGCTTAAGAACATTGAGCTGTTCGACAAACTCTCCCTGAGCTTCAACGGCCGAGTGCTTTTCATCAAGGACGTCATTGGAGACGAAATCTGCTGCTGGTCCTTCTACGGCCAAGGCCGAAAGTTGGCTGAAGTGTGCTGCACCTCGATCGTCTACGCCACCGAGAAGAAGCAGACAAAGGTACCGGGGGGGCGCTTCACTACCAATCTCAGTGGGCACGGGTCTCAAGGCGGCGATGTCATAGCTCGTGATCAGTGTGTTGGGGAGACATGGGGAGGAGTTTGCAGAAGTTGCCATGGCAGCTGTACCAGGGTCATGTCCAGGAAGAGAAGAGATGAGAGTTTGTTTTCAAAAAGAGCCCGGGTCTCCCTAAAGAGGGAGCCCAAGAGGTCAGGGTGTGGTGCCAGGACAGCCCAGGGCATGGATATTGGTCTCTGATGGGTAATTCAGCTGCTATGGGACCTTGACTATTCTCAGGCAGGCACTTTCCCATCCATAATTTTAATTATCATCACAAAAATCTATCAGTGGGTGAGAGAGGTCCACCCCATTTAGCCAGTTAGGAAATTAAGAGGTCAGCTAATTTCTGTAGACTAAAGCTACAAAAGACTTTGGAAATCACTTTGTCTGCCACCCTCCTTTGATAGAGGCTTGGGAAAGGAAAACACTTTTCCCAGACTCATCCCAGAGAAGACCTGAGGTCTCTGGACATCCAAAAATCAAACTTTCCCACCACACTGGAAGGCAAGGTCAGCCAGACTCTCCCCCTCCTCCCAGATATCCTGTTGACCTGTCTTAGATAGGCTAAACAGGGGAGTACTTCTTCCCATTTCTTAGATGAGAAAAACTGAGGTCTACATTAAGAGGGGTTTTTAGTCCAGCTCAAAATGAGGCTTTGGTGTTTGGGCAAGCCCACAGGGGCCAATGACGTCACGGGGCTCGGCCCAGCAGCCTCGGATCCTCTCTTCAATCCCTCTTGCTTTGTCTGGACCCAGGTGGAGTTCCCAGAGGCCCGCATCTATGAGGAGACGCTCAATGTCTTGCTCTATGAGACCCCCCGAGTCCCTGACAATTCTTTACTGGAGGCCACCAGCCGCAGCCGCAGCCAGGCCTGCCCTGGTGAGGATGAGGAGGCCTTTGAACTACGAGACAGAGTCCGCCGCATACACGTCAAACGCTACAGCACCTACGATGACCGGCAGCTCGGCCACCAGTCCACCCATCGGGACTGACAGCCCTCAGGGCAGTGGGACCCAGACAGCCTAGGCCCCCCCTTCTCTCTGGTGCATCCAAGCCAGCGACCCTTATTGGGTGAGCGTCCACCTCGGCCCTCAGGGGTGGGACAGAGGCCTCCAGAGAGGCTCAGGGGACTGGGAGGGGGAAGGGCCTTCCTCCCACTCCCCTGCTTTTGCCCAAGGGGACCAAGCCAGGCCCACCAATGGCCCAGTTAGCCCTTTTCCACACCTGCCTGGTCTTCTGGCTTGACGGCCCTAGGGCACTGTTCAACAGATCCCAGCCTTGTAGCCTGAGCATCAACTTCTCCCAGCACTCTGAAGCTGACCCTGAAGCTCTAGACTTTGGTTCTTCCTTTTACTCTCATACTCTTTAACGGATCTTCTTGCTCTTCCCAAAAAGTGTTGGGGTGGGGCACTTCTTCAGAGCCTATTTCTAGGATTGAGAAGGGGACTGAGGACTCGATGGTCCACTAAGAAATTTCCAGTCACAGGGATAAGCAGCAGCTTTTTGTATGAGGTATCTTAAATTCCGTGATCTGAAGGATCCCTGTTCTCTTAAGTCATTGGTGCAGTTTCTTCAGAGTTCTTCTAATTCTTTTGCAAAAAGATATCGGTCCAAATTCATCAAATTCTTACCAGAAAAACAAGTAGGGTTAATCTTCCCATGTTTTCCTTTCTTCCCCCCCCCCCCCATCTCGAATCCTGATCCCTGTCCTAGGACCACCCCATGAGAGGAAAAGAAAGTACAAATCAGGTCCCATGAGTGAAATGAAACTCTAAAAAAGGACAGCAGGGTCAGACTGCCCAGGGCCTGAGAAATCTGAGAAAAGGCCAAATTCTCAGGCTGTGACACTAGGGAGTCCAGCTGGAAAGGGACTTGGTCCCACAAACATAGTTCAGCAAACAGTGGGCAGGCCTCTGAATCGGGTGGCAAGCATTAGCCCCGGCCCCACTTTGGCCTTAGCAGAGCAATATTGCACAATGGAAGGGCCTGGGTTCTTTTGACACTTTGGTCCCTTCTGCTCAGTCAGCCGTGGCAATGTAGACTGGTCCTGGTCAGGGCTGCGGGCCTCACGTTTCCTACTTGGTTCAGCTAGACCATAAGTCTTTCAGAATTTTTTCCCAGAATGTGCAAAAAGCAGTGCCTTCTTCCTCCCAGGGGATGTTTTCCAATCAATTCTTCTCATCAATCTTTCCTGCTAATATTCTATTTCTGAAGTCAGTGAAGGCTTGTAGGAACCCAAGTAAGGATGGTAAAAATGTGGCACTTGCTCCAGTTACTCAGTCTTGCATGCAGCCTCTGAATCGCACCTTTCCGGCCACCTACTTCTGCCCTTCCTTGGGGCGGGACATTCACCTTTCAGCAGAAGAATTGCTAGTGTCGACCAGATCTGCCTCACTCTACACTAGGGTCTTTCAAGTATGATCTGATTTTTCAAGAGGCTAAAATACACAATAATTTATTAAGGTTGTCCATGTTCTCCCTTCTTTAGTCTTCAGGGTGAAAACCTTTGTTACAATGCGCTGGGTTGCTGGGCCCTCTCAGCTTCCACTTGTTGCTCTAGTCCTCAAGAGGAGCCTGGACAGGAGGAGCTCTGCAGTTATGTCATCACCTTTTTTTTTTTTTTTCCTAGCTTTCTCGAATAGAAATTACTGGGCATTTTATACGTTGCCCTAGATGAGACTATCAGAAAACTTGGTCTGTTGAGAGGACCGCTGCTGCTTTTACCAGAAACACTAGCTGTAGGCAAAAAGTAGTTTGAATTTCCTTTAGGAGGCATTAATGCCACATTCAGAAAGTAGAGATATATTTTTCAAGTGTTCACCAAGAAATCCTTAAGTTACTCATCTCTTAGCCTTGGGAACTTTTAACTTTCGCAGCCAGAGCAAATGAAAAACACAGGTCAGAGACAATCACTACTTGGCTGCAGAACCTGCTACCATGGCGCCCCCCACCCCTCAGCTCTACCCTAAGTGGCTTTGGTGTTAATGTTTTGTATGGCACTTTGGAAACGACTGTCCTTTCTTTAAGCTGCTGTTTGTGTTGGCATTTTGTTGTTTTGGGTTTTTTTTTTTTTTAAATCAGAACTGGATGACCTTCCCCCTAACATACACCCAGGGGCTAAAAGATTTGGGTGTGGTGTGGTGGAAGCTCAGGGGTGGTACTGATGTTTACCACCCTTGCCCTAAGACACTGTACCTGAAACTTCAGACCCCATTTGGGCAGTTTAATTGCAACCCAGCAACCAGCTGGTGTGGGTGGGAGGGTCTCCTTATGGATTGTACAATCAGGCTGCTTCCGGTTCCAAGGGAGGTCTACAGTTCCCTTCTCTGCCTCAAAGGTCAGGCAGGCCCTTGGCTCAATGAGGGTCTCTGTTTTCTCACTAACCTTTTAAATGACAATATTTCTGCTCTCCTATTAGTACAGTCCATGGAAGCAAACACTAATTTTTAATAAAATCCTGTTATACTGTAAATTGAGTGGGAATTTTATTTATGTGATGCTGCGTGGCCAGGTCTTGATTTGGGGTAAATTACTGCATTTCCTTTCTGGAACCCAAACCCAGTGTGGTTCGGGTACACTGCGGCAGGTGCGCCCCAGTTAGAGCAGCAGCCTTTTTTTTTTTAAACTCCTAAAATGGGCCACATTGGCCCTTTCATCCTAACAACTTAAGCAACTTCACCAGAACAAGGAGCTCTGCTGCTGGGACAGGCACTCCTGCTTCTCCTTTCCTTAGAAAAATCTACTTCTATACCTTCCAGACAAGACAGAAAAGTTCTCAGCAGAGGCCTCTGGGACCAGTTTTCTGTCAATCCTAACATAAATCTGAGTTAAGCCCAGGACCCCTTTTTATAATTACTTTCCACATTGACCCAGTCACCTGGGGTGATCTGTGCCTCTAAAGCCTTTTTTAGGTAGGGAGATGGTGTCTAAGGCCAGACCAGTCACCTCCCTTCCATGCTTCCATCTCGCTGTTGCCATAAACCAAAGAGGTGGGAGAACTCTCTTGCCCAAGTCCACACTCAGTCCACAATAATGACCAAAGCCAGGAACGGCCAAGTCAGACGGCACATAACCAGAGGGCCCAAGCTAGAGAATGGAGAGACGCTCAAGTCAGGCCTGAGTTGGAACTTCCCCTGGGGAAAGGGTGCTGGGAAACCCGATGGTGCTCAGAGGTCATGGTGGCTGCTCTGCAGAGAGCGGGGGGTGAGCCAGTGACGGGATGCAGAAATGGAGAGGGTGGCCAGGCGTGCACTGATTTATTGACCAAACCTCACACCCCGAAGCAACTCATAGAATGGGCGGGGGGACAGCCCTCCTGTCTCCTGGGACAGCCAAGCAGGGCAGGCTCCTGCTTGGGAAAGTTTACCACAGCATGGTGTGAGGAGGGCAGGGGAGGCTGATTTTAGAGGAGCCCAATGTGGGTCTTTAGAGAAAATAGTTACACAACTCAAAAAAAACCACAACCAAATGGAACAAACTATAAGAGACGCCAAACCCATGGAGGCCCATGAGAAGTGAAGGGAGAGCCCAATGTTCTGCAGCCACTGGGAGGTGGAAAGTCACTATTCGGGCGGCCACGGCTAGACGTGGATCCAGAGCTGCCCTACCAGTGCAGGCCAGACGGGGGCGTTTTCTCGTCCTTATTGCTCTCCAGGGAGAAGGGGGGAATTCGGACATCGAAGTGAGATCCATCGGGCCTCTCAAAGCGGAACGTGCCCCTGGAAGACAAGAAAGAATCCGACTCAAGAGGACCTCTGTCCTGCACCCCTCGTGCTATTTGAGAACCCTACGTTCTTGGCTCTAGAATAAGTATGGGAAAAAGCAGCCTGAAGCTCTCACCTCCCCGGAAGGGGGGGAAGATTCAGAAGTGCACAAAGAGCTTAACCAATCCTATCTTCCTACAGCAAACACGCCTCCCTGACTGCCGGTTCTGGAGCAAAGGTTCTTAACCTGGGGTCCATGTATTTCAATGTAATTCTTTCCCTTTGAAGTCCTAGGCAGTATATGCATTTAGAAACACTATGGGCTTCCCCTGCCCTCCATGGGGGGCCTGCCCTGGACTGCAGCCCCAGCCTTGACCCAAGACTCAAGCCAGCCAGCAGGGCCAGGAAGCCTGCCAAGGAGGAGCAGGTCTTGGGCCATCCTCCCCTCCCCCACTAGGACTCACAGCCAGTCAGCAGGAGGCCCCGAGGCGAGCCCAGGAGGGAGGACAGGACCCACGCTGGTGGCTATGCCTGGAAGAGGGACTCACTCACCACATGTGCCCACTGGAAGCCTGCAGGGAGACATGGCTGCTGTACTGGAAAGCGGGCTGTTCTTTGGATAAGACAGGCTCCTGCGGGGTCGAGAGAAAAGGCAGAATCACGGGAGGGCTCACAACCACTGAGAGGAAGGAGCAGGGGACCCTCACACAGGAACTCTCTTCTCTGTCCTGGCTGTCCACTTAAGCTAGCACAACCTAGCTCTCCTGGAGCCTGCACAAAAGAGCATCTGGTGCCCTTGCCTTTGGCCCCAGAGAGTTTTCCCCAAAGGACTGGACATGCTGGTCCACCCGTCCAGCGGGCAGGTGCCTCCCCTCGGGGCAGCTGAACTGACCTGACTGACAGCCTCAGCGAATTCCTGAAGAATGGATGAACGAGATCTCAGGGGACAACCCCACCCAGAATGGGTAAAGTGTCTGCCAGGAGCTGTCGCCCGACTCACCAACACCCCCCAACACAACTTACAAAGAGGGAAGCAAGCAGGAAGGATGAGGAACTAGGCCTGGGACAAGCCCAGGCGGGGGCTCCGCCTTACCCTGCCCACCACGCCTCGGCCTCGCACTGTCTCCAAAGTGCCCGACAAGCTGAATATCCTCCAGTGACGCTCCCGAAGCTGCACGACGTCACTGTCCAGGTTTTCCAAACGGATGCAGTAGCGCCACTGCCCGAGGAGAGGAGGCGGCTCAGGACCAGGGGACAAGCAGCGGGCTCGCCCAAGCCCCCAGCCTCTTCCCTCCATCCCACCGCCCAGCACCACCACCCCCGCCCTGGAGGCCCCACGGAAACAAAGCCTCTTACCCAGTAAACATGGGAATTCTGGGCCTCCTGAGGAGAGAAGCACAAAGATCGTGAGGGTGGCAGCAGGGGCAGCATCTGCCCAAGGGGACGCTCAGGGCAGGTACCAGACAAGAGGCTAATGGCCCCTCCCCCAGCCCCTCAGGGACAGGGCAGAGAGAGGCGACCCCAGACCCCTCCAGAAGGCGTCACCCAGAGGCAGCCCAAGCTTCTGTGGCCATGGGGAGACAAAGCGCGGCTCATGCAGGACAAGGTGCCCCCCCCCCCCGCCCTGGTGACCCCACAGCAGCAAGGCGGCAGGGGCTCGATGCCCCAGGGGCCACTCTGCCCCACACAGGAGGACCAGACAACCGAAGGGGGGGGGGGGGGGGCAGCCCCAGAGAGGGCCCTTCTGGAGCAGTGAAGCCGTGGCCCAGCTCACAGATGCCCGGGGGACACGTACCCGCATACCCATGTAGAAGGGGATGACAGTGACACGGATGTTCTCGGTGGTTTCCCGGTGGACATCTGACAGCTCCAGCCAGGGGTGATTCTTCTCCTGCCAAGCACGAAGGGTCTCCCGAGCCACAAAGGGCGGAACTGGGAGAGGAGTGGACCCGCCAGCTGACCCGTGGGCTCCGCTCTCAGCCCAACCCAGAGGGTCTCCCCCTTCTCCTCCCTGCCTCCGGACCCCTGCGGCCCAGGACAAGCTCCACGCCCGAGCCCCACTTGTCTGCTTAGGGGTCAGTACCTTTGGACTGCTCGTAGAGGAGAAACCTTTCAAACAGCTCATGCTGGATGGGGACCTGGTCAGTGGAGCTGTAGGGGAGGATGTCTTCGTGGCTAACATAGTCCAATCCTAGGGAAAAAGCCAGAGGTGAGCCCCTAGAAGGGGCCCGTCACAGGGCAGAGCTGCCCAGCCTGGACCCAGGGGGTCCTGGACTCCTTCCCAGCCTGAGAGGGCCAAGGGTACCCCAACCCCCTGTCCCCTACCTGGTATGGCGTAGAGGGCTCGACTGTCATCATGATTGGCCAGGAACGTCACAGCTTCTGTCTGAGATCTCTGAGACTGAGGAAGGACAGAGTTAGGGTGGGTCCCAGTGTGCCCACAAGGCGAAGGGACTTCCTCTCCGGTCTCGGATGCAGGAAGGACTACAGCTCCACTGCCTCCCCTGCGCCCTCGCCGAGCCCACCCACAGCCTTCCCCAAGGCTCAGTCGGCTGACATCGGGGCCCACTTACTATGTGGGGGCAGTCCCGGGCATCAATCAGCACTTGGTAGTACGTGTGGGTTTTGCCTTTCACCTCCTTGGAGCCGTGGCCAGCGGGGTTCTCTGTTCTGGGTATGAAGCAGAGGTCTCAGGGCCGTGGCCCCCATCCTCCATAGGATCAGGGCGGGGCACAGAGCTGGGGGCAAGCTGAGGACACAGCCCCCCAGGGGCTCCTCCCCCTCTGAAGGCACTTTCAGGCTGGCCTGGGATCCCCTAGCTAGAAGCAAGGACTGCAAGGGATCCAGCACGTGCTCCCTGGGGGGCCTCCTTCTGTCTCTCTGGCACTTGGTACTCTCGTCCCCGCCACTCAGGGATGCCAGCTGATCACTCGGGCCCTGCAGCCATCGCCCAGGGGAAAGTGTCTCCCCCGGGACTCATTACTAAGGGTTCTGCTGCTCCCTGCAGACCGCTCCCCGGGCACGCTCATAAGACACAAACAGGGCAGGGAGACTCACTTTTCTGGAGTGGTGGAAGCCACATCCCGGTCATACAGCCTGGCCTGCCAGGGAAACAGGACGACCCCTCGGTACCCAAATATACTATGAAGAAAGAGCTGCAGGAGAAAGAGGGGTGGTGAGTCTGCAGCTGCTTGGGCCCCAGACACTCCATCGGCACGAACACGACGGGAGACAGCTGCCCCGTTGGGGCCCGACATCCCCCCTCCTCTGCCAGTTCCTCAGTCTCTCTGCTGTCCACTACCCCGACAGACTCTAACATGGGGACCTCCCCTCAGTCTCCTCCGAGCCCGTCCCCCCCCCACACCAACGCACTCTACAAATGTGGGCTGTTCCTGTCTCCGTTCAGGCAGCCTTGGTTCAGAGTGCCAGGCTCGAGGCCCTCAGACCCGCACTGGTGTGTGACCCCGGACAAGTCCCTTCACCCTGTCTGGCTCAGTGGCCGGAGGAGGCAATGGCCGACCACTCGCACGCTCCCACAGGGATGGCTGTTGGGACACGCGCTGCTGACCTCTCCCCCTCCCCCGGCTCAGAGGGCCGGCCACCCACGCACTAACTGGTCAGCAAAACGCCCCCGCCGCAACCCCGCTCACCTGGCCCGTCTCGTATTTTCCATTCTGCTTTGGCACCTCAAAGACACCAACTGTTTCTAACACTTTGCCCTCTGGTCGGTTTCTGAGAAGAAGAGAACAAAAGTGAACAGTGTGGGGGGGAGGGGGGGGTCCAAGCATCAGGAGAAATTAATGGAGATGCTGAGCTTAAGGAACAGAGCATGACCACAGGGCAGCTGCCCCCTAGGGGGCTTTAAAGTGCTGAGCTGGAGTCAGGAAGATCCAAGTTCAAATCCAACTCAGACCCTGACTGGCTGAGACCCTGGCCAGGTGTTTCACCTATCTGCCTCAATTTCTTTAACTGCAAAATGGAAAAAATAACAGGATTACTGGGAGGATCTACAGACTGCCTAACGTAGGGAGTGGCACACAGTAGGTGCTCTATAAGTGCTTTTCCTCTCCTTCCTCCCTGTTACTTGGAAGATAAGCAGCAGGACCATTCACACCTCCCAGAGGCCCATCCCTAGTTCAGTCAGCTGCGCACTCCCACACGCAGACCCCCCAGAAGCTCCCAGGCTTCTTCATCAAGTCCGGCCCTTCTCTCCCCCACCAGCTACCACACCCTCCGGTCTCCAAGAAGAGCCACGAGGAAGCCTGGGAGTCCTTCGGCTGGCCATGCATTCGGCCCCAGGAAAGCCAGGGCCGGTGGGGGGGGGAGCCAGACGTCCACACCTAAGAACGCGGGCTCTGATGCTGCGAGGTCCTGCTCTGTGTGACCCTGAACAAGCCACACCACTCCCTGGGCCTCAGCTGCCTGATCTGTAGAACGAGCAAGTTGGATTCAGGGGTCTCTGAGGAGCTTCCCAGACCCCTGAGTCCAAGTGCCCGGATCAGCAGGACTTAGGGTTCGGCTTCTCGAGGTTCCCCAGCCTTCCCTCCACACTTCAACAAGAATCACCAAGCACCCGCTCCTCGATGCTAGGACAAAAGTGAACCGCAGGGAGCCTTCCTTCTACTCCCAACAACAGAAAGACCACAGGAACCCCGGGCTCAGGTGGCTTGCCTTCTCCCAGCTCTTGGGCACCTTGTGCCCACTGCCCGGAGGCACCTCAAGTTGGCAGAACCCCTGCAGCCCCCAGCCTCTATCCACCGCCCCAACGAGCCACCTTCCATCAGCCCCTGTGACTTTCTTTCCGCCTGGGCCTCGAGGCTCTCCCCACGCAGCCAAGACCTGCTCAGTGCACTGCCGTGGCTCCCTCCCCCTCCCCGATGGAGCCCCTCATAACGTCCAGTTTCCCAGACTCCTTACCCTGCTCCCCTCCCCCCACGCCTTCTTCTGCCAACACATTGGGCTTCTAGGCGCCCCGCTGTTCACTGACCCGGTTCTGGGTGAGCCCGGTGCCTGGGACAGGGCCTGGCACGGGGGGGGGGGGTGTAGCCCGGGCGCTGCGGACCACCTCCGCCTCGCCAGGGTCACACCCCGAGCTCCGGCCCCGAGCTGTCTCCTGCTCCTCTCGGCAGCCGCGCAGGCAGCCCCGACCGGGACCGGGCGGGCCGTTAGCAGTGCTCCTTGTCCGGCTGCGCCAGGCGCCCACGCCGCCCGGGGGGCTCGTTCTCCGACCCTCACTTACACAAGTCCCCGCCCCAACGAGCTCCCTCCTAGGCCTTGCGCTGCAGGCTGGGCCGGGGCCAGCGCCGGCTCTGGCTCTAAACCTCTAGACTAAGCTCTTCCACTTGTTGCTAATGTGGGACAGGTACAGGCAAAAGCAGGAGCCCCAGGAGCCCCCTCCCCCGCCCGTCGCTGCGCGGACAAGCCCAGAGAGCCTCTGCCCCCGGGAGCTCCAGCTCGGCCACCCGGGCAGAAAGCCGCTAACAGACTGGCTCCCGTCCCCAAGAGCTCCCAGGCTCCGCCCCCGAGGAGCTTACATTCCGCCGGCCCGAAACACAAGCCCCGCAAAACCACTTCCGGGAAGGCCCCCCGGGCGCGCTCTGCCCCCCGCGCGCGCTCTGCCCCCGCGCCCGCCCCGCGCGCTCTGCCCCCGCCCCGCCCCGCCCCCTCACCGGGACGGAGAGGTGTCTCCGCGCCGCCGCCGAGAAGACCGGGGCGCCGAGGAAAGGTCGCGAGGGGCCGCGCGCACCGGCCCCGCCAGCGGCCGGGACCACCAGCAGCAGCAGCGGCCGCCCACGGCCAGGGCCCGTCGGGCCACACAGCCCGCCATGGCGGCGCCTGGGCCGCCGCGGACGCGCGGATCCGGTCACGGTCACAGAAGCGGACGCCGACGCCGACGAGGGCCCAGCGAGCCTGCCGCAGCCGCGCCCCGCCCCGGCCCACAAGGCCCCGCGCGCTCCCGCCCCCGCCGCGGCCGCTCAGGCCTCCCCGGAAATTGTAGGCGGCCCCGCCTCCGATCACCTGACCCCGCCCGGGCCAACATGGCGTCCTCCGTGCGCGCTGGGGAGCGGCTCCGGAGGGCCCTGAGCCCCAGCGGGGAACTGGGGGCGGCGCGCCTGCCCGGCGCGCTGCGAGCGCGGCTGGAGGCGGTCCTGAGCAAGAAGAAGGCCGCCGGGGGCGAGGGCGGCGACGCCGGGCCCTTGGTGCCCTTCCGTCTGCTGCGGGAGCTGCGCGTGCACCTCGGGGAGCAGGGTGAGCCCCCCCCCCGCCCGCGCGCAGGAGGCGGGCCCGGGGCCCTGCTCGGCCCCGCCCCGTGTCTGCCCCAGCGCGCTTCCGCCCCAACAGCGCGCCGGGGGGGGGGGGGGGGGGGGGGTCCCTCCCTGGGGCCGGGGTCCTTCCCGTGAGTCCGCGGCTTGTCCGGGCGTGGGGGCGCTAAGCTAAATAACCAGCGAACTTTAGCCGCGCGGCCCGTAACGCTCCCGCCGGGCGTCTCTGCGCATTTTCTGCCCCTGGCGGAAACTCCTCCTGAAGCGAAGCTTCAGCCGCCAAGTACTGAGTCAGCGCCCTTCTCTTCGTCAGATTCTAGCCTCTTTTGAGCGTCAGGCTGAGCTGGGCGCGAACTTTTCACTTACGTTTCCCCTTCAGAGAGGGGGTGATGTCGGGGCGGGCGGGAGGGTCCCCCGTGCTCACGGGTCACTCTCTAACCTTGCTTCCCCAGACCCCCCCCTCTTCCTCCATGAGCTCCTGGAAGGCAGCGAAATCTATCTGCCGGAGGTGGTGAGACCCCCCAGGGTGCGTAACAGGGGGGGAGGGGGCAGTGAGACCCCCCCCCAGGGTATGTAACGGGGGGAGGGGGCAGTGAGACCCCCCAGGGTATGTAACGGGGGGAGGGGGCAGTGAGACCCCCCAGGGTATGTAACAGGGGGGGAGGGGGCAGTGAGACCCCCCAGGGTATGTAACGGGGGGAGGGGGCAGTGAGACCCCCCAGGGTATGTAACAGGGGGGGAGGGGGCAGTGAGACCCCCCAGGGTATGTAACGGGGGGAGGGGGCAGTGAGACCCCCCAGGGCATGTAACAGGGGGGGGGGGGGCAGTGAGACCCCCCAGGGTATGTAACGGGGGGAGGGGGCAGTGAGACCCCCCAGGGTATGTAACAGGGGGGGGGGGGGCAGTGAGACCCCCCAGGGTATGTACCGGGGGGAGGGGCAGTGAGACCCCCCAGGGTATGTAACAGGGGGGGAGGGGGCAGTGAGACCCCCCAGGGTATGTAACTGTGGACACTGGGGAGGGGGCCCAAGTGATGAGACAACCCCCTCCTCCCCCCCAGGGTGTGTAAGGGAAAGCTTTGGGAATTGGGTTGTGGAATCTCTCTGACCCAGGTGTGAGACCCTCCCCCAGGGTATGTAATTGAGGGTATTGAGGAGCTGGGCTGCGAGATCCCCCAGGGGATGTAACTGAGAGCTTTGGAATCTTTCTGATGCAGGTGGTGAGACACCCCCCCCCCCACTTAAGCCACATGAGCTTCTTAGTGGGTGCCTTTAGAAGATGGAAAGAAGCAGAATTTGACCCCTTTTCACACCCAGAAATATCTAGACTTGGAGAGCCTGAGTCACCATCGCATTTATAGCCCAGGAGTTAGCTTGAGAACTGGAAGACACTTTGGGCGGCTAAGGGGAATCCATCCTAGTTTCTCCTCCGGTTTTGTCCTCCCCAGAATCCAGAGCTGGTCGCCCGCCTGGAGCGGATCAAAGCGCAGCTGGCCAACGAGGAGTACAAGAGGATCACCAGGAACGTGTCCTGCCAGGTGAGGGCTGACCGCTCACACCCACCACTCTGTGCAAGGGAGAGATGGTAAAAGGGAGGAAGCAGCCCTTGGCTTCTGCCTCCACCCAGAGACTTCCTCATCTGATGGGAAAGGAGAACCACACAGTTAAACCTTATTTAGAGAGCAGTCAGGCATAGCTCTGAAATAAAACTACTTCAGCGTTCAGTCTTGCCTTCTTCAAACAGGCGTTCTTTAGCTTCACTCAGGACACGTTCATGGATGGATTAAAAAATTCATCTCTCAAGTTGATGGTTCAGACTGGACAAAAGCCAGCTGGGTGGAGCCAGGGAAATAGGTGTATCGGTGTTCCCAGGGGATTCATTGTAGAAGAATGTGGCACAGGGAAGGGAAGGGAGGGCAATTTCTTTTTGGCCCCTGGAGATCTGTTTTAGCCACTAGAGGGCTCTGCAGTTAGAGAATAAATGATGCCATTGTACTATCTCCCTTTCACAGATGAGAAGACTGATTAGGGAAATAGACTTTTTTAAGAGAGGGTATCTGCCTGCAAGGATCTTGCATTCTATTTACCATAATTCTTTAACGTGACTCCCACTTTATGGGTGAGGAAGCTAAAGCCCAGAAAGGCCAATTCTTCAGCCAGCAGCAAAGCAGGGGGTCAGAATCCAGATCTCCTCGCCCTTTCTCCTTCACCCAGCTGCCTCACAGCTCTCTCAGCTGGCAAGTGTCCAAGATGGTGTAACTGAGTCAACTGATACTTTAGTAATGGCTCATTAGAGAAAGTCCCCAGCTTCTGCACACAGAAAAAGAAGTCCAATTCACTTAGACTTTGGAGGCAAAATCTGGGACGGAGCCCCCTGCTGTTTACCAGGGCTGGGTGTTGTGTTCTGGTCCACAAACCCTGACCCAGTGATTGGATGGTAGATAGGAGAGTTGTAATCTACCCCCAGGTGTCAGGCTAGGTAGAAAAAATTTAAGTTGGCAGTGAGGAGAGTGAAGGTGTCCTGTCCCTGAGGTGCCTCTGATGTGCCATACCAAGCGCCTTTTCTTCTCCCCAGGCCCTGAGGCAGGAAGGCAGTCTAGCTGACTTTGGACGGCAAGGTGAGCTCTCTGTGAAGGCCCGGGGCAGGAAGCTAGAATCCCCTCCCTAGGAGCCTGCCCGTACCAACTGAGCATCCCCTGAGCTCTCTGAGGGAGAGCTGAGAGGGGGAGGAGGGGTGTTGCCTGTATGTACACACCTGCCTCCTGCAATGAAGAGGAGAGCAATCATCCAGGATGTGACACCGACCTTTCTGTCCTCTCTCTCTTTGGCTTCCAGTGAGGTCTGTGAAGGCAGTGGTCATCACCATCTTCAACTTCATCGTCACCGTGGCAGCAGCTTTTGCCTGTACCTTCCTTGGAAGCCAGTACATCTTCTCCGAATTGACCGCAGTAAGTGGGCATCGGGCCGAAGGGGCAGTGTGGCAGGCTGAGGGCATGGGGGACATATCTGGAAGGTGGGAGGAGGGTGATAGCCCAGCCTTCAGGTGGACTACATGTATTCATGCACATAAAAAGTTAGGGCGAGCGGCAATCCCAGGAGAAACTCGGCCTCCTGCTCAGACTCAGAAAGGCACCAAAAGCTGCTCTCTCTGGAGGGCTGAGGGAGGAAAATGTCTCCTTCACCCTGTGTAATGTTCTGGTTAGTATTCTGAAGGTCTTGGGACCAGCTTTTGTTTTAGCAGAGTAATCACCCTGAGAATAGCCAGGGATAAAGTCCAAATTCTTTATTATCTCCTTCACAGTCTCATTTCCTTGCCTTGGGCCTGGCCAGCTTTCTTGGGCTTCTCTGGAATGTGTCTTGGTTTCTGTGGGGGAGTCAGGAGGATCACCACCTGTGGTCCTGTCACTGTCTTGAAGTCAGCCTCAGTCCAAGAGCTTGTACTCCAGCCTCCAGTCTTCTGTCCCCTCCAAGTCTGTCTCTGGCTCAGACGGGCCTTGGTCTCGGTGGAGAAATGAAGGAGGACAGGCCAGCCACCACGGTGGTGGGAGATGGAATGAATGTCTCTGGCTGAGTTTGTCCCAGCTTATAGGCTCTATTATAATTATATCATCGTAGGTGTGAATCTTGTAGAATAGGTGCCAATCTTATAGAACTATACTAAGTACTAAATACACGACTGAACTAGAGAACGATTAATCACTGTGCTAAACAACCATTGTCTTTATCAATTCCACTGACAACACCTTGTTTCAAGTTCAGTTATGGCTCATAACAACTCTGTGTTATCTCTCCCAGAGGGTGCTGGCGGCAGTGATCGTGGCCTCCGTGGTGGGTCTGGCTGAGCTCTATATCATGGTGCGAGCCATGGAAGGGGAGTTTGGTGAGCTGTAACCACTGAGAGCCACTCTGATCCCAGGCAGGTCCCCCGGGGGGACTGTGCTCAGCCCAACTTCAGGACCCCAGGCCTGCCTGCCACTGCCCAGAGCAGGGCAGAGCTCTTCCGCACCATGGCCTTGTGGTAAGGTCCAGGGAAGAGGACTGGGCTGCTCTCATCCCCAAATCGGACCCACGTCCCCACACTGCAGGGCTAAAGTGGTACCCGCTCAGACTGAAGAGGAATGGCCAAGAAAACCTTCAACACAGCCTCTGGCCAGGACCTTGCAAAAGAATTGGCTTTTCAGAATAGTTTGATGGTGCAGTGAATAGAGGGCTGGCCTTAAAGTCAGGAGGACCTGAATCCAAATCCAACCTCAGACACTTAAGACTTCCTAGCTGTGTGACCCTGGGCAAGTCACTTAATCCCAGTTGCCTCGGTAAACAAAAGAAAAAAGAATTGGCTTTAGTTTCTGCCTTTATATTGACCTTCAGATTTCTTCTGGTCCTTCCTCTCACCCACTTTGTGGGTCTGTATCCGTTTCCCTGCCTTCGGTGTCTTTGAGGCTTCCTGCCTTCAAAGCACTGTGTCTTCTGCTTCCAAGGGGAGTGGGGGGGTGGGGGGAAGTGGAGGCAAAACCTGTGTGTTCATTTTTCACTTGAGAATTTCCTGCTCTGGCTCCTCTTGTGTTCAGAGAAAATCGCTTCTGGGAATCTTCTCCAGTCTGAACACAGCCACTTGTGCTTGGATGCTTGTTTTGAAAAATGTGAATATCCCACTATGATGGATACATTCAGGAACAGTTTGAGCCCAGCATAGATTTTGTGTTTGCTTTTGTACCAGTTAACTTGACAGAAAACTGTGCCTCTTCGGCTTAACTCAAAAGCATCCACCCTTCCACCACCTTCTTCCTCAGGCAAACTTCAGGCCTTTCTCAAGGTGAAGTGCCCTATATCTTATGGTGCAGGGGGAGCTATAGGCTGAGGAGGGCTGCTCTCTCTACCTCTTCCCCCATCTTCCTCTCTGGGCAAGGTCCACCCCCACCCCGAGAGTTTCCATCCACTGAAACCCCAGAAGCAACTGGACTCTGCCAGCCTGGGCTCCATGGGATCTGCAAGTGTCACTGCTATTTATTGTAGTATTTAATGTATTTCTTAACCATTTTTATTAGATTCCTATCTTTGTATGTGTCTGTGTGTCTGTGTGTCTGACTGGGAAGTTTTTGAGTGTTGTCCTTCATGCCATTTTTTCATAAACTTTGGTTTTTATTGCAAGATTTTTGCATTGCATTGTGGTTCTTGGCACAAGTGTCAAAGAGAACATCTTCAGGTTTTGTGTATGCTGTGTGTAATGTAGCCTTTGTGGTCACTTAATGAATGAGAAATGGTGTATATGTGTGTGTATATATATACTTACGTGTGTATATACAAAGACTATTCTCAAAGATTCATTTTTCTTACTCTGTTACCTAGAAAGCTCCCACCAATAAGAAAGCATTAACTGTTCTGCTGCACTCAGAGTTGAGCTCAAAGAAGAAATTTCTGTCCTTAAATGCTGTCTTCAGTTTGTTTTGTCATGTTGCGTTAGGGTTTATATAACCTGTTAAAAGTTTAAATGTTTAAATAAAAACTGTCCAAAGATGTTTGGATGTTTAGCTCATTTGAGCTCACGTTCCCAGAGGATTGTTTTATCACTGAGCACCCCCAGTGTCCTGAGGTCATCCAGGGCGCTGTGAGGGGAGAGATCCTCCAGCCTCCGTTCCTGGTCTGCTTGACATGACTTTATCCTTGGGCTACCTAACAGCCATAGCTTTTGCACCCTCACCTTCGTTTCTAAATTAATTCCTCTTCCCTCCCATTCCCAGCATGGCATCTCTAAACTGAATCACTGTCCCCACCTCCACCACCTTTTGGGAAGGGAAAGGGGTTCTGATTTTCACAGGGAATATGCTTCCCCCCAAGGAGAGGAGGGAGGTCAGATGCCAGCACCGGTGGGCCTGTGATCGTCCAAGATCTCCAGGGGAAGGAGATCAGAGGAAGGTACTTCCTTTGGCTTCAGTGGAAAGAAGCCAAGGCAGCTAGTATGTGCCTCCCTGTGGGGTGTCCTTGGGGATCACAAGGACTTGAGAAGGTGATAATGGGAAAAGACATCCCTGCTTTTCTTCAGACCCACCCAGCAGAGGCCTGACCTCTCTGATTAAACATCCTCCCAAGTCCCTTCTAATATTAAGGGATCTGTGTTGTAACCTGGCCCTATTAAGGGATTAAGCAATGGAACAAACTCCCGGGAGGCCCCATCCCCACCAACCACACCACCCCCCAGCCACTCATTTGCAAAACAGCTCCAGATTAAGGTAGGGGGGAGTTTGGTTTTATTTGGGAGATTAGTTGGTATTACAGATGATGGATGGGCTGAAGCACACTGCCCTCCCTTTCCCATGCCCCCTGGTATATAGGATCCTCTAGCTGGTGTCAGGTGGGCCTTGGAGCCCGGCTCAGAGCACTTGTAATTCAAATCCTGATAAGCTCAGCCCTGGATTTCTCTTTATTACTTTAATAATATTCCCTCTGCGGGGAAAAAATGATATTTTCTCCCTCTGGTCCCAGAAGTGCCATGGTCTAGATTAATTTGTCCAGGGGGGCTGGAGGGTCAGGATAGGGATGTAGGAAGGGGAGGTTAACCCTCTGTGAGCTGGACCACAGCATCCATGGACCAGCTGCTGTCAGCAGCAGCTGGGAAGCGGAGAGATGGGGAGAGCATTCTAATTGCCCAGCTCTCTCTGCTTACATTTGGATTTTAATTAAGTAATGTCGGGGAGGGGGTGAGAGGGAAGTGGACATCTGCCTTCAGAGAGAGCAAATGTAACTGGATGGGGGTGGGGAGTAAGCAAAGGGGGTTAGCCTGGCCTGGGCATGGAATTGTCATCCCAAAGGGCCCCCTCCTCCCCCAATCCCTCCCAGAGGGATCTCTCACCAACAGTTGTCCCGCTGCAGGGAGCAACGGGCATTCGATGTTTGTCGTACATGGTGCTGGGGACTCCTTTGGTGCATGGATTGGGCTAGAGCTGCTGAGGTCCCTGGGTGATCGGGAGGGTCAGTGTCACAGGTCTGTGTTCCAAGGATGTTCCCCCCTTGAGGGATTAGCCCCAGCTCTACCCTTATAGGCACCTTTAGGTGACTCCCTGGACCTCCCCCATATATACTTTGCCCAGCTCTCCCTACTGGATCTTGGAGGGGATGGGAAAAGGAGAAAAGAAACCCAAGTCAGACTTTGCCCTCTCAAGTAACTCTTTTGTAGGGCAGGGGGTCGAGCAGGGATTGGCTACTGACATGGACAGCTCCCGCAGAGTGGAGGGAAAAAGAGTTCCTCCCAGGGAGAGAGAAGAGGAAAGGTGCCCACATCCCAGTTAGGCATCATCCAAGTTGGCGACAATGGCCGCGTTATAGATGAGGTCGGAGAGGCTGCCAAGAGAGGTCTGGCTGGCAGCCCGCTCCCAGCGGCTGAGTGGCCCTGGAGGCTTGGGCGTCCCACCTGGGGGGCCTGCCCCGCCAGGGCCCAGTACCTTGGCCCTCATAGCACTGTGTCCTGGGGCCAGACCAGATGAGGGACAGTTGGGCTCCCTGTCCCGCGGAGAGGAGTGTCCCCAGCTCTCAGGGTCCTGGGGGCGCAGAGGATTACTGGCCGGAGGCAGAGCTCCCCGGGACTCCTTGGTCCAGGAGCTCAGTCCTTCAGGCTTTCTACTCTTGATTCTTCGAGCCCGGCGGTTCTGAAACCAAACCTGGGAAGGAGGAAGGAGAATCAGTTCCAGCTTCTAACTCCACTTGCAGAAAGAAAGGGAATAAACCCCACAAAGCAGAGTCTGAGGGCCCAGTGGCTGGGAGCCCGGAGTCCTGCTTCCCAGCTCTTGAAAGGAGGCGGGAGGAGGGCAGGCAGAAAGGGCAGGAGAGGCAGCTTCACCTGGATTTTGGCCTCAGGAAGCCGCGTGAGCCGGGCCAGCCGCTCTCGGGTGCCAATGTCTGGGTAGGGCCGGGCAGCAAACACCCTCTCCAGCTCTAGCAGCTGCCCCCTGCTGAATGTAGTGCGTTTCCGACGTCGGGTGCCCGGCACCGGAGCCCGCCCTGGAAAGAAAATAGCATTAGGGTAAAAACTAGGGCTGCTGCTCATTCACCTCCAAACTGGCTCCCTCGCCTCCACTCCCCTTTTCTCTCTTCCCCCTTCCCCTAATTTTCCTCTTAATCTTGAAACTCACCCCTAAATTCTCCCAATGCTTCCTCCAGCTTTCTCCCCTATCGTTCCTCTCCAACCATCCAAACTCTCACTTCCTTTTTCAACACCCATCTCCTTTCATCTTTCCCCTTTGAACCCCTCCTGATGTCCCACTCCCATTCCTTCCAACCTCACAATCTCCCTGCCACCCTCCCATGCAAATCTCTCTCCATCTTTCCTCTTCAAGCCCAAATCTCCCCGTTCTTTCTATCCAACCTGTCAACCTCTCCCCATTTACTCTTCAATCACTCAACTCCCCTTTTCCATTTCCTTGAACCGCTCCATCCTTTCCCAATTCTCCCAAATCCTCATCATCCCTCCCAATCTATATTCAGTCTTCTCTGGCTCCCTCCTTAATTTATCCACAAAAAGTTATTTTTTCTGCCTTTCCTCTTCTTCCCCTCCTACCCCCACCTTGTCCCCATACACCCCAATCTCTACCAACTTCCCTCTCCTTTCTGCTCCCCATCAGCCCCACCTGCCTCTGAGGTATCCATTGGAGGACGAGAGATTGTTTCTCCTGCTGGGGAGTCGAGCATTGAGCGGAGGAGTCTGGCCATGACCGAGGGTCTGCCCTGAGCTTTTGGGAAGGTCTTATCTTCCCCTGACCCAGCAGAGATCCCAGAGGTTCCTCCTCCACTGGCTCTTAGCCCCGGACAACTGAGCTATGTCCTCCCCCCACCTTGGCTTTTATGCTGCTCGGCCAAGCCCTGCCCCGCCTCTGACAGTGTCTGGGATCCTCTGCAGCTCTGGCCCTTTGCTGAGAGGCAAAGATCTCTGGTGGGTGGGAGACCCCAGGAGTCTGAGTCTGAAGGCTGGAGCACAGAGGAGACGAGGGGCCCGGGGGTTTGGGGGTGGTTGGAAGTGATGGAGGAGTTTAGAGGAAGGGGGACTCCCTCTCCCTCTCCTCCCTTGCACCCCAGCCTCCTCCAAAATCTCTGCCTAATTGCTTCACCACCCCCTCTGTTTTCAGTAATCATAGCTAGCATTGATAGAGCCCTCAGAGATTTGCGAGCACTTTACAGATGATATCCCACTGAATCCTTGCAACAACCCTATTAGGGAAGCTCGGGTTTTATTCTCATCCTGCAGCTGGGCTCCCCAGAGTCACACGGCCAAGGAAGCAATCGAGGCAGGTTAGAAACTCCTCCTTCTGATTTCCAGCCCTACAGTCAATATGTCAATATACACACTGCCTGGCTGCCTAATGGCTTACACTTCTAAAGCACTTTGAAGTTTGCAAAGCTGTGTGTATGGGGAGGGGGGGACGGCGCCTCATTTGATCTTCGCAATAACTGCTCGGTGAGTACCACTGGGATCCCCATCTTACAGAGAAATGTTTATTGACTGACTGGCTAAGAAAGAAACTCAGCCACCCCATCCGCCTCAGCCTGGCTTGGATCCCCCTCCCTCTCCCGAAGCGGCTCTTTCTCAGCCCCACAGGGAGCACTTGATCACTGAGTCATCCTCCTTGAGCCCTTTTATCCCCCCTAAAAAGCTGCTGCAATCCAAACTTCCCTACTTCACCCATGACAACACCATCCTCCCTGCCCCCCAACTCAGAACCTTGCGGCCGCTCCGACTCCTTCCTCGCCGTATCCATTTGAAGGGTGGACAAATGGGCATCTATTTAAGTCTCGGCCACACAAATAAGAGAAGCCGGAGGGCAGGTCTGAACCCATTAAAGTCTGATTTAATGTCCAACACTGCACCGTTATACTGTTTTCCACTTTTTCCCTGGTTGATAGCACACAGTAAGAGCTTAATAAGTGTCTGTTGACTTGACCATAGCAATTTTATTGACTATAGCAAAATTACTCATTGGTGTCCTTAGGGATATAGATTTATGACTGGAAAGGACCTTAGAGTTTACCTAACCCAACCATCTCATTTTACAGAGAAGGAAACTGAAGCTAGAGAGGAGAAGCCCTGAATCACAGTTAATAAGTAGTGGAGACAGGATTTGAATTCAGCTCCTTTACCTACAAATCCAGTGTTCTTTCCACCGTGGTATATAATCTCCATACTCTCCATCTAAAGGGAGCTGCACAGCCCTCCCTCACTTACATTCAATTCATTTGCATCATGGTCCTCTTTGAGAACGAAGGAAAAACAACAAAAGAACCCTTGATTTGGAATCACCAGATCTCAATCCAAATCCGTGTCAATATTCAAAGCTTATGCAACCTTGGGCACTCATCTTTAGTGTGAGGGAATTGGACTTTGATTATCTCTAAGACCCTTTCCAATCCCAAATCTCAAATCTTGTCAGTCTCCTGCAGGAAAAGCCCAAAGAGCATAAAATCCAAATTCTAATTTTTTCAATCCAGCCCCAAGCTACCTAACAGCTCTCAAATTTAGAACGGAAATGGATCTTAGCAGCTGTCTAGAATCAGTTCCTTCTTTCAAACCATGTTCAAAACAGCAAAACCTTTGCCTTTCTTCATGATTCAGTCCAAATTCACTGCCTCCACACAGCCCTCCCTGAAGCCCCTTGGCCAGAGGGAGTTTGTGGAACTTTAGGTCAAGTGAAATAAGCTGCTTGGAGGAGTGGGTAAAGTGGTGGACTTGGAATCAGGATCCTGTGTTCAAATTCTATACATTAACATACTTTGACATATTTAACATATATGGGACTACCTGCCATCTAGGGAAGGGGGTGAGGGCAGGAGGGGAAAAGTTGGAACAGAAGGTTTTGCAAGGGTCAGTGTTGAAAAATTGCCCATGCATGTCTTGTAAATAAAAAGCTACAAAAATAAATACATAAATAAATAGATGATTAAATAAATAAATAAATTCTATACATTATTAACTGTGTGACCCTGGGTAAGTCACTTGATCACACTCAATTTCAGTTTCTACAGCTATAAAATAAAGACTGATCGATTGGGAAGAGTAACTCTAGGTAGGTCTCCCCCAGCTCCCCAATCATGATATGGGCATCCTCCCTGGCATCCTTTGAGAATGTCACCTCATCAGGGCAGCTAAGTGGCTCAGGGGATAGAGCCCCAGCCCTGAAATCAGGAAAACCTGAGTTCAAATATGGCCTCAGACACTTAACACTTCCTAGCTGTGTGACCCTGGGCAAGTCACTTAACCCCAATTACCTCAGCAAAAAAAGAAGAAAGAAAGAAAAGAAAGAAAGAAAGAAAGAAAGAAAGAAAGAAAGAAAGAAAGAAAGAAAGAAAGAAAGAAAGAAAGAAAGAAAGAAAGAAAGAGAGAGAGAGAGAGAGAGAGAAAGAAAGAAAGAAAGAAAGAGAGAGAGAGAGAGAGAGAAAGAAAGAAAGAAATAAAGAGAGAAAGAAAGAGAGAAAGAGAGAAAGAAAGAAAGAAAGAAAGAGAGAAAGAAAGAAAGAAAGAGAGAAAGAAAGAAAGAGAGAAAGAAAGAAAGAAAGAGAGAAAGAAAGAAAGAAAGAGAGAAAGAAAGAAAGAAAGAGAGAGAAAGAGAGAAAGAGAGAGAGAAAGAGAGAAAGAAAGAGAGAAAGAGAGAAAGAAAGAGAAAGAGAGAAAGAAAGAAAGAAAGAAAGAAAGAAAGAGAGAAAGAAAGAAAGAAAGAAAGAGAGAGAGAAAGAGAGAAAGAAAGAGAGAGAGAAAGAGAGAGAGAAAGAAAGAAAGAAAGAAAGAGAGAAAGAAAGAAAGAAAGAAAGAAAGAAAGAGAGAAAGAGAGAAAGAAAGAAAGAAAGAAAGAAAGAAAGAAAGAAAGAAAGAAAGAAAGAAAGAAAGAAAGAAAGAAAGAATGAATGTCACCTCATAACTCCCAGGGTTGTTTTGAGGAATAGATGCATAAAGCACTTCATCAACCTTAAATCACTATGTAAATATCACTTAACATCAAGGGTTATTTTTTTTTAAACAGGTTGGTTTTTCATTTTTACCTTTTTTTGCTGTTGTTTTGGTTCTTTATCTGAGTAGATGAAGTGAAGAGGGTATTGAAGGCTCACATATGCCTCACATAAGCAAAGGTCAGAGTGGGGCACAAGATAGTGGCAAAGAGTAATAAATTTGGTTTGGAGAGCTATCTTACCTCCTTCTCAAAATGATAAATTTAGACTAAGAAATCTCTGAGGATGGCTTTCTTACGGAAGTTAGAAGAAAGACCCTATCGAGAAATGGATGGTGTTATAAAAACAAAAGCTATCAATAAAAATAATAATAATGTGTTAATTTAATAATAATATTAACAATATTATTGTTATATATATATAACAATATTATTCAATAGTAACAAAAGTTTATAGTATTATATTAGCTTCCACATGATAGCACTAAGTAAATGTTTATTGATCAGAAAGAAGAGGTTTGAACACAGCACTCTTTCTTGGGGTAGAGCCTGGATCTAGATTTCACTGGTATAGAATAGTGATGTTAAATTGAAACACAAAGGGATCACTGCAGGACACATATTAACTTAGAAAAATACAAATTAACATTTTCTATGCTGTGTTTTTATTTCTTTTTATTAAACATTGCCCCATTATATTTTAATCTGATTTGGTCTTGACTCTGGAGTTTAAGATGGTGAGTTTGATCCCCTTGGGTAGAGAAACCCCAGGTGAGAAACCTCCCTCTATCAATGTGGAAGCATCTGTTGTGGTGAGGGAATTGCCTGGGGGCAGTGAGAGGTTGAGGACCTTATCAAAGGTAATACATCTAGAGCCCAAGTCCTCCTGACTTCAAAGTACCCTATACCAAACTCCATGATTTTTTCCTATGGCATTATTTTTGCTTAAGGGGGCACCTGGAGATGCTCAGTACCATTTTTAGGAGTGGGAGACAGGTGAATTTGGGGTTCCTACCACTTCCCATCTCTCAAACTCATGGCCTCTCCCCATTCCCAAGCCTGAGATAGATGTCTCAGCCTAGGAATGAAGGCAACAGAGACCAGGGGAATAGACTAGCTCAGCTCATTCCTTAGAGAATGGAGATACCCCTTCCATCTCTCAAGAGAGTGGTAGCCCGATCTCTGGCTTCCCCTCCTAGTAAAAATTAGTGTCCCTTGGAGAACAGTGAGAGGAGAAGAGGCTGGCGATATATGCCCCCATGCTACAAACAGGAGATAACCCTCAAAATATTTGGAAGGCCTTGAAAAACAAGGTACACTAGAATATAATGACTGTCAAGTTTCAGTGTTGTCAAACTCAAATACAAATTATTCTTGTAGGTTACACATTGAACTAGAAAAACACAAATTAACATTATCTATGTTATGTTGTAATTTTATTTTTGTTAAACATTTTCCCAACTCATTTTTTAATCTAGAAAAAAAAAAAAGATTAGAGCTACTAAGAGATTAAAGTTTGGTGGGGCTGGGGTAAAGGAGACCAGGGATGAGAAGGGTAGGAGGATGCTCGTATTCTGTAAGCTCATCAGATATCCATAAATGCTCTTCCTCTAGTCACAGAACCACCCTGATAAGGATTCCAGATCCATCGTGTCTTCTTGTTCCCATAGCTGCCACATCCCCTGACTGTGGACCCTGCTAGCCCTCATGGACATCAGCTGATGTCTTTACCAACACCTTCTCAGAATTCATAGAATCTCCTATCTAAAAGGAACTTCACAGTACATCTTGTGCAAGTATAGCTGAAAAATAATTTTCCTCTCTGGTATTCTCAATAAGTGGTCATCCAGCCCCTATATAAAGACCTCCCGACACTGCCCAGCTCATCTGGGGACTGCTGTCCTTGTTGGGGATTGATACACTTTTGCCTCTTACATCCCTTGTTTCTGTTTCCAAAAGGGAACAGATCAGGATTCCTCTTGTACAACATGATATCTAACATTTATATAGCTCCTACTGTGTACCAGGCACTGTGCTAAGAGTTTTACAATTATTACCTCATTTGATCCTTACAGCATTATTATTATCCACATTTTACAGATGAGAAAACTGAGGCATGATTGAAGTGACTTGCCCAGGATCACACAGCTAGGAAATGTCTGAGGCAGGAAAACTCAAGTTTTCCTGACTCCTACCTCACTGCTCTCTCTTCTGCATTAACCATTTTAACGTTCTGAATGTTTTAAAACAGTCTCCAAGTGGTCTCTAGAATAAACAAATATCCCAGTTCCTCCTTTGCGTGGTCTCAAGGCCCCCAGCATCCGTGATGTAGTCACTCCCCTGATTGTTCTCCAACTTGACAAAATCTTTCTAAAATGACAATATTCTGAACACCCTCCGTCCTATCCTTCTCAGGATCACCCCAGGAATCACTGACTACCAAGACAGAGGACATCTTGTTATACAGAGTACAGAAGGAAAAAAATGGACCTCCCTCCCTGCTTTGTTGAGATGGGGGATCATGGATACGGAACTGCACATACTGTGCAGTCTGAGCTGTTGTTCCTCCTTCTCTTTCTTTTGTATTCTTTGCTACAAGGAAGAAAACTCTTTGGGGGAGGTGATAGAGATATGTGAAGAAGATAAAAATAAGATAGGAAGAACATGGCGATACATATCTGTGATTCCTGCTACAATGTAGGTTGTCCAAACAAATTGTTTGGACTTCTGAGTTCTGAGCTCCAGGGGGACTGAGCCCATCTGAAACCCCCAATCCAGGTAGTATTGGTATAGTGAAAACACCAGGAGGACGATTTTGACTATGGAGGAGTTAACAGAAACAGAACAGACCAAAAATCCCATACTGACCATAGCCTGGAAGCCCCTGCACTTCCTGCCTGAGTATATACATAGGTGTGTATCTTAATATTAGAAATAAACTAAGATCATGGCAACTAGTCCCATCACTTCCTGGAACACAGAGAAAAGAAATGGAAGCAGTGTCAGATTTTATATTCTTGGACTCAAAGATCACATGAAATTTAAAGATGTTTGCTCCTTGGAAGGAAATTATAGCAAATCTGGACAGCAGACTAAAAAGCAGAAACATCACCTTGCTGACAAAGGTCTGCAGAGTCAAAGCTATGGTTTTTCCAGTAGTGTATGGTGGGGGGCTTGACTATAAGCTGGGCACACAGAATTGACTCTTTCGAATTGTGAAGAAGACTTTTAAGAGTTCCTTGGACATCAAGGAGATTGAAACGGTTAATATTTAAAGAAAATAATTCAAACTATTCACTATTCAGACTATTGAAGCTGAAGCTTAAATATTTTGGCCACACGATGAGAAAAAGCCCCGATTCTGAGAAGGATTGAAAGCAAAAGGAGAAAGGAAAGGGAGAGGAAGAGATGGATCGTGTCATAGAAGCAACATGCATGAACTTGGACAGATTTTGGGAGATAATAGAGAGAGAAGGGCCTGGGGTCCATGAGGTCATGAGATTGGGAAGAGTCAGACATGAGTGAGCAACTTAATAATAATACACATATATGTGTGTGGGTAACCCCTGCCCCAAAGATATGGGACTCTCTTCTTATTTATGGAGATCAATGCCTGCCCTGGAGAAGGGATAAGACCAAGTTACTGAGAGAATTTCAGTTATCAGCCAGTCTCCTTTGAGTCCCTTTGGGGGCTTTTCAGGATCAATGAATGAATCACTGAATATATATTACATATATATATATATATATATATATATATATATATATATGCTGTCTATGATTTCTGTTTTGTTATGATTTTCATAAATGGGTTTATTCATTCTATGAACTATATACTATACTTTATAATTCTATGAACTATAGACATTCTGGGTCTATTCATTGAGGAACTGCTAGTTGGTGGAAAAGGCATCAAACCTGGGATATAGACTTTGGGATCTCTTCCCCATAGCTTCCCCAGAAGCTCACTCAAACCCTATCATATCCCCTACATTAATAATATTTAAGGGCATAAATAGATATACTTTAGCTCATAAGGAGATCAAAGAGCAGCCTCTGGCTCCAACTTCTTGCTCTCCTTCTGGCAGGAATGAAAGTCCCCCTTGGAGAGGGATGGAGGGAAAAGAGGCTATAGATGTCTCTGCTGCCTCCTTTGGAGATACATGACAGGTTTTGCCATATGTGAGTCCCGATCTATACGTGGGGTTCACCCTCTCTCCCTACAGACATGTAGATATAGATAAATCTCTGTGTACATATATATACAGATGCAATTACTTCTATATACACAAGTCCAGTATGATTTAACAATAACAGCATTCGTATAAGTGCTTTACATGTTATCACATTTGATGATCTCAAAGATTTATTTAGTAAGTAGATGCTATTGTTATCACCATTTTACAGATAAGAAAACTGAGACTAGGAGAAGTCCGTTAAGTGACTTATTTAAGGTCATACACGCAAGCTGATGTCTGAGGCAGCTTTGGACATGTATCCCCCTGACTCCAAATCCAATTCCTATCCACTAGTAGCTGTGGTTCAGGGGCTAGAGCACTGGCCTTGGAGCCAAGAAGTTTTGAGTTCAGATCTTGCTTCAGACAGACCCTTGTTAGTTGGGTGACTCTAAGGGAATCACTTAACCCCACAGGTGCCTCTTATTCCTCATCTGCAATATGGGCTGGGGGGGAGGAGTTGGACTCAGTGGCCAAGGTTCCCTTTAAGCTCCAAATCTATGATGGATAATAATTTAGAAAAGCATTACATAGGTGAAAAGGACTTTATTAAAAGCACATGATAATAGGGATAAGTTTCCCTTTGAGCTTTCTATGCCTAGCACACAAAGGTCCCTGAGCATGGCAGACCTTTCGTAAATACTTGTTGGGTTGGATTTGGTCTGAGAGGATCCCCAGAGGTGCTTGAGCTGTAGCAGTCGAGTTCATTTCTCAAAACTTTTCAGAACTGGGCAGCCCAGCCAGTACCGGGCAATGGAGCGGGGGTAGGGAGGAACCACCATGTCCACCATCTTGGTTCGGAGGTTAACCCGGTAATACTTGTCTGAAAGAGAGAATGGGGGATTTGGGTAAGGAAGGTCCAACTCAGACCCTCTGGCAGGAGCTGCAGCCTCTTCTGCCCCTCTCCCTCCAAACTTCCCTCAAGGAAGAACAACAGAACCACCATCCCTTGCAGGATTGCCGGGGACTGGGGGAGGGAGAGAAAGAGAAGAGGGGAGGGAGAGGGAAGAAAAGAAAGGCGAGTGAGGGTGAGAGGAAGAGAGGGAGGGAAAAAAAGATGAAGGAAAGGGGGTAAAGGGAGGAGGAGAGGGGAGTGGCTCACCCCCCACGTAGAAATAGATGCTCTGGATGGGCTCACACTGGGAGGGTTGAAACCATTCAAAGTTGAGACCCAGGTCATAGTCTGACCCATACTCTTCCGAGTACAGAAAGCTCCATATATCCCGGGAGCGGCGGGAGTGGCGGGATCGGTAGCGCTTGCGGTTCCGGTTCCGGCGGCTCTTAGCCTTGGCCTTGGTCTTGCGCTTTCGACCCCAATCAGAGTGGGTATGAGATGGCGAGGAGAAGTAGATGCGGCCGGCCATGGCAGCGTCTACCCTATCAGGTAGCCCGAACCAGTGCTCCTGGATGAGCCAAGGGCCCCTGGTCCCCTCTGGAGGGCAGAACAAAGAATGGGTCGTTGGAAAAGGGAGCCCACAGGACTCTACACAGACCTCCACTGCCGCCCTGACTCTCTCGTTCTCATCTCCCATCATCAAACAGCAGATGCCCAAGTTGGACGGAACCAAGCTCAGAACCAACCCTCTTCCTTTACAAAGAAAGCAACTGAGGTTCAGAAAAGGGCAGTGGCTTCCCCAGGGCCACACAGCTGGGCACTGGACCGTAGGATCACAGAGCTAGAAGTAGAAAAGGCCTTACAATTCAACCCCCTCATTTACAAACTGGGGTCCCCCATCTCAGATATTTTCCCCAGAGTCATACAGGTCATAAGTGGCAGAGCTGAGATTTGAACCTAGTTCTTCTAATTCAAAATCTAATACTTTTTTCCTACCATGCCATGAGTTAGGCATAGAACCAGTCCCCCAATCCTACATCCCTTGGCCATCTACCGCACCAGAAACTCCACTGCTTTTTGCCCTGTTCTCCAGAAGACCATCTCTGGGGAAGTCCTTCCCTTGTCCTCCAACCTTGAAGTTGGAGGAAGGGAATCTCCCCTTTGAATCCTCGGATCCTCCCCCCCTCCCCCATTTCCCAGCACAGCACCGGACTCCTCCCTGTGCCTCCTGGGCCACACCAGACAAAGTCCAAAGTGTGGGGGTCTGAGCTCAGCCAAGTTGGGGCTTAGGTCAATAAAAGCAAAGTCTAAGGCTAAGCAAATAGAAATTGTGAGGTCATAAACTTTGTGGGCTTCCCCTGAGGCCTCCTCTTCCTCCCAAGTCTTTCTGGACCCCAACAGGATCCCAAGGACAGCTCACGCCACATGGGAGCAGAGAGAGGAAGTGAGGGGTTGAACGTGGCCAGAGCTGAGGGCTCAGGTGAAGAAGGGGGAGGGCACACCAGAGACCCTGCTACTCCTCCACTGGAAAGTAAGCCCCTTGAGGTCAGTATGGACTTTGGTTGCTCTCTATTTCTCCACTTAGAACATAAAAATGCTTAAAAAATGTTTTTTTAACTATCCATCCTGGAAGCAGAGAAGGCTTAGGATACCTGATTCACCATCCCCAAAGAGGAGTTCAAAGATACTGCTCCAGCTATCACTCTGAAGGACCGCAAAGTGTTCGAACACTGTGGACATTGTGCTCCCCTCACACTCCTCCTGGCTGGGCTGCTGTTGGAACTCATACTCCCAGTACTGGTTTCCTAAGGGATGAGGAGAGAAAGCATATGGCAGAAGTGACTTAGGGCCCTGCATCTTTGACCAAACCACTCCCTTTTCTCAGGCAATGGGTCCCTCATCTATTTAGTGAAAGCATTGAAATCTCTAAGGTCTCTCACAGTTCTACACTTATAACCCAATAAAGAGCAGGAGTAAGGGTTAGAAAAAGGCAATTAACAATAATCATTCTGGGGCGTTAGAGTTAGTGGGAGGATCAAATAATATATTATTTGTAAAGTACCTAGCACACCCTGGCACATTTATTTAGTCTTCATGATCTTATGAACCATAGCATGCCAGTTTCCAGGATATTGGAGTGGTTTGCCATTTTTTTCTCCAGTAGATTAAAGCAAACAGAGATTGACTGCCAGTATCTCAAGCTGGATTTGGTCTCAGGTCTTCGTGATTCCAGGTTTTAACTGTCTGGCACATAGTAGGGACTTAACTAATTTGTGTTTCTTTCCCTCAACCTGAAAGGGGATTGAGGTTGGAGCACATGGACTTCAGTGAATTCAAATCTTCCTGTCTTGAGATGGAATAGTTGGGGATTCTAGAGCCATTTTCTAAGACACTTCAGCTAGCACAGTCTCATTTTTCCTCTGGAAAATGAGAGGTTGACACATGTACAAAAATGTTTATGATACCTCTTTCTGTGATGGCAAAGAATTGGAAAGTGAATAGATGCCCATCAATTGGGGAATGGCTGAATAAGTTATGGCATATGAAAGTAATGGAATATTATTGTTCTATAAAAAATGATGAACCAGCTAACTTTAGAAAGGCCTGGAAAGATTTGCACAAACTGATCTGAGTGAAACAAGCAGAATCACAAATACATTGTACACAGGAACAGCAAGATTGTGCGATGGTCAATTATGAAAGACTTGGTTCTTCTCAGTGGCTCTGTGATCCAAGGCAATCCCAATAAACTTTGGACAGAAAACACCATCTGCATCCAGAGAGAGAGCTATGGAAACTGAATGTAAATCAATACATGCTATGTTTACTTTTCTTTTTCTCATTGTTTTTCTCTCGTGGGTTTTTCCCTTTTGTTCTGATTTTTCTCTTTCAATATGATCCACAAAGAAATGTGTTTTTAAAAATGAATGTACTACAAACAAAACTAATGCAGACAAGATTAGAAGGGAAGCAATAAACTGGGAAAACATTTTTACAGTCAACGGTCCTGATAAAAGTCTCATTTCCAAAATATAGAGAGAATTGACTCTAATTTATAAGAAATCAAGCCATTCTCCAACTGATAAATGGTCAAAGGATATGAACAGACAATTTTCAGATGATGAAATTAAAACTATTACTACTCATATGAAAGAGTGTTCCAAATCACTATTGATCAGAGAAATGCAAATTAAGACAACTCTGAGATACCACTACACACCTGTCAGATTGGCTAGAATGACAGGGAAAGATAATGCGGAATGCTGGAGGGGATGTGGGAAAACTGGGACACTGATACATTGTTGGTGGTATTGTGAATACACCCAGCCATTCTGGAGAGCAGTTTGGAACTATGCTCAAAAAGTTATCAAACTGTGCACATCGTTTGATCCAGCAGGGTTTCTACTGGGCTTATGTCCCAAAGAAATCTTAAAGAAGGGAAAGGGACCTGTATGTGCAAGAATGTTTGTGGCAGCCCTCTTTGTAGTGGCCAGAAACTGGAAACTGAGTGGATGTCCATCAGTTGGAGAATGGCTGAATAAGTTGTGGTATATGAATATTATGGAATATTATTGTTCTGTAAGAAATGACCAGCAGGAGGATTTCAGAAAGGCCTGGAGAGACTTACATGAACTGATGCTGAGTGAAATGAGCAGGGCCAGGAGATCATTATACACTTCAACAACAATACTATATGATGATCAGTTGTGATGGATGTGGCCCTCTCCAGCAATGAGATGAACCAAATCAGTTCCAACAGAGCAGTAATGAAGTGAACCAGCTACACCCAGCGAAAGAACTCTGGGAGATGACTATGAATCACTACATAGAATTCCCAATCCCTCTATTTTTGTCCACCTGCATTTTTTATTTCCTTCACAGGCTAATAGTACACTATTTCAAACTCCGTTTCTTTTTCTACAGCAAAATAACTGTTAGGACATGTATGTTTTAACATATTTAACATGTATTGGTCAACCTGCCATTGGGGGGAAGGGGTGGAGGGAAGGAGGGAAAAAATTGGAACAAAAAGTTTGGCAATTGTCAATGCTGTAAAATTACCCATGCATATATCTTGTAAATAAAAAGCTAGAATAAAAAAAAATGAATGTACTATATTGTATTTAACATATACTTTAACATGTTTAACATGTATTGGACTACCTGCCATCTAGGTGAGGGGGTGGAGGGAAGGAGGGGAAAAGTTGGAACAGAAGTTTTTGCAAGGGTCAATGTTGAAAAATCACCCATGCATATGTTCTGTTAATAAAAAGCTATAATAGACAGAAACAGCTACACCCAAAGAAAGAACACTGGGAAATGAATGTAAACTGCTTGCATTTTTGTTTTTCTTCCCGGATTATTTTTACCTTCTGAATCCAATTCTCCCTGTGCAACAAGAGAACTGTTCGGTTCTGCACACATATATTGTATCTAGGATATACTGTGACATATTTAACATGTATAGGATTGCTTGCCATCTAGGGGAGGGGGTGGAGGGAGAGAGGGGAAAAATCGGAACAGAAGTGAGTGCAAGGGATAATGTTGTAAAAAATTACCCTGGCATGGTTCTGACAATAAAAAGTTATTATAATAAAAAATAAATTAATTTAAAAATAAAAATAAAAAGCTATAATTTAAAAAATGAATGTACACATATAACCAGAAAAAATAAAACAATAAAAAAAGAAAATGAGGGGTTTAAACAAAATGGTTTTTAGGGTCCCTAGTAATAGTTGCTGAGTTTTCTCTAGGGTTTGCAAAAGAGTTTATATGTAGTCTTCCATTTGATCCAATTGAAACTTAAAAAGGCTAAACTGGCACAGAGCCACACAGATAATAAGTTTCATCAGTGATATTCAAACCAAGGTCTCTCTTGTTGCCAAATTGCCTCTGTGCTGTTCTTGCTGCTTTTGATGAAGGTCACTGAGATGTGGGAGGAAACAAGTAAAATGGATGTTAATTTGCAACACTGTCCTGGCCTGATGATGCAGGTAGAAGCTTTGGCACAAGCGATTACAAAAGGTCCCTGGTGTAAGTGACCCTACAAAGAGAAGCAGGGCTAGAAAATGGAACAACTAAACTCCTAAGGCCATGCTGGATAATGGGGGAGCTGATTATATGACCTGCATCTTCCTTCTCCTTTACCCTCCTCCCTCATTACGCCTCCAAACCTTTGAAGAAGTAAACTCGCTCTTGGCCATTGTAGCTATGGGCGGGGAGGGCCACAGCAGCATCAAGATCGTTTGGAATATTTCTGAAGCCATCGGAGATGTTCTTTGGGAAACCCGGGTCCAGGATGCCATCCTCAAAGCGCCAGTACAAGCTGCCCTGTGGGAAGGGAGGTTGAGATCATAGATCCTAGCTAGAAAGGATCTCTGAGGTCATCTAATCCATTTTACAGGTGAGGAAACTGAGGCTCAGAAATGTGAAGTGACGTACCTAAAATCACACAGAGTTCAAATCTAATTTCTCCCATTTCAAACCTGATGCTCTTTTTTCTGTATCACACTGCCTCCCTAAGGAAGATGCTTCCTCCCACTTTCACAGGCTGCCTATCTCCTGCCCTTGGAGCTCCAACAGTATCTTCAGCCTGAGAGTTGATGTCAAAGGACCTAAGCTAACCCATCTTCCTTTATAAATCATGCTTTATCTCTTATACCTAGTATTTCTCCAAAGAAATATTTAGCCCTCGCTCCTCCCCAGCAATTCTTTGCCCGGGGGCTTTCTCTCACCAGACCACCTTATTTTCACTCCCACCTTGAAGAGGTAGGTTTTCCCCTGGCAGTTGATCCTGGTAAAGGCAGCATCAATGGGCCCTTCAATGCCCCAGATATCCTGGATCAGCTTGGGGTACCCAGGAAGCACAGCTTTTTCATCCAGCTCATAGAAATACTTCCCTGGATTCCCAAGGTAAAGAAAGGAAGAGTAGAGCCTGAGTAAATGATTTTCCAAGCCTAGTACCTCCCTCTCTTCCCTTTACCCCACCCTTATCCCCTGTAGCTCCTCTGGCTCAATACCCCCTTGGCTTTCTTCCCCCTTGGATACCTCGGAAAGCAAAAAGGGAGCCATTTTTGAGGTCAGTGAAAGCATCAAAAGGTTTTCCATTGCACATTTCTCCCTTTTGGTCCCCTTCCCCTTCTTCAGGTTTTGTAAAGTGGGCTCCAGTGGTGGTTTCTGGATCTGTGATCCCTGGGTTGGTTCCCTGTTCTGTGTTGAAGACAGACTTTGTCCTAGTGAACTGGGTGCTACTTTCAGTAGGGTTGGAGGAGGTGATGATGTCAATGACAGGCTCTATGGTGCCGAAGTTCTGGGTCTCATAATCAATGTCTGAGTACTCATCCTCAGGTAGGGCAAACACATCTCCACGGGTCACTAGGAAAAAAAAAAGCCCTGAGCCTCCAACACTATCATTGGCAAAAAGCAAATCATATAAGAGACATATACGGAGAGCCGAGGGGAAGGAGGAAGATCACCATCCCCCTAAAGCACATTGATCCTAGTTAGAAAGAAATATTGTCCCCTCTTTCCCCATTAGAATATAAACGCTTCAAGAATACGGGCTATTACAAGATTAGAAGGGAAGCAATAAACCGGGAGAACATTTTTAAGTCAAAGGTTCTGATAAAGGCCTCATTTCCAAAATATATAGAGAATTGACTCATATATAAGAAATCAAGCCATTCTCCACTTGATAAATGGTCAAAGGATATGAACAGACAATTTTCAGAAATTGAAATATATTGGATTTAACATATACTTAACATATTTAACATGTATGGGACTACCCGTCATCTAGGGGAGGGAGTGGAGGGAAGGAGGGGAAAAGTTGGAACAGAAGGTTTCGCAAGGGTTAATGATAAAAAATTACCCATGCATATGCTTTGTAAATAAAAAGTATAATTAAAAAATATACTCTTAAAAATTATGAAAAAGAAATAAAAACCTCAATTGAATCTCACACAAAAAGCATATGGGCAATTTGTACCTTTCTTTGTATTCCATCATTTGCATAGTGCCTAGCATATAGCAGGTATTTAATAAATGCTTATTGATTGATTTCTTGACTACTACTATGTTGACTATCATTACTAACAATAACGGTAACGGTAACAATGGACACGTTTGTACCACTGTAGGCTTTACAAGATACATAGCAGCCCTGTGAAGTATCATTGGTGTGATTATCTCATTTTACAGCTGAAGATCCTAAGACTTAGAGGGACCAAATGATGACCTAGTTCTAGATGATCGCTTCCCCCCTCCCTCCAACATGGAGCCCAGACTCCTTCCTAAAGCTATCTCCCAGCAGCCCCGCAAAAATCATGTGTCCAAGTGTGAAGCGCAGGGAGGCAGGCGCCATACCTTGGGGTTTGCAGATTTCCAAGTAATCTATACAACAGCTTTGATAATAGGAGCAGAGTTCATCACACTGGCATTTCTTTTTGGAATTGAATCCTTCTTGGCAGCGGCCTTGACATGATTCTGCATTGGGTGGGGGGGGGGGGGGGAATCAGGGGAGAAGAGGGAATTAAACTTGTCTCGGCTGGTCTTACTGTTAGGCAGGTATCCCCAAGCACCCAAGAGCCTTCCCACCTATATCTGCCAATGGACGGTAAAGTAAATGGATGTGGGAGTTGGTGTCCAGGGTCCATTCCTTCTTCTTGCCCTGCTTAAGTTAGTACCCACCCCAACCCTCACTGGGACTTGTTACCTTGATCAGCTGAAGCAGCACAGACAAGGAGGACCACGAGAAGAGAAGTGAGGGACATGTCCTTCCGAATTGGTACGAAGACACGTCCTGAACTACTGTGGGCTCAAAGTAAGGGACAAACTGAGAAAAGAAGGGGGAGGGCAGGAAGGAGGAGGTGCCTTCAACTCTGTTTGCCCAACCTCTCTCTTCCCAGCCTGCCCAATGACCAGAAGGTCAAAGCCAGAGAAGTCCTGGTGAAGAAAGAATATCTCTATTTTCCCTCTTTAGAAACTCTGCAAGCATTGAGTGGGATGGGATCTTTGATCAACAGTGTTGCAAAGCAGATAGAGCACAGGACTAGGAGTCAGAAAGACTCAGATTTAAATTTTGTTTCAAACATTGTGTGAAACAGAGCAAGTCACCAAATTTTTTTAGGCCACCTTACTTGGCTGCAAAAGGGGGTTAAATATAAATATCTCTCCCAGATGATCACTGTGAGGCTCAGATATCTTTGTGTATATAAAATGATTTGCAAACTTTAAAGAATTGCAGAAAGTTGAGTTATAATCACTATTATATTCTTAGCCCATGGAAAAGTCTCCTGTAAAGCATCTAGAATCTTGCATAATTCTAGTAAGAGAAGCTCACTACCTTTTTCATTACTGGATAGCTCTATTACCTCTTTCCTGATTTTAAAAAGCAATCTAACTACATACTACAAAGTTTTATCCTGTGGAAGATACAAAAATAATCTTTTCTCTTCTGCCATTTTGGTATTTGAAGATAGCTTTCATGTCCTTCCCAAGCCTTCTCTCCATTAACATTCTCTACTTCTTCAGTTATTCCTCTTTTTCTCAAAGAACACAATTTTGAGTCCCCTTCACCCATTATGATTAGAATCGGTGCTAAAAAAAAATAAAAAGTCCATAGGGAGGAGGGAACTTGAAAAAATCAGGAGCACATCTGAATTTTCAACCCTGACCTTTCATCTATCTTCTGTTGGTTACTGGTTAACAGACATCTGGGGTCTGAGAGGTTTGGGGGGTAGGGAAGAACAACATTTTCATTCTCTTTATTGAGTGACCTGGAGAGAGGTGGAGATAAGGGAGTTTTTTTTTAATCTGTAAAGTTCTGTCCTTCTCTTCCTTGACTTCAGGAGCACTTTTTCTGCCCCTCATTATGGGGTCCTAAATGGGATAGAGAGTTGGGAAGGAACTTTCATGCCCTGAGGGTTATCCTGACCCTGGGCACCAGGATTATAGGATTTAGAGGTAAAAATTTCCTTAGCTCAATAGGCATTTTGCAAGAAAATAAAACAAAACAAACCTGGACATACAGAAAAGTAATTCACTGAAGGTAATACATTGATTAGGTAGTCCCAAATCTCTGATTCCAAATCCAATCTTTCTACTAAACCTCCCTGAAGAGGGAGGGATGATAAGGCTAGAAGCAGGGGAAAGCTCTCCTCTCTCTCTCTAAAGCCCCCAAGGGAAAAGCAGATTTAGATTTCTTTTTTTTATGATTTTATTACACTGCATTTTATTTTTATTTTATTATTATTATTTTTTTAATTTAGTAGCCTTTTATTTACAGGTTATATGCATGGGTAACTTTACAGCATTAACAATTGCCAAACCTCTTGTTCCAATTTTTCACCTCTTACCCCCCACCCGCTCCCCCAGATGGCAGGATGACCAGTAGATGTTAAATATATTAAAATATAAATTAGATACACAATAAGTATACATGACCAAAACGTTATTTTGCTGTACAAAAAGAATCAGACTCTGAAATATTGTACAATTAGCTTGTGAAGGAAATAAAAAATGCAGGTGGGCATAAATATAGGGATTGGGAATTCAATGTAATGGTTTTTAGTCATCTCCCAGAGTTCTTTCTCTGGGCGTAGCTGATTCAGTTCATTACTGCTCCATTGGAAATGATTTGGTTGATCTCGTTGCTGAGGATGGCCAGGTCCATCAGAACTGGTCATCATATAGTATTGTTGTTGAAGTATATAATGATCTCCTGGTCCTGCTCATTTCACTCAGCATCAGTTCGTGTAAGTCTCTCCAAGCCTTTCTGAAATCATCCTGTTGGTCATTTCTTACAGAACAATAATATTCCATAATATTCATATACCACAATTTATTCAGCCATTCTCCAACTGATGGGCATCCATTCAGTTTCCAGTTTCTCGCCACTACAAAAAGGGAGCAGATTTAGATTTCACCAAGGGCAAGAACAAAGAACAATGGTGTCCCACAGTCAGTACATGGATGAAGAAGACAAAAGAGAGAATATGAAGAGAGAGAATATGAAAATGCAGCCCAAGATCCAGGGGTCAAATGTTACTGATTTCGTTTTTGTTTTTTAATTCTAAGGATGCAACCTTTCAGATCAACTAATCCAAATCCCTCATTTCACAGCTGGGAAAACTGAGGCTCAAACAAGAAAAGTAATTTGCCCAAATGTTATACAGACAGCAGAGCTGAGTTTTGAATATAGATCTTCTGATTCCAAATCAGAAATTTCTATACCTACACAAATCTTTAAAACCCAAAAAAGTTGGAGGGTTTTTATGCCTTTTGTTCTCATAACAAGGTCACTTCCTAACATTATCCCATTAGCTAGAGAACCCTTCCTTGGGACAGACAAAACAATTAAACAAAATTGACACAGAAAGTACCTCTTTTGGTATACACAGTATCTCGTATCCACAATCCCCTCAATTCTCTATGAAATGGAAAGATGTTTTACCTTTTGTTGTTATTGTTGTGGTACTAAATTTGAAAATAATAAATAATCAATCTGATGACCTGTTGGCACATTTTCATTTGTTATTGTAGTGACTGGGGGTTTTATTCTCCTAGTCTGACTTTCTTTGATTTGCATCAGGTCAATACAAATCTTACCACACTTCTCTGAATGCCTCCAATTCCTTGTTTCTTATAAGGCAGTAATTCTGTTGCATTCACATGCCACCATGTTTACCACCCCTCCCCGAGCCAATTCACCAACACTTAGTTTCCATCTTACCACCAACCTTCGGTCCGCTACACCACCTAGTGACTAGAAGATGAATTGTGCATGAAATGACAATTTCTACAGCTTGCTTTTCTTTGAAAAGATATAATAAATTCAACCTGTAACTTTCAAAACTGTCCTGCTTGTCTGTTACTTCCTTCAGTTCTCTTCTGTGCATTTTTTCAGTACATCTGACTCAATGATCCTACCAATGGAATTATTCCTTTCTACCCCATGCCTGCGAAGAGGTCAAACACAGAAAGAAGGTCCCCAATACAGCAAAATATTCATAGCATTTTAATGGTTGGGGGGGGGGGGGAGGAAATGGAAACAGTGAATGTGGAATCAAATTGGAGAGTGGCTTAACAAATTGTAGCATGTGAATATAACAGAATAGTGCATTTAACTTTCCTGTTCTCCTCTGTCCTTTGGTTATAAATTCTCCTTCTAACCGTAGTTCTGAAAGATTCTTTGATTCTCCTCTAATTTTACTATTATGTACTTTTTTACATTGAGGTTGCTTATCCATTTGGAGCTTATTGTGGTATGTAGTATAAGATGTTGGTTTAAACTCACATTTTTTATCCAACTACTTTCCAATTTTCCCTTTTTGACAAAATGGAAGTTCTTTCCCTAAGAGTTTGCATTCTTGGATTTCTTAAACTCAATTTTACTGTGCTTATTTGTTTCCAAGTTTTAGTTGTCAAATCTGTCCAGTTGATCAAGTCTTGTAATTTTTGACCAGTATCAATCAAATTTGATGCTTCAAACTTAACCTTAAATAATGGGTATTGCTTCAATTATTCAAAAGCACCTTCCCAGTTTCTTGGGTATCTCAGAGCTTTCTTTGATTTGCTTTCTTACTATACTTCTCTGAATTCCTCCAATTTCTTGTTTCTTACTAGCTGTGTAACCCTGAACAATTTACTTAATTTAAAGCATATAATATTAATGTCAACTAACATAGAATTGCTCATTATTTGGTGTTTGTTAAGTTCTCAATAAAACAGATTAAAATAACTAGATTAAATTTGATATGGTGTGTATTTAATTTCTTCCTGTTTTGAAGATTTCTGTGGATTTTTTTTCATTCTGTAATTTGTCTATATTTATTAACCACTTTATCTTATCATAAACTATAGCTAATATTTGGTCAAATAATAAAAGAGAGAAGTGATATGCTTTATCCCCGTTTACTGAGAATGTTTACAGTAATTTTCCATCATAGTAATACTAGCTCATAGATATACATATACATATATAGAGATAGTGCTATATAGATACATATACATATGTGTGTATCTGTATCTGTGTATGTATTACATATATACTTTTCTTTTAGAGGATAAGTTTTAACATAAAACAATATTATATTTTACGTTAGACTTTTTTTCATCTATTGATCTAATTTGGACCAGTCTAGTGGGATATATAAGGAGTTGGCTAAGGAATCAAGAACACCTGTAAATATATCCTGTCTCTCCCAATACTAGCCATATGACTCTGGGCAAGTCACTTAATTTTTCAGTGTTCTGGCCAATTCTCTAAGACAATTATAGAGAAGGTATAGACATTAAATGAGGAAATTCACAGAGAAAGTTCCTTATCCAAGAGTTCTCTATATCAATGAAATCATGTCTAATTCTTAGCTCTTATCAGTTTAATCATATGGTTTTTGTTTTCTGTATAATAAATAGGATAATATACGTTGGCCTTGAAGGGACCTTAAAAGTCATCTAGTCTATCCCTTATTTTGAACTTTACCAACTTGACCACTGATAATAATATTTTACATATTGCTATAGCCTTTTAAAAATATTTTGTTTAAAAATTTTTTATTAAGAGGTCCTAGTGAGATTAGTCTGTTGTGCTACTTCTCTGCTATATCCTTTACTTGTTTGGGTAGTAGGACTATAATTATCTCATAAAAAGAATACAATAAAAATATTTACAGCAGCTCTTTTTGTGGTGGAAAAGAATTGGAAATTGAAAGAATACTCATAAACTGGGAAATGACTAAACAAATAATGGTATACAATTGTGATGGAATACCATTGTACTACACAAATGACAAGCAAGATGGTCTCAGAAAAACCTGGAAAGACTTACATGAATTGATGCAAAGTAAATCGAGCAAAGTCAGATCATTGTACACAATAAGTGATATTGTATGATGATCAATAGTAATGACAGCTATTCTTTTTTCTTTTTTATTAAAGCTTTTTATTTTCAAAACATATGCATGAATAATTTTTCAACATTGACCTCTGCAAAACCTTGTGTCCCAATTTCTTCCTCTTCCCTCCACCCCTTCTCTAGATGGCAAGCAATCCAATATATGTTAAACATGGTAGAAATATAGGTTAAATCCAATATATGTATACATATTTGTACAATTATCTTGCTTCACGAGAAAAATCATATCAAAAAGGAAACAATGAGAAAGAAAATAAAATGTAAGCAAGTAACAACAAAAAGTGAAAATGATATGTTGTGATCCACACAGTTCCCACAGTCCTCTCTCTGGGTGTAAAAGAGAGCTTCATTACAAGATCACTGCAACTGGTCCAAATCATCTCGTTGTTGAAAATAGCTATGTGCATCAGAGTTGATCATCCATCAAAGTTGATCTACCTATAATCTTGTTGTTGCCCGAATACAACCCTGGTCTGCTCATTTCACTTAGCAACAGTTCAGGTTAAGACTTAGCTATCCTTAGCAATATAATAATCCAAGATGATTCCAAAGGATTTATGATTTTAAAAAATGCTATCCTCCTTCAGAGAAAGAACTGATGGATGGAGTCTGAATACACATCAAAACATACTTTTTCTAAACTTTATTTTTCTTGGTGTGTTTTTTTTAGTCTGTTTTCTTTTGAAACATCAAAAACATGAAAATATGTTTTGCACAACTTTATATTTATAATCTCTGTCAAAGCGCTTACTTTCTTAAGAAAAGGGGAAGGAAAGGAAGGACAGGATATGGAACTCAAACATTATGTAAAATGAATGTTAAAATATATTTTACCATATTTAACATGTATTGGACTACCTGCTATCTAGGGAAGGGGGAGGGGAGGAAGGCGTGGAAAATTTGGAATAGAAGGTTTTGCAAGGGGTCAGTGTTGAAAAATTACCCATACATATGTTTTGTAAATAAAAAGCTATAATAATAAAATAAATAAATAAAATGAATGCTAAAAGTGGCTTTTACACATAATTGAGGAAAAAAATAAAATAAAAACACTAATTTTTTTTTAAAGATTATAACATGATGCTTTCTTCTCTCCAATATTTAGAAAGATTTTTGTGGCATAGGGTTTAGACTTTAAACTTTTATAGAATTCATTTGTAAATTCATCTGAATAAATCTTTTATGAATAGCTAGAAGACACTTGCGGTTCCCAGAGCGTCACCTGGCATTGCCGGGGTATCCTGAGGAAGGGTCCCCCGCCTTCTAAGGGGACGCTTCCAGGGGCGGGGCGGCAGGAAGCAGCTCCTCCCCAAGACCTTACGTTCGGGGAGCATGCTAAGGAGAGGAGGGGCGGGGCAAAAGCCGGAGCTAAGCTAGGCCCGAGCTGGGCGGGCCATGGACTCTCCCCCAGTCCCTCAGTGACAGAGGCGGGGTTTTCGCTCAGCTCTCGGAACCTCCCAGAGAAGACGCTTTGTTCGGCCTCCTCGGAGCCCTGCGTCGGCCGGACGAGCATCCGAGAGAAGCCCGACGGAGCATCCCAGTCAGAAGCAAGCGCCAGCTCCATCCGCAGCCTGAAGTCACAGCGCCTCCTCGTCGGGCTCCTCTCCCCCACCTCGTCCCCTCCTCTCCATCTCCGCATCCTCCTGCCCTGCCTCCATCCCTGCCCTTTCTCCCATCTGGGGGACTTGCATCACCTACCCTTCTGATCCGCAGTTGCTTCTGTAAACGTCCCCACGCCCTCCCCGCTCCATTCCCAGCCGCTCCCTTCGTCCCCTCTCCTGGTCCCAGCTCAACCTCTCCCCGCTCCCTTCAGTCCCCATCCCTCTTTCAGCTCCTCTCTCCCTCCAACTGCTTCCATCAGTCTCCCCCCGCCCACCACCCCCGTTCCCTTTCCGATTCCCGCCTCCATTCCTCCTCCCGGGCACCTAAGAGCATCTCTCCAAGGTCCGTCCGAGCTCATGCCCTGTGTCCCCAGGATGCTCCCCTGACCACTCGGTCTCTATGGTCTTGACGCTGCTCTTCTCCGCCTACAAACTCTGCCGCTTCTTCACCATGTCGGGCCCGGAGCGGTTGTCAGTGCCCGTGCCCAGGAGCACAGGGGGCAGCTGGTGGGCGATGGGTGGTGGGATTGCCCGGGAGGTATCGCCGGGGGCCAACGTGGAGGTGCAGGGCGCCCTGGAGCGGGTGCTGCCCGAGCTGCAGCTGGCACTGTCGGGGCTCAAGCAGGCGGGCAGCCCGGAAGCGGTGGGCATCGGGCTGTCCGAAGTGTTCCAGCTGGTGGAGGAGGCGTGGGTCATCCCCACCGTGGGACGGGAGGTGGCCAAGGGACTGTGTGAGGCCATCCGCCTGGAGGGGGGCCTCGACCTCCTGCTACAGCTGCTGCAGGCATCGGAACTGGACACCCGAGTGCTGGCCGCTCAGTTGCTGGAACAGATCCTGGTATCTGAAAATAGGTAAGGACATCCAATGATCCCGGGGGGCTCTGGGTCCCTGAGATTGGGAGAAGGTACTGGAAAATGTTGGCCTCAGTTTCCCCATCTGTAAAGTAAAGCATTTGGGCTTTCATCTCAAGGGAGAGCTTTAAGGCGCTGGATCCCCCATCCCTCACTCTTGGATTCTGCATATGGATCAAGGATTCTGTTATTAAGACAGATCCAGTCTCAGTTTACCAAAATTCCTACCTAAGCATGTAAATGTTCTCCAGCAAGTGTTATCAACTCATTTACATCCAAAAAAGAAGGGTGCCATTTACAGTTGCAAAACTCCTAAGTGGCAAGCACATGCTCATGCATTACTGATAGAGCTACAGAACTTTATATATATATATATATGGAAAGTATTGCAGAGTTAAAAGTTTTATTGGTCCTTCCATAGCAGTGCAGGAACCGAGGGGTGACATTTGGGAAGTTCGTAGGCTTCAATTTCCCATTCTGTAAAATGGGGGAGTTGCATTAAATTTAACAAAATTTTTATAGCATAGGGTTGAACTCATCTCCTAGGTTCAGCTCTGAATTTGTGTTCCTATGACCATGAAGAGTTCTAGGGGAAGCAGAGATAAGTTTCTTCTTATACTCCCTTAGTTGTATAAATAAGATTTTTATTATTATAAGCCAAAATTATCCTTTCCTCTCTCATTCCTGTGTACCCAGAGGAGTTGTGCTTATGTTTAGGGGAGGAGGGAAGAAAGGGAAGGAAATGCTTTCATACACACATCTTTCTACTTTCATAACTACTTCACAGACAACTGGGTCCAACTCCACCCCTTATGGTCACTTTCACCAGCCAGAGTGGGGGTTCTAGAGCCAAATCTAGAAATCTAGATGAAGGAGAAGCGTCTGGGGCTCCCTGGAAAGGGAGGGAGGTGGATGAGTAGAGGGAGGGATATAGGAGGAGAGTTGGAGGGAAGCTGCTTGGAAAAAGGCACTAATTTTTTTTTTTTCATCAGTGAGTACTCATATATAACACAAAGATGACATTAACCCAATCTCTTCTCTTCGTAAACCAGTCTTTCTTTCTCAGTCTTCTCCTCCAGATGGCCCTATGATCTTTCCCAGTCATCTATTAGTGTCCTAGTACTGAGACCCTGGGGCTAAGGGGGTGAAGAGGTAGGAAGAGGTCCTGACATCACCATGGGAACTGGTTCTCTCTGATTCCCATGACGAGATAGGCAGGGGCAGACTCCAGAGAATTGGAGTCCCAGCCCTAGCAATTGAGGGAGGCTTTCTTTTTCAACCCTCCTCTAGTTCCCCTCACTCTCTCTGGCTCCTTCTCAGAACTCTGATCTTTATATAGATATGATCTCATCCTGAATCTTGGTGCTGGGGAAGGAGGATTCTGGACAAGATGTTAAGGAGGGGGCAGGGAAAACAGCATCAAATAAGGGGGGCAGTCAGAGGGGTGTTCTCTCAAGTTGAAGATTTGTCTCTTTCTGTCTCCCAGGCTTCCCCTCAAAACCTGGGATCAAGAGGTCACAGATTGGCTGACCAGATCTGGGGTGGAAGGTCATTCAATATCACCTCATTTTTCACTCTTGGCCCTAACTCCCTCTTTATACTTCAGAAATCTCTCACAGACAATGCTATTCCCTGCTCCTAACTTCCCATGATGCAGGCTGCTCAGATTCAGGGATCTCAGGCCAGGATATTTGGTCTTCCAGAGTTGATTTTGGAAATCTCACTCCACAAGCTGTATTATGAAGTGTGCTGGATTTAGGGTCAGAACAAATGGGATCAGATCCTGACTCTACCACTTACTACCTGGATTAATCTCTCTGGGTCTCAGTTTCCTCATTTATAAAATGAAGAAATTGGACTAAATAAGCTCTACGGGATCTTCTAGCTCTTTATCTATGATTCTTTGCCAAGGGTTACTTAATAAAAATTAAGCCAATTCTAAGAATTGTGTATTTAGCACTTACTATGTGCTAGAGGAGATACAGTTTGGCTAAGAAATGATCTCTGTTCTCATGGCATTTCCAGTTTTTAACTGAGATCAATGAATATGAGGCAACAGATAAGGGCTAGCTTTGGAGTTAAGAAGACCTGAGTTCAAATCCTGACTCTGGCACAAGCATTGCTGATCTATATTGGTAACTTTGCACATATGTTGTACATATTTAGGATAATAAGATCATAGATTTGTGACAGAAGAAATCTTTGAAATTATGTCGTCCAAATCCCCTCATTTTACAGTTGAGAGTTAAAATCCTAAATTTAGGAATTTAGGGATTCCCTAAATCACATGGGTAGCAAGTAGAAAAACCAGAATTTGAACTCAATCCCCTGATTCATAATCTAGTTTTTTCCACTGTATTAAGGAATACTTACAGATATAACATGTTGTTCCCCTTGGAAGAATGTAAGCTCTTTGAAAGCATAGACTATTCCTTTTTTTTCCCTTATTTTTTTTTATTCTTAGCTCCTGGCACATAGTAGATACTTAAGAAATACTTGAATAGAAGAATAGAGAACAGAATAGAGCTGCAGTTTTACAGGGCGATTGTTGTTCAGTCATCTCTGACTTTTCGTGATCCCATTTAGGGTTTCTTGGCAAAAATATTGAAGTGGTTTGCCATTTCCTTCTCTAGCTCGTTTTACAGACGAGGAACTAAGGCAAATGGGGTTAAGTAACTTGCCCAGGATTACATAGTTCATAAGTGTCTGAGGCCAGATTTCAAGTCAGATCTTCCTGATTCCAGGCCCAGAGTTCTATTGACTGTGCCATCTAGTTAGACCATACAGGGAAAGAACATTGCACAATGAAATAAAAATACCTCTACCTTCCCCCCAGAAACCGTCCGACTACTGACACAGTATTCTATCTTCTTAACCCTCCGATTTTTATTTTAAGGAGGATGAATGGAAATTTATTTTCAAAAATATGTTTCTCTGGGATCGTCATCAATTTTCTTACTACTCACAATTTAACTTAGTGATCTTTTTGCTTATATAGTTTAGGGATTGTATATCGATAGTTATCTCTATTCTGCTTATTTCATCTGTTCTTACAAATCTTTCTTTATTTCCCTAAAATGTTCTTACTCATCATTTCTTCTTTTTTATTTTATTTTTATTGTAGCTTTTTATTTACAAGATATTTGCAGGGTAATTTTTCAACAGTGACTCTTGCAAAACCTTCTGTTCCAATTTTCCCCCTCCTTCTCCCCACCCCTCCCCTAGATGTCAGGTAGTCCAATACATGTTAACTATGTTAAAGTATATCATCATTTCTTCTTGCACAATACTATTCACGTAACATAATTGTTGTTGCTGTTCTTTTAGTCCTTCTCCAATTTATAGGTACCGATTTTATTTCTAGTTCATTGGTTCCAGAAAAAGTGGTGATAGGGATATTTTGAAAAACATATTAGATCACTGGTTGTGTTTTTGATTTCCTTTGGCTACATGCCCAGTACTGCTATCAGTAGTCAGAGATCATTTTTGTTTGTCCTTCATTCTCAGAGGACCATGATACAAGGGAGGTGATGCCATGGTATGCAAGTGAGTTGGATTTAAGTGATGGAGGGCTGGGCAAGATCACTTGCCTTACTTTTCCTTCCACAGCCCTCTGGGGCCAGTGGGGGACGGGGGGGTTGTAGGGAGCCTACTTACTTGGTTTTCTTTCATAATTATATTGGATGACTGGAGCACTTTTACAACTCCACAGTCTCTCCAACATAGACAGTTACTATCGTTTCTTTAGTTTTGATGATTTGAAAGATTGGAGTGGAGTGAGATCTGGTACAGAATAAACTCTGCTTCAATCTGTGATCTTAAATAACACAAGTCACCTCTGTAGGCAGTTCCTTCATTTGAAAAATTTGAGGATTGTGCTCTACAGCCTCTAAGGTACTTTCCATCTCTTAACCAGTCAGTTAGTCAGTTTATCAAGTTTTGGATTTTACAGATGAAGAAGTTATTTAAGGTAGCACAGCTAGAAAGACTGAAGTGATGTTTGAAAACTCCTCAAATGTTCTGATCGTGGCTCCAGTTATGCTCCTCTTAAAGTTGTTAAAGTCACCTCCATCGAGTCAGTGGCTGAGCCTCTGCCTGCCTCTTTGCCAAAAGCTCATTTCGATAATAACTTTTAATTTTCAAAATGCATGCAAAGATAGTTTTCAGCATTCACCCCTGCAAACCTTGCGTTCCAAATTTTTCTGCCCTTTCCCCACTCCATCCCCTTGACAGAAGTCATCCAATATATGTTAAACATGTGCAATTCTTCTATACATATTTCCATAATTATCACACTGCACAAGAAAAATCATCTCAAAAAGGGGAAAAAATTAGAAAGAAAACAAAATGCAAACAAACAACAAAAAGTAAAAATGCTATGTTGTGGTCCACACTCAGTCCCCACGGTCCTCTCTTTGGGTGCAGATGGCTCTCTCCATCACAAGTCTATTGGAATTGCCCTGAATCATTTCATTGTTGAAAAGAGCCATGTGGATCAGAGTTAATCACATCATCTTGTTGTTGCTGGGTACACTGTTCTCTTGGTTCTAATCACTTCACTTAACATCAGTTCATGTCATGCCTTTCTGAAATCATCCTGCTAATCGTTTTTTTATAGAACAATAATATCCTGTAACATTCATATACTATAACTTATTTAGCCATTCCCCAACTGGCACATTTCCACATTTATCATGCTGCAGAAGAAAAATCAGACCAAGGGGCAGCTAGTTGATGTAATGGATAGAGCACTGAAGTCAGGAGGATCTGAGTTCAAATTTGACCTCAGACACTTAACACTTCCTGGCTGTGTTGCCCTGGGCAAGTCACTTAACTCCAATTGCATCAACCAAAAAAAAAAAAAAGAAAAGAAAAGAAAAAAGAAAAATCAGATTAAAGTGGGAAAAAATGAGAAAGAAAGAAAAAAGCAAACAACAACAAAAAAGGTGAAAATCCCACCTTGTGACCCACATTCAGTCCCCATAGCTTTTTCTGGATGCACACGGCTCTCCATCTCGAGTCCATTGGAATTGCCCGGCACCCCCTTCTAACATCTCGGTGGCCCCGTCTCTCCGCAGGGACCGAGTGGCCCGCATCGGGCTGGGCGTCATCCTGAACCTGGCCAAGGAGCGGGAGCCCCTGGAGCTGGCGCGAAGCACGGCGGGCATCCTGGAGCACATGTTCAAGCACTCGGAGGAGACGTGCCAGCGGCTGATCGCGGCGGGCGGCCTGGACGCCGTGCTCTTCTGGTGCCGCCGCACGGACTCGGCGCTCCTGCGCCACTGTGCCCTGGCGCTGGCCAACTGCGCGCTGCACGGCGGCCAGGCGGCCCAGAGGCGCATGGTGGAAAAGCGTGCCGCCGAGTGGCTGTTCCCGCTGGCCTTCTCCAAGGAGGACGAGCTGCTCCGGCTGCACGCCTGCCTGGCCGTGGCCGTGCTGGCCACCAACAAGGAGATCGAGCGCGAGGTGGAGCGCTCCGGCACCCTGGCCCTCGTGGAGCCCCTGGTGGCTTCCCTGGACCCCGGGCGCTTCGCCCGCTGCCTGGTGGACGCCAGTGACACGAGCCAGGGCCGCGCGGCCGATGACCTGCAGCGCCTCGTGCCCCTGCTGGACTCCTCGCGCCTGGAGGCGCAGTGCATGGGGGCCTTCTACCTCTGCGCCGAGGCTGCCATAAAGAGTCTACAGGGCAAGACTAAGGTGTGTGGGGTGGGGCATCGGGGTAGAGGCGGGAAGAGGGGCCCGGAGGGGAAAGAAAGAGAAAGAAAGGATGGGCGGGAAGAGGATGGAATGGGTGAGGAAAGGACTGTAAGAGCACACAGAGAGGGAGGATGGTTAGATGGATGGATGGATGGATGGATGGATGAAACATTTATTAAGCTCTCACTTTGGGGCCACGTATCGATGGGAGGGAAATGATAGGGATGGAAAGGGAGGAAGGGAATGATGGAGGTTGGAGTACAAAAATGAAAATTCAATGGAGGATGAGAAGAGTGGGAGGGGAGGAAGGAAGGGGGTGAAAGGCATGGGAATGGAGAAATGGTGAAGGATGAAGGAGGAGGAGGAGAATGGTGAAGACAGAAAAGGAAGGAAGGAAATTATGGTATGAACAGGAGAGGGGAATGATAAGGGATGGAGACCAAGAATGATAGTGGGATAGAAGATGAAGACAAAAGTAGTGGGGAAAGTGAGGAGGGACCAAGGAGAGGATGGATTCAGTGAGGGAGAAAAAGAATGTTGGGACTGTGGAAAGGGATAACAGAGATTTGGGAGATAAATAGGGAATGTCAAGGCCTAGAGGGAGAGGGAGATATTGGGGAAGAAGTGAAAAGAGGAAAAATAGTGAGAGAGTGAAAAGTGGTAGAGGACAGCTAGGTAGCAAAGTGATTAGGGTAGAAGACCTGAGTTCAAATCCAGTCTCAGACACTTATGAGCTGTGTGGCCCTGGGCAAGTCACTTTACCCTGTTTGCCTCAGTTTCTTCATTTGTCAAATGAGCTGGAGAAGCAAATGGCAAATCACTCCAGTATCTTTGCCAAGAAAACCCCAAATGGACTCACCAAGAGTAAGACATGACTAAACAATAAACTCAAAACAGGAAGCAAGGGATGGAAAGAGGGATGCAAAATTCAGGACATTTGGCAGTCTGAATGATCCTAGTCAAAGGACCTTAAGTTTCTGGCTTTTGCTCTTGATGCTCCATCTCTGCCTTCTTTGCTCTTGGTTAGGCTACGAAGAAGACTTTTAGGACCTCTTGAAAGAAAGTCAAGCTTGAAGAACTTATAGGATTTTAGGTCTAGTGCTGGAAGAGATCTTAGAAAAGAGGTTTGGGGGATGATCAAGCATCTGGGGTAATGCTGGGCTTTTGTGCCAGGAATCTCAAGTAGGTTCCTTGCAGCACTTGCAGGGCTATGCCTTCCCCTACCACCTTCCTGGCCAGTACCATCATCTGGTGTCCATCCCCCAGGTGTTTAGTGAGATTGGAGCCACACAGAGCCTGAAGCGTCTGGTTTCCTATTCCACCAATGGCACCACATCAGCATTGGCCAAGCGGGCACTGCGCCTAGTTGGTGAGGAGGTGCCCCGGCGTATCCTGCCTTGTGTGCCCAGTTGGAAGGAGGCTGAGGTACAGACTTGGCTCCAGCAGATTGGCTTCTCCAAGTACTGTGAGCGCTTCTGGGTAAGGACCTCCCTACCTCCACAGAGATGCCCTGGGTCCCTCACACCCTCACACCCACAGGAAGCAGTACTTCCTGCTGTCACATGGCTCCCCTGCCTGCCTCCTTGGAGCCCCACATTGAGACAGTGCCTTCTGGGGACCAGCAGTCTGGGCTCTGGGCCTTTCCTGATCTTTTTCTGACCCCTTTAAAATATATACATTCTATTTCTCATCCTTTCTGGTCTTGTTCTTCCCTGGGGCATAGCAGGAGGACGTGACGTTTTTAATGTGCTTCCCTTCTCAGGCAACATCTGTGCATGTAGAGAGGGACCTTCTGGACACACAATGCCTTAGCCCAATGTAGCAACTCTAACGGTGGGAATTCAGGCATCTGGAGGGTAGGCTTTGGGGTCAAAGATCAATGATATTCTACCCACCTGAAGGGTCAGTTCCACCCCGGTCCACACACTTCCTAAAGGACTTCCCCCGAACACCTCGGCATCCATCCTGGGAAGCTCGAGTTTTCTCATAGCTTTGGTGCCCAGGATTGACTAGGGTAGGCTGAGGGAGGAGACCGCTTGGGGAAGTGGAGATGCCAACCCTAAGGGAGGGCAAGAGCCTGTGAGCCCTCCTTCCATTGACATGGACACACTTTCCAACTTTGCTCCCTTCCTCCTGTCCACCACCAGGAGCAACAGATAGATGGAGACCTGTTGTTGCGTCTGACAGAGGCAGAGCTTCGAGACGACCTGGGAATGGAATCTGCCATCACTCGCAAGAGGTACGGAGGCCGGAGGGTGAGCTCTCCTCTCCCATGCTTGTGCAAAAGCCCCTCCTTAGTCCTGCTCTGCCCCATGGTGGGCACGATTGCTCCCTAGTGCTGAGTCCCTTCCTTTGCCAATTACCAAACCCCCCTCCCTTCGTGGTTTCTTCCTATATGACTCGTGACTCCAGGGTCCACTTGCCCCTGCCCAGGCTTTGACCCTCTATCTCCTTCTGGGGGCCACAGATTCTCCCGGGAGCTCACAGAACTGAAAACCTTTGCAAACTACGCAACGTGCGATCGCAGCAACCTTGCAGACTGGCTGGGGAGCCTGGACCCCCGATTCCGCCAATATACCTATGGGCTGGTGAGCTGCGGGGTGGACCGCACATTGCTGCATCGGGTCTCTGAGCAACAGCTCCAGGAGGACTGTGGCATCCACATAGGTTTCCACCGGGTTCGGATCCTCACAGCCGCCCGTGGTGAGATGTCCCTATCCTACCCCGAGCCTCCAGCCATAGAATCTCAGAGTGGGTAGGGACTTCAAATAGCAGCTAGTCTGACCTGTAATCCCTCTGCGAATGGTCATCTGAACTCTGCTTGAATATTTCCAGTGATGGGGAGCTCATTATTTATGGAGGCAGCCCATGGGGTGCCAGAGCACAGGGCTAGGACTGAAGAGATGCTGGTATTAGTCCCAGTTCAGCCACTGACTTTCCAAGTGATTTTTGAACAAATCACTCTTCCTGTCTGGGTCTCAGTTTCCCAATCTATAAAGTAATTTTTAGGTAGTTTGGTCTTAACATCCTATGTTCTAAGGTTCTTCTTTGTCCTCTGCCTCCTGGGTCTGCGTAAATCTTTCTCTTCTTCCCCTGTCCCACCAGGACTTATTTTTATAATCGATCTTCCTACCATATTGATTTGTTCAGCAAACATTTATTTGTAACAGCTCCTCCTTCCCAAAGGCAGGAGAAATGACTGCTAGATTTGCAATGTATAGCGTTCTGGCTGAGTCTGGCAGGTTTCAGAACAAATCTTGCCGCAGACACTTTTTAGCTGTGTGATCTGGGGCAAGTCACTTGCCATTTCTAAGCCTCAGTTTCCTCATCTGTGAAATGGGGATAATAGTAGCATTTACCTCACAGAGGCTTTGTGCAGCTACATAAATTATACACGTGCTGAATAAATGCTAGCAATTAATAAGAATAATCATACAAATAATAATAGTTGACATTTGCCAATTGACCTTTTAAAAATATTTTAATTGTTTTATTTTTTCTGGTTATTCATGTACATTACTTTTTAAATACATGTTTTTTTGTGGATCATATTGGGAGGAAAAAAATCAGAAAAAAAGTTTTAAAAACCAGGAGAGGAAAAAAAAAAGTGAATATAGAATGTGTTGATTTGCATGCAATCTCCATAGTTCTCTTTCTGGATGTAGATGGCATTTTCTATCCAAAGTTTATTGGGATTGCCTTGGATCTGAGAAGACCCAAGTCTTTCATAGTTGATCACACATTCTTGCTGTTATTGTATACACTGTATTCCTGCTTCTGCTTGTTTAGCTCAGCAGCTGTTTGTGTAAATCTTTCCAGGACTTTCTAAAATCAGCTTATTCATAATTTTTTGTAGAACAATAATCCAATCTACAAAATATTGCACATATTAAACTTCATTTGATCCTCACCATAATCCTGTGAATTCAATACTTCGAGTTTGATTGCCCCCGTCCCTTTTCTTTTTTTTTTTTTTCTTGTGAGGCAATGGGGGTTAAATGACCTGCCCAAGAACACACAGCTAGCAAGGTTTAAGAGTCTGAGGCTAGATTTGAACTCAGGTCCTCATGACTCCAGGATGGGTGCTCCTCCCTTTTCAGATGAAGAAACAAGCTCAGGGAAGTTTCCCAGTGATATAATCCCACAGCTTAAGTTCTGGAAATGATAGTTTCAACCCGATTTTCTTCAGAGTCTTTTAAGTCCAAGTTTTTTTTTACCATAAAGAACCTGGGGTAGGATAGCTGAGAAACCTGAAGTTTAGTCTTAGTTCTGTTCCTTACTTGATAAATAAGAGGCCGAGGTCAAGTCACCACCATTCCACCAACCCAGGAGTAGACTCCAGCAGTTTATGATGAAGGGATTAGATGAGGTAATGCTGGCTCTTTAGGTCATTCTTAGATTTCCCCAGATAGGGGAGAGAGAGAGACAGAGAAAGACAGACAGACAGACAGAGAGAGACAGAGACAGAGACAGAGACAGAGAGACAGAATCAGACAGAGACAGAGACAGAGAGAGATAGAGAAAGAAAGAGAGGGAGGGAGGGAGGGAGAGAGACAGAGAGACAGAGACAGAGAGAAGAGACAGAGACAGAGAGAGACAGAGAAAGAGAGAGAGGGAGGGAGAGAGACAGAGAGAGAGAAAGAGAGACAGAGTGAGACAGAGACACAGAGAGAGAGACAGAGAGACAGAGAGACAGAGAGTGAGAGAGAGCTTAATACACAGTGATTTTGGCACAGGGATCATCCTGTTTCCAGTGGTTTAGAAGGGAAGTAGCTCAAAGCCCTTGCGACATTATCCCCTCAGGACCCATGTTTTCCCAGGTCTCAGATATTCCACAGAAGGGGAATGGCAGAGGGGGGAGGCAATTGCAGAAGCAGTTTGTCATTGTGCATGGGAGGGGAAGAAGGGAAGAGGAACGACCCTGCCCTCAATATCTCTTCCCTGGCCCCTTCCTTCCTCTCATGTCCCATCAGAGATGCTTCACTCACCCCTGCCTTGCAGCGGCTGTAAATCCAGCAGTGAGAGCCCCGATGTCTTCATCAGCTACCGCCGGAGCTCGGGCTCCCAGCTCGCCAGGTGAGAGTCTGGGGGGTAAGGGGTGGGACAGGGCCCTGTCCTGAAGGACCCAGAAAGGCTCAGCCTGGTTCCGCCCGAGGCAGCCTGCAGGGAGAGTTGAGCATGTGCAGATGAGGGGCCTCTCTCCCTAGCCTTCTGAAGGTACACCTGCAGCTGCACGGATTCAGTGTCTTCATTGATGTGGAGAAGCTGGAGGCCGGCAAGTTTGAGGACAAGCTGATCCAGAGCGTCATGGGAGCCCGGAACTTTGTGCTGGTTCTGTCCTCCGGGGCACTGGACAAATGTATGCAAGACCACGACTGCAAGGATTGGGTACATAAGGTAAGCACCTCCGTTCCCAGCCCCCAACAAACCTGGGGACACAATTGTTCATCATAGGCAGGGTCATTTTTGTTTCAAAGGACGCAAAATGAGCATTGGTCAAATCAAATTAACAAGCCTACTATGTGCCAGACACCGTGTGTGCTAAGTTCTGGTAATTAGAGTATGTTAAACTGTGACTAAGGTAGGTGGTATGGCAAGTCGTCCTGAGTTCAAATCCTGCCTCAGACTCTTACTATCTTTGTGATCCTGGGCAAGTCACTTGACTACTGTCTGTCTCAGTTTCCTCATCTGCAACATACTAATAGCATCTGCCTCCCAGAGATTAAATGTTTGTAAAGTGCTTAATACAGTGCCGAACATATAGTAGGTGCTTAAAAAATGCTTGTTCCCTGCCCTGGATGGATTGGGAGTTTAGCAACCTGGGTTTTAGCTGAGCTGCTCATAGTGTGAGTAATCAAAGCAGCTCAAAAATCCAGTGGGCTTCCTCAGGAGATAATGAGTTTCCCATCATCGGAGGTCTTCGAGCCAAGGCTGGATCACCATTTATAAGTAATGACATAGAGGAGAGTCCTGATTCTTATTCAGGTATCGATCAAATCTGGTCTTCTCTCCTTCTCTGAACTTCTTGAGCAGCAGCATCACTTTATTTCCATGAGTTTCCTCAGCAGTAAAATGGCAACCTCAGAGCTTCCCTGTCTTGTCTCTCCATCTTTCATGGAACTTCTATCATGTTAAAAAAAAAAAAATGCAGGGACAATGAGCGGCCAAACTCTATACAAATCCAAGAGCTAATGTGTTGACTAAATAGCCCATAGCCCTTGAGTGCCCATTGTTTCTGAACATTATACTATCGGGGATACTGTTGAGTTTTTATCATTAGATCTGGGATTTCATGCATCTTAGTATCTCCCAGTGAGGAAACCCCCTCTACCAATGTAGATCAACACTGGTCTGTAATTTAGGCTCTTAAGTGTCTGCAAAGTTAAAAGCATTTCCCAGAGTCCCCCACAAGGCTTGAATCCGGATCTTGCTGACAGAGGCTGGTTCTTGCTCTACTGTGCTCCCCTGCATTGCGTGAAAGCTCCTTAATGCACTTTAACAAGTATTTATTTCAAGGGCATGCAAAGTAAAAGATCTCTTGACTTAGTGCCCAGAGAACAAAGCCCTGGAGTCAGGAAGGAGTCCCACCTGCCTCCGACACACCTCATGGGGGCTCTCAGTGTCATTGAAGGCAGCTGGCTTGAGCCATACGTTCCAGATGAGTTGCCGATCTGGTTTGGTGGAAGAGATTTCCTAGCTGAGAGTGTCCCCTACAATGAAATAAGAGCTCTAGAAACAAGAGGCTTAACATTTTCTGGGCATCTGTCCTAAGCAGTGGGAGTGCAAAACCAAAACCAAAACAGTCTCTGTCTTCAAAGAGTTGAAGTTCTATTTTGGGGATGACTCCAAGCTTCTGGCTGAGGTTTCTGGGAAGATCCCATAAGCAAAAGCAAACATGTCTCCCCCGAGGCTTCCAGGTGCCATTGAGGACTGAACTTAGAATCTGGAAGACTTGGTTTGAGATCCTTAGACCCTTACTGGCTATGTGACCTTTGAGCAAGTCACTCTGGGATTCAGTCTCCTCACCTGTAAAATGAGAGGGTTGGATTTGATGGGCTCACAGGTGCCTTTAAGTGAACTTATCCCATGATAAGTCTTCAGACAATTAGAATTCAGCAGAATGAGCAAGGTCAGCAAGTCATGATCCTGGCCAGGGGAGGGAGTACGAGATCTCTGCTCCAACAACCAGAGAAATACAGACATCTCAGAAAAGCTTCCCGAAAGATAGAGCAGTACTGGACTCTCCCGCTCAAGAATTATCAATAACTCCCCAGTGTTGTCATTGTTATTCAGTCACGTCCCACTCTTTGTGATTCCATTTGGGGTTTTCTTGGCAGAGATACTTGAGTGGTTTGTCTTTTCCTTCCCTATCTCATTTTACAGATGAGGAAACTGAGGCAAATGCATTCAATGACTTGCCCAAAGTCATACAACTAGTAAGTGTTTGGGGACAAATTATAGGATTAAAAATACAAAATAGGGTAGGATAAAATGCTCTCTCCTCAGTTTGGCTAAGGCTTCTCACATCTAGCTCCATCCTACCTTTCCACACTTATCCAGCACTATTTCCCTTCATCCACTCCCTATTCCAGCCGAACTGGAATAAGCACAATTTCCTAAACTCGACATTTTATCTCCCATCTTGAGTGACTTTGCCCAGTTACTGGACCCCTACCTCACCCTCGTCCCCATACCTGGCATGTTCTCCCTCCTCGCTTCTGCTTCAGAGTCCTAATAGTCCTGATCTCTTCTCCTTCTCAAGTGACTATCCATATGTTTATGGAGGCAGTGTGCCTCAGTGGCTAGGGGGCTGATCTCAGAGTCAGAAAGACTTTCTCCATTCAAGCCCAGTCTCCAAAATATACCAGCTGTGTGACCCTGACCAAGTCACCTAATCTTTCAGCTCTCTTAGACTACAAATTGCAGAGAAGGTGCCCACCTGTATAGGCAGAGTCTCTCTTCACCTAGGAACGCCCTGTGCCAACAAAATCATCAGTCCAGTGCATATCCCTATCCTTATGCTTACATATCTCCCCCCTACTTTTTATCGTCTTTTTGTGTGTTGTCTCCTTTCATTAAATCTTAAACTTCTTAAGGACAAGGACTATTTTTTTGTATTTGTATCTCCAACTCTTAGCAGAATCCCTGGTGCTTAATAAATATTTATTGACTGACTGACATGCCAGGAGAATATTAGGAGTTGATTTCATTGCTGGCTGCTTATCTCTAGATCTCTGTCTCTCCCTTTGTCTTTGTCTCTCTCTACATCCCTCCATGTCTCCACCTCTTTGTTTCTCTCTTTCAGTCTCTCTCTCTTTCTGTTTCTGTCACTTTCTCTCTTTTTCTCTGTCTCTCTATTTGTTTCTCTCTTACTATCTTTCTCTCTTTTATTCTTTTATCTGTCTCTCTGCTTCTGTGTTTCTATGTCTGTTCCTCTGTCTCTTTATCTCTCTGTGTTTCTTTCTCTTTCTCTGTCTTTCTCTCTTTTACTTTGTTGTCTATCTCTCTGTGTCTATTCCTCTTTCTATTTCCATCTCAATCTTTCTCTTTCTATCTCTTTGTCTCTCTATGTCTCTCTTTTTGTCTGTATCTCTTGATGTCTCTATCTCTGTGTGCCTTTGTTTCTCTCTCTTTGTCTCTCTCTGTTTCTGCTTCTAAGTCTCTTTCTCTTTCTCTCTGTCTCTCTTTCTCTGTCTCTCTTTCTCTCTTACTCTTTGTCTCTTTCTGTCTCTCTTACTCTCTTTATTTATCTCTCTGCTCCTCTGTCCTCTCTGTCTCTGTCTCTCTTTGGACGTGTCTCTATCTCTCTTTGTCTCTCTATCTCTGTCTGTCTCTATCTCTTTTTGTTTCTCTCTTACTCTTTATTTCCATCTCTGTTATTCTCTTATTTATCTCTCTGCTCCTCTGTCTCTCCATCTCTATTTCTATCTGTCTCTCTCTGTTTCTCTGTCTCTGTTTCTTTCTGTTTCTCTCTTACTCTTTATCTATTTCCATCTCTCTTACTCTCTTATTTCTCTCTCTGCTCCTCTGTCTCTCTGTGTCTCACTTTCTTCCCATCCCCCCCTTACCCTATCACCACTTTTCCTTTTGTCTTTCCGTCCCCAGCACCCAGCACAGCATATGGCACATGGCAGAGACACAAAACCTTACTGGGACGGCGGCAAGGCAGTTAACAATCATGTTCTGGGCAGGTCTGGCTCCCTCAAAGGCAGCCCTCCCCGAGGCCACCAAAGCCATTTGGGGCTGCTCTGGTCTTGCTTTAATTGGGCTTTGAAGTTTAAAAGTGCTTCAGCTAAAACCACTAATGAGCAACTCTCCATCTAAAGGGAAGATGGATGAATCTCACTTAAAAATACCCCCCATTACACCTCCCACCCTGGGCTGAGTTGGCCAGGTCCCTGCCTGGAAGAGCAACCTCAATCATATGTGTCTTTCAGTGTTCAACCAACATTTATTAAGTGGCCACTGTGTGCAAGGGACTTGTGCTAAGCCCTGGGGAGTCAAATATGAAGAGTAAACATTGCTCACAAAAGAGCTTACATTTCATGGGGGGTGACTTAACCGATCTGTGCCTCAGTTTCCCTCTCTGTAAAAGGAGGGGATGGGAAAGATTTGGGGAGATTGGGCTACAAGGACCCCTCAGCTTGACATCATGTGGTTCATGGCGTCTCCTTCTCCTGGGAGGGGGCCAGAGAGTGGACACCTGCGGTGAGGCTTACACTCCCTCCTCTCTCCATCTCCCCATCTGGCCTTCAGGAGATTGTGACTGCACTAAACTGCGGGAAGAACATAGTGCCTGTGATGGACGGCTTCGTGTGGCCGGAGCCTCAGTCACTGCCTGAGGATATGCAGGCCGTTCTCAAGTTCAATGGCATCATGTGAGTAAAAGTGGCATCATGGGAGCTCTTGGGGAAAACTGTCCTTGTCCTTCCCCCACTCCCTTCAGCAGGTCTAACATGCCCCAAGAGAACCCCACCTAGGGGACACGAACCTCGGGCCCCTCTGAGCTCAGCTGGCAGCCACCATCGTCCCTAGAAAGCTCTACCCCGGGAGAGCAGGGCTCCGAGTTCAGACTTGACCCCGAGCCTTGCTCTGTCCGCAGGTGGTCCCACGAATACCAGGAGGCCACCATCGAGAAGATCATCCGCTTCCTGCAGGGCCGCTCGTCCCGGGATTCCTCAGCTGGCTCTGACAACAGTCTAGAATGTGCCGCCACCATGGGCCAAAGCTAGACACCCCCTTCCTCTCAGCCTTGTTCCTCCCCACCCCCTGCCTCCATTAGTCCCTGACTCTCCCAAACTCCCCCTCCTGAACGAGCTGGAACCTTGACTCTTGGGGTGGGTGTGGGGGAACCCTCAGTGATGGAGCCACATCTTGGGGCGGGGGACAGATGGACCACTCTTCCTCTACCCCACTATACCCTTTTTAGCAATGACTTCGGGCTGGGAACAAGTCAACCAGAAAGGCAACAGGGAGGATGAGGTCTCTCCCTTCCAGAGCCTCAGTGAAGAGCTGGGAGAGCTCGAGATGCTCTCCCTCAGTCTCCATTAGTTGCTAATAATGGACCCTCACACCCTGAAAGGACTCGGAGGATCTTAGTGGCTCCCAGGTGAGCCTTCTGTTCTCATGTCCCAGTAGGTTGAACTTAGCTCATTTGGGAGCTTGGGCATCCATCTGAAGCCATCGCCTCCCCCTGACTCAGGGCTTCTCCAGGGGCACCGGCGGGCACCGAGCTCTGGGTATCACCAGGTGGGTCCGAGTGCCCTCTAAAGGGAGAGTGAGGAAAGGCAGCTACATGTCCTTGTATTTATTCCTATCATTCTTTAAGGTGGCAAGAGCCATAGGTGTGCAATTCCCCAACTCGCCCCAGTTAGCAAATCATATGGTGGCAAAGCTGGGAATCACCCGGGCTGGAGCAAACTGAAAGGAGGCCTGGAAAGTGACTCAGTAACTCGTCTTCACCACTTAGGCCCGACTTGCTCCTGATGGTTCCTCTCCCCTACCCCCTTTCTCGTACTGTAATGGGCACTTCACCTCTCAACCCTGTGGCCTTTTTAATTAACCGCTCTGTGCTCTTAATGCTCCCCTCCCCAATTTCTGGGCCCCCAGCACACTCCCCGCGGAATATCTTGGTGAGTCCAGTTTCTAATTACCGAGCATCAGGCTGGGGGATGTAAGGCCATTCCTGTAGTCAGCCTTAATTCCCAGTTCTCAGGAAGGGAGTTGGAAAAGGAAACCCAACACTCCCAGAGGCAGAGTAGGCTCAGCAGCCGCCATTGCTACAGCTGGGGCAGAGTACGGCAGAAGATAGTACCCTCCAGGAAAGCAGAGGAGCCCAAAGACAGGGGCTGCCATGTTTGCTAGGATCTCCAGCTCTAAGCCAATCAGTCAGCAAGCATTTATCGAGTGCCCCATGCTATGCTAGCATTGTGGATGCAAAGACCAAAAATAAGAAAAAGAAAAAAAAAAAAAAAATTTCCTGACTTCAGGAAGCTTAGAGACCTTTGGCTGCCTCCTACTCCCAAAATGGGTCATAACGTGATTGGGATAGAAGGATCCTAAAACTTTTGGTCCAGCCCCTTCATTTTGTTTTTTTTTTTTTTACCTAATTGTTTTCATTAACAAGCATTTATTTTTCCTCCTACTCCTACCTCCATTGGGAAAAAACCAAAACCGTTGTTTTTTTCAATACCAAATCCTTGTGAAAAATATACATAGTCTGGGCAGCTAGATGGCACAGTGGATAGAGCACCAGCCCTGAAGTCAGGAGGACCTGAGTTCAAATTTGGCCTCAGACACTTAATACTTCCTGGCTGTGTGACCCTGGGCAAGTCACTTAACCCCAAATGCCCCAGCAAAGAAAAATAAAATTATATATATATATATATAGTCAAGTGAAACAAACCTCCCAATTCCCTTCATTTTTTACATAAGGAAATTGGACCCTAAAAATCACACATTTAATAAGGGACTGACCCCAGAAGACTGAGCTTATTTGTATCCTCAGTGCTTGGCATAGTAAGCACTTAGTAAATGCCTGTTGACTGGCTGACTTGGAATCCTGGGCTATCTCCACTGAACCCATCTGTCTGCTAGCTGCAGATATCTGCACTCTTGAGAGCCATCACCCAATCAATGTTGCTCCTCCGCTTCTAATCTAGTAACAGGAGGTTTTGAGCTCCTTTCCTCTCCCTCCCCTCCATCCTATGTCCCTTCAGGCCATGTTTCTCCACACCCAGGTCTGGCCATCTGTACCAGGAAAGGGAAGGAAGTCTTCCCAGCACAACTAGCCTTGAATCTCCTGTAGCTGCTGGGAAAGCCAGTGACTCATTATCGACCAAGAGCAGGGCCCTAAAGCTGGAACTGAGTGTGTAGGAAATGGACTTCTGGCGCAGTAAGTTATGGTTTCTTGGGCCCAGCAAGAGACGGTGGTGATCGGGTGTTAATATGCAATTTTAAGTTTTGACTCCTGACAGATATTACCCGACTGGCCATGACCCCTGCCTGGCCAATCACAAATTGCTACTTGGCAACTAGACAGCTGAGATCCTCAATTTCCTCTCCTCCACCCTTAATTTTATATGGGCATATATACAGCCAAAAATATATATATACAACCTGGTTCACTCAAGCAGGAAATAAGATCTGGACAGCATGTGAGTTTGGAGTGATTGCTCTGTACTTCCCCGTTAAAGTTCTAGTGACACAGGCCTATCAAGGTGGTGACAGCAGGTGATACGTGCACAGACCTAGGAATCCATGGACAGACACTGATCCTGAGCCCTCCCCTGAAAGCACTCTGGCAACTTGCTGAGATTGTTTGGAATTCCTTAACTGGTCAAAAGCATTCTCTGTTTCTCTATCTCTCTGTTTTTGTCTGTCTGTGTCAGTCTCGCTCTGTCTCTGTCTTTTTTTGTCTGTCTCTCTCTTTCTCTATGTCATTCTTTCTCTGGCTGTCTCTATCTCTCTGTTTCTCTGTCTCTCTGTTTTTGTCTGTGTCTGTGTCAGTCTCTCTCTGTCTCTGTCTATCTTTTTTTGTCTGTCTCTCTCTTTCTCTGACTGTGTCATTCTTTCTCTCTCTGGTTCTATCTCTCTGTTTCTCTGTCTCTTTCTGTCTGTTTTTCTGTCTCTGACTTGCCCCAAGAATATTAGGGTCACCACTCTGGGTTTTAGCTGTGTCCAGATCAACTGGAAGGTGTTGAGTTGTCCGACTCATTTGGGGTTCTCTTGACAAAGGTCCTGAAGTGGTTTATTAGTTCCTTCTCCAGCTCATTTTGCAGTTGAAAAAACAGGCAAACAGGGTGGCTTTTCCAGGTGTAGGAAGTATCTGAAGCCGGATCCACCACACGACCCAGCTCAGCCCAAGAACTCTGGGATTCTGGTTGCCCAGAATGGTAGATATGCTTGCGCAGTCTCCATCAGTAATTTGGGGACTCAAAAAGGGTCCTGGGGAAGGATTCCCTCTGGCCTCAGAGACAACAATGAAAGCAGCCTCTCCTCCCAAAGTTGCAGAATTGAACCTTGCAGCTTCTCAGACCTCTACTGCTTTCCACTAAAGAAAAACTATCCATCTCCTCCAAACAACACTGTTGACCTAATCTGCAGCCCCCCAAGAATTCACTTCTCCTGTTCAAGTCACTTTGGTCACCGTCCAGACGCCCCTCTCGGACCTCCCTTTCCCACCCCCTGAGCTCTTTCCCTGGAAAAACAGAGTCAAGGCAAAGTTAACTAGTCCACTGAGGGCCAGATGAACTTCTGGGATTAGAGGCAACTGTCCTATCCAGGGTCAGTGAAGCTGGAGGGAACGAGAGATGGGGCTCAAGTCCACGAGCCGGAGCTATCTGGACCATTGGCAATGGGGGCAGCCACTGAACAGGTCCTTCTTGTCCAAACCCAACCCCCGCCGGGGGGTAAACTGCTGATCTGGACCACTGCCGCTGCAGCCGCCAGCTGGGAGGGAACTTTGGTCTGCTCACCTTTGGACCAAGCACCAGCATGGGAGGTATCTGTCCCTGAGAGGCAGGGCTCAGGAACTGGCCTTTATTCTGCACAAACCGGGTGTCTGCATTTGGACGTTTGGTTCCTGCTGAAATGACATTGGTAAGAATCCAGGATCATCACGGTAACCAGGGCTCCAGGCTATGAGTCAGCAGCCCTGGAAGACTAAGAGCAAAGTGAAGAAATATCATGGAGAGTCCAGTGAGGTCCCGCTTCAACCTCCATGTCCTTTCTCTACTCACCCCCAAAGCCTGACTCTGACACTTGGCTGTGAGACCCTGGATAAGTCACTTTAACTCTCCAAACCTCAGTTTTCTCATCTGTAAAATGGAGTTCTAAATTTATGATCTCAGGAATACTTAGCTCATTACTAACCTGAGACCCCCAACAACCATGGAAAAAGGAGGAATGGAAGGCTGAGTTAAAAGGTTGAAGTTAATTCCATAGCCCATCGTCATTCAAGGGCCTGGATCCATACCATGACTCCAAAGAGTGATAGCACAGGGACACAAAGGTGACCTCCCTTCATTGGATGACCCCTGATCTGGGATGTTGTAGAGGAGACTACTGTTCACATAGAGATCAGATAAAGAAAAAATTCACTATCAGCCCCAAGATGCCCAAGAGACAAATGGGGAAGGGAGCTGGTAGGAAAGAGAGGACTTCAAGGCATCTTGCTTGGGGACCATGGGCTCACATTTTTCCAATGAGCTGCTACCCTCTGATCTCTGAAGAGCAGTTTATGTTAGTGACTGGACACCCATTGTTGGTCCGGGAGGGTTCCACATTGGGTTAGCAGTGATATACTTAAGCCCTGTCACTGGAGAGATCTCAGACTGAGCAAATGATAATAAATCAGCAACTTATTGATTGGCTGGGACAGTGCAAAGCCCTGGGTGCCCACAGAGCACATTTAAGAATCAGGCATCTGTTGAGACAGCTTTGTTCTCCATCCAAAGTCACTACCCTCCCAATTCTAGGTCCCTGTCCAACTGGTCACCATCCTGCTCAGTATTAAACATTGACTGAATACCCACAGAGTACATGATCCTGGCCCGAGCACGTTATGGGGTAGATGGGGTTCTAGTTAGACATGGTATCTGCCTGTTGAGAGGTCAACTGAACTAGTCACATAAAGAGAGGAGAGTTCTGAATTCCAAGGAGGCAGCCAGCCCTGGACTTCCTGAAGATTCTCCCCCATTCAGGTTGCTTTCATTCACCTGCTCTGAGGCCATGGGATCCCAGGGAAAAAAGCCATCAAAATATCAAATAGTACTTTCAGCTCCTCTAAAAGCCATAATATAAAGGGCATTGAAAGCACCCTCTCCCAGGTTAAGCCTAAGTATCTCCCTTGGCCTATCCTGGTGAATGAACAAAAAGCATCTGTTACGCAATGATGCACCAAGCAGCGGGACTACAGACTCAAGGGGCAAGACTAGGGATTAGAACCTGAGGCTCCTGAAGCCTCAATGTGGTTTTTCCATGACATCACACTGGCCACCTTTTAGTCTTCCGCAGATTTCTAACCTTAATTATGTAAGGCAGCCTATCCACCTCCTCCATGATTCTTATCCAGGTCCTCCCATCAGTCCTCCAGAGAGGCTCTACCAACATGTTAGCGGCCTTCCACCAGGGCTATCCATAGCTAGGGGTACCCATAAGCTCTGGGCTTGTCCTGCCATTTCTCGCTTTTGTCGCACCTCCTTTCCCAACCTCACGTTGCATGAATGCTATCTGTTATGAAAGTCCCTGTCCCCAAGTCATTATCAATAAATGCATGTTGATTGACTCATCAGTTGGTGAACTATTATGGCTTAGTCATTCTCCCCCTTCACACACACACACACACACACGTCTCTCCACTGACTTTTGATTCACCTGCGAGTTCGGTTATTCTGAGACTGGAGACTCCCCATGATTCATGACTAGAAGCTGACTGGCATTGTACCAGTATTTACAAAACAAAACTTGGGTTTTTGTGCATGTGACAGGGACAAAAAACTTTGTTCTAAACCTTTAAACCTAATATTCATATTCACAGGATCACTACAAAGTGTCCTCTCTCATCAATTGTTAAAAATACAAATATGATGAGAGGGGAGAAGCAAGAAACAAATAATCACGATTAAGATACAGCTGGAAAGTCTGAGATAAGAAATTGCTATTGGAGACACGGGCACTAGGTGACACTATAATGCATAGAGTTCTTAGCCTAGAGTCCAGAGATTCATCTTTCTGAGTTCAAATCTAGCTTCAGAAACTAGCAAGGACACCCTGCACAAGTCATTTAATTCTGTTTGCCTCAGTTTCCTCAGCTGGGAAATGAACTGGATAAGGAAATGGCAAATCGTTCCAGTATCTTTGCCAAAAAACCTCAAATGTAGTCACAAAGTTGGACATAACTGAAAAATGAACCACAAATGGAGACATACGGTAGCACAAAGGCATTGAGCACCTGGGGAAGAGGAGGGACAACACAGAAGTAACAAAGGAGATGTGTAGAGTGCTTGTCAAACGTTAAAAGTGTTATATCTACGTTAGCTATTATTTATTATTCAAAGAGATCCTCAAATGGGAGGAAGAGAACACTATAAAATGTAAGGGGCCAGACTAGTTAGCTTCTAATGGACCTTCCAGCTCTCAGTCTCTGATTGTTCGATAGGAGAGGTTGGGGAGAAGAAAGAAACGATTGTTGTTGAAGAAAAAAAATTATTAATATTATGATTATACTCTTGTGATTCAGAATCAATTCTCTTAGAAAAATTTTATTTAATCTGACATTTTCCATTTAAAATATTAAATTTTATTTAATTTTACATGAATCTCACATCCAAGCATTTCTACTAAACTGGCATAGGATCCCATGTACTCTGACACCACTCTATCCCAGAATGATTTCAGATAACATTTAAAGGAATGTTGAAATAGAAAATCACAATATGAAAAAGTGTGGTTTGGGTAAAAATTCTAGAATAGTTGAATCAGTGAGTCAAGATGCCAGTCTTATTGCCTCCTTGGTCTACTCCCTTCATAGAATTCATAGGAATTCATAGGTCTCCTCTCAGAGATCCACAGGAAGAATCTTATGAGAATGAGAGAAGAGAAGATGCTGTTCTTTCAGAGGAATTGTTCCCTGTGTTTCCCTTCAAGAACAGACAAGGCAATGATCGTTGATCACAATTAAGTTTAGTTATGGCCTTGGGGCATCAGTAGTGAATATTGCACTGGGCTTGGAATCAAATCCACCCTCAGGCACTTACTAGTTGTATTTGCCTTAGTTTTCTTCCTTGTAAAATGAGTGGAAGAAATGGAAAAGATAGTGAAAAACTCCACTATCTTTAAATATCCCCAAGAAATCCCCAAATGGGGTCCTGGAGGTTCAGATGCAATAACTGAATCTTGATCCATTTCCCGCAGAAAGGTTTGGTTCTACCCACTCTCCTAAAGAGACAAGTTTACAGAGGATTTTTAGATCAGAGAAATGCTATTTTTCAATATTTCCAATTTTGCTAAAAAGGAGGGGGTTTTCCCCCACAATTTTGTCCTAGGTCAGTCTGGCTGTAGTTAACCAACTGGTCTGATCACCTCTCTTCTGAGGACAGAAAGGTTGAGGGTAAAGCCTGTGGGGTAGAAGTCCACACTTCTGCTGGCAAACAGTCCTGCCCTCTGCTCTCATTTGCTGAAGCAGCGATCAGAAGCTCCACCTCTTCTCCTGGTGGGTCTCAGAGTGAGTTAGGGGGCTTCAATAAAGTGTTTCCTGGTATTCAGATCGAGGGTCAGAGATTTCCAGCACTCTGTAAGAACAGAAGGAAGTGGTTCAGGCCTGATTCGGGTAACCTAAACCACCCTCTGGGAGAACTTACACAATCCTGGGCCTTCCCTTTATAAGGCCCACCCCTTGTGGACAAAGGGGAACGGTGTCCAGGCAGGGAAGGGAGTTAATGAAGCCAGTCTGCTTAAAATCAAGGTTAGCAAAAATAAAGCACTTCCAGGTTCTGCCAGAATGCTCATTATCTCCATCTCTTTAATTGGCAAAGGGGAATAGCTAGTGAAGCAGGAGGAAGAAAAGAGGGGAAGTAACCAAACCATGAAGACTCAATTAAGAAAAGTTCATTTCGTCCCTACTTCAAGGATTCATCATTCCTTGGTGTGGGCCGTCCCTTCACTGAAGTTGATCACAACCCCTTTAATGACTTGTGAGAGGGTTCCAATGGCCTTGTGATGGGAGAGAGCCATCTGCACTCAGAGAAGGATTGTGGGGATTGAGTATGGATCACAATATAGAATTATAACTTTTTTGTTGTTCTTTGCTTGCATTTTGTTTCCTTTTTCCTTTTTGATCTGATTTTTCTTATACAGCATGAATATAAAAAACTTTATTAAAAAAAAAAAAAAAAGACTCATGAGAGGGACAAGCTTAGTTATTCTGGCAATCCAAATAACAGCCCATAGTTTATGGCTGAATCTACACTGCAAAGTCTTTCCAGCTCAGGAAGACATACGACACTGGGCTCTCCCAGCAAGTCCTTCAAAAACTCTGGGCCATTTCTGATCACCATCAGATGGTTCCCCTTTGTTCACGGTAGGTATACAATGGACAGAGTTCTGGGCATGGAATCAGGAAATCTTGAGTTCAAATGTGACCTCAGATGCTTTTACTAGCTATGTCATCTTAGGCAAGTCACTTAACCCTGGACCTTACATGGGGTGGAACAGGTTTAGAAACTTGTCCAAGGAGGGAATCATCAGTCTCCACTATGGATTGTTAGTGGACGTTGGCCCCCAGAGTAAACAGGAGACCACCGGCTATCCCCAACCTTAGAAAAGGCACAGGATCAGCTTCTCTAGAAGGGCACAAAGATGCCCAGAACAATAGGGAATCCTGGATCACAGGATTGAACATTCAGAGTGAGAAGGGACTCCAGGACAATTTTTATAGATAAGAAAGTTGAGACCCAAAGGAAAGTGACTTGCCTGAGTTCACACATTTAATAAATACATGAGATGGGGATTTGAATTCAGGCCTTCCTGACTCAAAGCCCATGGCTCTCAGGCCTTGGATAGGTCAGAGAGAGAATGGTTTGGTGAGTCAGTGCCAAGCAGATTTCCTGTTCCAGCCAAGGGTGATGGAATCAGGACTGTAAGAAAAGACCCAAAGGATATCTCTCCTCACACCAGTCAAATTCAAAGAAAGGGAAAACTGCCTTACCCAATCACAATGGCTGGGATGAGAAGAACAAAAGCTCCCAGGAGAAAGGGAAAGCCCTTCATAAAGTTCAGGGTGGCTGGATAGAGGGAGTTGAAGATTCCTGTGGCGGATAGCATGGCGATTCCACTCACACAGGCAATGCACGAGAAGAGAGCACCTGGAGTGAGGAAGAAGGAAAAGAATTAGAGAAAGAGATCATCAAAGAATATCGGAGATGGATGCTTAAGGCAGGAGTTGCTTCTATGGGATTCCTGACAGCTGGTCCTCTGGCTTTTATTTGAACACTTCCAGCAAAGGGAAGATCATTGTCATTGGGGCAGCCCATTCTATTACTGGTCAACTTGGCTACTGAGTCCTTTCTTAGTTGAGTTAAAATTTGCCCTTTCTAATGTCCATCCACCTGTCTTAAAGCAACCCCAAATAAATGTACCCTCTCTCTTTATACAACAGCCCTTCCAAGATTTGAGACATTGAGATCATTGACAATAACTGTCAATGATCAGTGTCACTCCCCACCACTATTCACAGGAACCAACAGAAAGGCCTGGAAGACTGATCTGCTCTGCATTATTGAATGAGCAGCCTGAGAAGTGTCGCTCTGAGCCACTTCTTCAGATCAGGATCCTCTCCTGGAGATTGCTTTGGGTCTCTACCTTCTCAGGAGAAAACAGACAACAGCAGCTCAATTGAATTAAAACAACAATAATCTAGGAACAATCTTTCTATCCAATGACAAGGGAGTGGATGATTATCACTCCTGATGCATCCATGAAATGAGATAGATTTTTTGAATATTTTTTTCCCAATTACACGTAAAAACATTTATTTTTAAAAATATTGATTTCCAAATTCTTTTCCTCTCCAAGATAGTAACCATTTTAGAGATATGTTAAATATGTATGTCTGTAAATGATAAATATGAAGGCAAGGAAATATAGTAAGTTCTATCCAGGGTATCCCAAAAGTCTTAGTTTAGTTTAAGGCTGTTAAAGCTTAAGGTTATCCAGGACTAAGTGATAAAAAGAGAGGTGAACGAAACTTTAATCACACATCCTCTCTCTCTCTCTCTAAAGGCATAAACAGACTTTTCGGTAAATTGATAAGCATTATCTAAACCATTATCAAGTATTATCTGTAATGGAGATAAACTAGAAATCTTCCCAGTAAGATCAGGTGTGAAACAAAGATGCCCACTGGCACCAATAATTATTCCATATTGTATTGGAAATCTTAGCAATAACAATAAGAGAAGAAGAAGAAATCAGAAAAGACAATGAGGTAATAAAACTATCTTTTTTTTTTTTGGCAAATGATATGATGACATATTTGGAAAATCCTAAAAACTCAACTGAAAAGTTAATTGAAATAATTAATAATTTCAGCAAAGTAACAGGATATAAAGTAAACCCACATAAATCATCATCATCATTCTTATCATTATCAACAAGACCCTGCAGGAAAAAAAAAACATCTAGAAATACTCCATATAAAATAACTCCAGACAGTATAAAATACTTCAGAATACATCTACCAAAATAAACCCAGGATCTTTCTGAATAAAACTATTAAAAAAAAATTTGTATAAACAAATAAAATCAGATTGAAATAAATGGAGAAACATTAATTTTTTATCAATAGACAGGGCCAATATAATAAAAATGACAGTGTTATCAAAATTAATCTATATATTCAATGCTATTCTAATTAAGTTACCAAAAAAAATTTTACAGCGCTAGAAAAAATAATACAAAATTCATTTGGAAGAATAAAAGGTCAAGAATATCAAAGGAATTAATGGCAGGGGTGGTGGGAGGTAAAGAAAAGAAGTTTAGCAGTACCAGATCTTAAACTATATTATAAGGTACCTGGTACTGGCTAAGAAACAGAAAGGAAGATCAGTGGAACAGAGCAGATATATAATCCATAACAGCAAGTGAATATAGGTACCCAGTGTTTCACCAGTGTAAAGAATTAAGTTTTGGGGATACTAATTCATTATTTGCTAAAAACTGTTGGAAGAAGCTGGAACACAATATGGCAGAAATTGGACAAAGACCAATATCTTATACTATTTAGCAGAAGGTCAAAATGGATACATGACCTACATATAAAGGGAGATATTACAAGAAAATTAGAACATAATATCTATCAGACTTATGGATAGATGAACAATTTATGAACAAATAAGACATAGTACAGTGAGATGAAAAATGAATAATTTTGATTACATTAAACTTAAAATGTTTTGTACAAATGAAACAAAAGCAGTTAAGGTCAGAAGGAAAGCAGGAGACTGAAGAAAAAGATTTATAGACAGTTCCTCAGATAAAAGTCTCATTTCAAATATATAAAGAATTTTGTCAAATCTACAAGAATACAAGTCATTCCCAATGGATAAATAGTCAAAGGTTATGAACAGGCAGTTTTCCAGTGAAGAAATTCAAATAATTTATATTCATATGAAGAAACGCTCTAAATCATTATTGATTAGAGAAATGCAAATTAAAGCAACCTTGGGATATCATCTTCTACGTCTCAGATTGGCTAAAGTGATAGAAGGAGAAAACCACAAATGTTGGAGGGGATGTGGAAAAATTGGGACCTTAATTCATTGTTGGTGAATCCGTGAGCTGATCCAACCATTTTGGAGAAAGATTTGAAATTATGCCCAAAGAGTTATTAAATTGACCATACAATGACTTAGCCCAAGTCTTTTTCCCAAGAGGATTAGGGAAAATGGAAAAGAACCAACATATTCTAAAATATTTATAGCAGCTCTCATTGTGGTAGCAAAGGATTAGAAATCGTGGGGATGCCTATCAACTGGGGAATGGCTAAACAAACTGTGAAACACGGTTATGATGGAATATTATTCTGTTATAAGTAATGATGATCTCGATTTTAGAAAAACGTGGAAAGACCTCATGAAATAATTAAGAGTGAAATGAAGACAACCAAAAGAAGATTGTATCCAATATTGTAACACTGTAAGAACACTATATACATTGTAACAATAGTATTGTTTTAAGAACAACTTTGAACAACCAAGTCATCCTGGCTGTTATAAATATGATCCTATGAAGGAAGATACTGTTTGAATTCAGAAAGGAAATTTCTCTGATATAGGAAATGATGAGCTGGTTGATTTAGAAAAACATAGAAAAACTTGGACATATGAAGAAAGATGCTATCCACTTTCTGAAAAAAAGATGACAGGAGAAAATATGCATAGTACAATGTTACATAAATATGTATCAATATATAATAGGTGTGTGCACATGTGTGTTTGCGTATCTCCATATCAGAGGAGAAAACAAAATAAAAATAGGGAAACAAGAAAAAGCTGAACAGATTTGAAAACAAATTATATAGGTTTTCTTGAAATTTAATTTATTGTTGTTTTGACAATTTTTTTCTCTTTTGAACTTAAGTGTAAAATAAAAAATTTACCAAAGCACCCCCAAAATCTGGCTTCAAATCTATTTTGCTATATGACCCTAGCAGGTCCCTTAATCTTGTTTGCCTCAGTTTCCTCATCTATAAAATGAGCTGGAGAAGGAAATGGCAAACCACTCAGTATCTTTGCCATGAAAACCCCAAGGGTCAATCAAAAATTACTACATAACAACAATAAGTCTAGGTTATTATTTTCTATTGTCATGAGAGGAGACACACAGTCCCCAGTCCAGTTCACAGAGAAATATATAGCATACAAGAGCCAGTTCCACCCCGGCTATAACTCACCCTGTTCTGTCTTGTTGACCAGCTTAGAGAGCTTGGCTCGGATCACTGGAGTCACCACCAATGAGAAAGAGAGGATCCCATACCCTGTAGGAAGATCAACATCAAACATGTCAGTTACGGGTGCATCAGAGAATGGTAGCCTGACTTCCGGACACTCGACAAGAGGACTGAGGTGAGAGACAAGGCAGACTGGAGGGAGGTGAACCTTCCTGGAAGCCAGAAGAGCCAGGTTCAGGTCCTGCTTCTGACCGGATCCGGCTGTGTGACCTTGATCACTCACTCTGGGCACCTCTCTGTTTCCTGGGCAATTCCTAAAGACCTTAAGTTGCCAACAAGATCTTTCTACCTATACTGTAGAAGTTTCCTCACTCACAAGTTCCCTAAAGCAGGTTTAATCCCCATTCTAAATTTCCTCCTCCTCCTCATTCCCTAGGGCTTTTTTGTCAGCTGAGGGTCTCTGTTACAGGACTCATATGCTGTCCAATAAAACTGCATGAGTTCTTTTGGTGGAGGGCAGGATTCTGAAAGGATGCACTAGACTCTGCTGGGCTTATCCACGGAATTGGTGATGACCTCCCAGCTTTCCCACACCCCCGTAGCCCTGAGTATCCAAACAGGCTCACCTGTAAACATCAGTGCTGTGGTTCTGGCCACAGAAAACACCACCATTCCCACAATGTTGAAGGCGAGGCTGATCTCCGCCACCCAACTGTCCTTCAGGCACAGCTGGAAGACCCACAGCTGCACGAGGCCGACCAGGTAGGAAAGATGCTGGGCCGCTGAGCCATAGCCAATAAGATCAGAGCCCCAGCACAGGGGCCAGCTTAGCTCGTACACGACAGCAATGTCCCAGGTTCCAAAATGAATGGTGAGCACCAGGAAAAGGGCCAGCAGGTAGAGGGCCAGATTCTTCCTGGATTTCCCTGGGGCAGGGGCTGCAAAGAGCCGATACACTAACCGGTAATGCTGGAGTGTAAAGAGAGAAGCTTTCTGCGGCTGAGGCACTGACTCTCGGAACACAAATGCTGCATAGAGCGTGGTGGTGATGAGGATGGCCAGCGCCAGCCAGAAAGGATTGATATAGCCCTGGGCCTTGATCCAGTGACCCCCTGCGATGCTGGCCAACATGCCGGATATCCCCAGGCAGGCCTCCAACATCGCCATGCGTAAGGTGCGTGAGCTGGCGGTGCTGACATCAGCCACAGAGGCAAAGCTGGTGCCCAGAAGGGCATTATAGTCCCCTAGAAGGGCAGAAAGTAGGCGTCCCAGGGCGAGGTAGCCGACATGGAGTTCCAAGTTCACGACGAGGATGGACACAATGACCTGAAGCAGGAGACCAGAGGAGGCCAGCACCAGCAGTGGACGCCGCCCAACACGGTCACTCCATGGGCCCAGGAGGGTGGCTGAGAAAAGCCCCACGAAGAAGCCACTCAGATCAATGTAGAGACTCCAGTGGGAGGTCAGGGTCTCCACTTCCTGCACAGACACAGGCCCCCTCAGTCCAGTAACCATATCCCTCCCACCTCCAAACACTCATACACAGGAGTTCCAAGCTGTGGGTGGAAGCCTTGCAAACAAGAAGGAATTTCTCTCCAGGGCACAGGTAGGGAGAAAATTATCAGCTAGAAAAGGGTAAAGGACTTCTTATATCACCTAGCCCACTCTCTACATTTTATAGAAAAAGAAAATGAGAACCAATTAAGAAAAATGACTTACCTGAGATCATACAGGCACAAAAGAGACGTAAGGAGATCTCAAGAGAAGGAGGGTGGGATGGGCAAGGAACTGTCCCTTCCAAATCTTTCCCCTACATTCCTTTTAGGTGTTTGCCATCTCCCTGATTTATATAACCGACCCCCCTTTAAACCTCAACTCCATGCCTTTTCCCACCATGATGCTGCCTCTTAGCCCTCTTTCTTCTTAGATTTCATTCCTCCCTGGCCATATGCCTCAATCTTTCTCTATTACCACAAGTCCCAACCCTGACCCTCTGCAGACATCCCCCAAGGCTAGGATCCTCAAGAATTTTTTCTCTAATAGCCATTTATCTCTATCAGTTGGCTCAGCCCAGGCTCCACTCCTGATCCTGTGCAAATAAATAGAAGTTTGTCAGGAAAAAAAAATTTGGGGGGTTAGTATAGTGGACCACAATCTAAATACAAGTGTACAGTGTGATGTAGCAGCTAAGAAAGGAATATGATTTTGTTAAATTAAGATGCTAAGTTCCCTGACCTAAGAACTGAAAAGCACCTTTAAGATCATTAAGTCCAGCTTGGTCATTAAACAAAGACCAAAGGTAAAGTCACATGGTCTAGAACTGCAAGAGGGGGATTCAAACCTAGGTCCTCTGACTCTATAATCCCTGAAACTGCTCCACTCTGCCATGTTTCACTGGCAGAACTTCCAGAAATAAAGAAATGATGGTCCCTCTGAACTGTGCTCCAGTCAGACCAGATGTGGAGTAAAGTATTCAGTTCTTGGGCCACAGCTTAAAAATGATCCTAACAAGCCTGAGAAAAGCAACCAGCAAGGGGAAGGGTCTTAAGTCCATTTAGTGAGAATAATGGTTAAAAGAACAAGGAGGAATATTTATTCTGAAGAGAAAATATAGGGGAGAAGAGAGACGTCTTCAAGTGCTCAAAGGACCATTCTGTGAAAGAAGGTGTAGGCTTGCTCTCTCAGCCTCAGAGGGCAGAACCAGGTGTTGATGAAAAGAAGGTACACAGGAGGACAACTAGGTGGATCAGTGAAATAGAGCAATATGCCTGAAGTTAAGAAGACCTCAATTCAAATTCAGCCTCAGATATTTAATAGATGTTTAACATTGGACAAGCCACTTAATCTGTTTGCCTCAATTTCTTTAACTATAAAATGTGGATGATAACAGTCCTTACCTTTCATGATTCTTGGAAGATCAAAATGCTATATAAGTGCTAATTATTATTAATTATAATCAGAGGTCAGAGCACCACTTGTTGAGTATATCCTGGGGGGTTATAATCATAAAGAAGATTCCTTTCTTTATAGGGGCTGGACTAGATGGCTGCTGAGGTAGGTCCCTTCCAACTTTCAAATTCCACGAGTCTAAAACTGCAATCTAGGAAAGAAATTAGCTCAGTCACACAAGCAGGAATTCAAAGCAGGTATTCTTTCCACTAAACCAGTGATGCCCTTTGGAACTATCAGCCTCATTGTACAAAAAATGAAGAATAGGTTCAGAGAGATAAAGTTACTTGCCTATGGTCAAATAACTAGTGAGTGTCAGAGGCAGGAATAGAATGGGATCTCCTGATTCCAAATACTACCACTTATTACAAAATCACCTTAAATTTGGTGTCAGAGGATTGCAGTTCAGAGGTTGGCTGAGCCATTTACTTACTATCTCACTGAAGAGAAGTTACCTTACCTCTCTCTCGGGGTCTTTAAATATATATATACATATATATATATATATATATATAAATTTTTTTTAATTATATAAATGAGGCAGACTAGATGACCTTAAGGTATCTTCCAGTTCTAAATCTAATACTAGGAGTCTTTCCTTTTCCAGCCCCATTCAGCAACAGGACCCTTTCCCTTAAGTTACCCACTAAGTCTTCTCCCTTCAGATTCAGTGCCTAATCACACTCTGCAAACTCAGTTCGAGACTCCTCACCCATTTGATATGCAAAATCTTACAAAAATGAATGTTGAAAACTATCTTTACGTGTAATTGAAAAAAATTAAATACCGTTGAGAAAAATTCAATTATTGTTCTTATTAAAAAAAAAAAAAGACTCCTCACCTTAATAGAAACTCAAACTCAGTTTCCTAGACCAAGCCCCACCCCTCCTAAAAGTACTCCCATAGTTTTCTTAAACTCCGCCTCTTTGATGACTTTTCTCCAGGCCCCATCCCTTGGGACCATCTTTCCTCAGTTCCCTCCTTGGCCCCTTCCTCAGATTAAATCCCCTCCTATTTTGGTTTAAACGACTAGTAAATTGGTCATGGGGCTACTTTCTCTTACACCACATCCCCTACTCTTCCTGCCACTGTCACTTCCATGCTGTTGCTAGTACCAGACTCCATCTCCGAGCTCTGGGCATTTTCTCTGGGCTGTCTCCGACTCCTGGAGGCTCTCCCTCTTCATCCCGGCCTCCTGGCTTCCCTCAAGTCCCATCTCCTACAGTTAACTTTCCCAACCCCTCTAAATTCTATTGCCTTTCCTCTGTTGCTTCCTATTTGTCCTCTCCATGACTTGCTTAAGCGTCCATCCTAATTTCTCTGTTGGCTGCCCCGCGACAACTATGAGCTCCTTGAGGACAGGGGCTGTCTTTTGCCTTATTTTTATCCCCAGCTCTTAGCACAGCGCCCGGCACATAGCAGGCCCTCACTGAATGTTCATTAATTAACCGACGGGCTCCTGTATCTGATGGGTCTCCAGGCTCAATCCTGGTTGCCAGGACAGCTCTCCAAGTCTCACGGACGGCTCAGGCCCCGCCCCTCCGTCCCTTTCCCCGCTCAGATCCCCGCCCCCCGGCACAGTCCCCTCCAAGGCCCGCCCCCACCTCCTCAGCCTCCGCTCGCACGCCAGTGGCCCCGGGAGGGTACCTGCTGCTTGGGGTCCTCGGTGTGGTTGCAGCCGCCCCCGCGGCTGGTGCCGTTGTAGCCCACCTCGGCGCCCAGGCGGTGCCACAGGTACTGGGTGGTGAGCGGCCGCTGCAGCGCCAACGAGAAGTTGGCCAAGAAGACGACCAGCTCCACGGGGCCCCAGCCCCGCCAGACCCGGGGCCTGCTCGCGCTCCCGCTCTCCGCCGGCTCTCCCGGGGCCTGGGCAGCGCGCGCCCCGGGCTCCCCGGGACTCGGCGCGTCCATGGTGCTCGCGCGCTCGCGACCGCGGACCGCTCGGCGCGCGCCCTCAGCTGGCCCGCACCAGAGTGAGCCGCGCCAGAGTCCGGCGGCTCTCTGTCCAGTCCCCAGCGCTTAAAGCCCCGGGCCCAGCGCGGCTGTGCGCATGTCTCAGGGGGCGGGGCTTTCCAGACCCCTGTCCCCATCGCGCCCCTGGCTTTTCAGGGAAGGAGACGGAAAAACCGTATTACCCGCTCCATTTCGCAGATGAGAAGTAAAGATCCGGAGCAGTTGAGCGGTTTGCATGCCCACGGTGCAGAATAGTGGAAAGCGTCTTACAAGGCCCGGGCCCCACATGCGAATTCTGATACTGCCCCATAATACCTTATGTGAGCTTAAGTAGTACCTTATGACACTCACTTGCTTGTCTCCGGCCTCAGTTTCCTTAATCTGAAAATGGAAAGAAAGCCTTTCAGCTCTGGAGCTATGATTCCCCCGGGTCATTTTTTTTTCCATTTTTTCATTTTCTGAATTTTAAAACCAAATAAAATTATTTATTTTTAAATAAATAAATAAATTTCCACTAAACCAGTGATTTAGTTTAATGGTCATAAAAATTACCATTAAATTTTTATATTTAATTAGCTATCTCCATATCTAATGGATATTAGCAAATAAAATTAGCATCTGTACAATAGAAGGTGAGTGATACATGAAAGGGCAGATTGCTTTTTTTTTTTTTTTTTAACTTTATTTTATTTTTTTTATTTAATAGCCTTTAATTTATAGGATATATACATTGGTAACTTTACAGCATTAACAATTGCCAAACCTCTTGTTCCAATTTTTCACCTCTTACCCCCCACCCCTCCCTAAATGGCAGGATGACCAGTAGATGTTAAATATATTAAAATATAACTTAGATACACAATAAGTATACATGACCAAAACATTATTTTGCTGTACAAAAAGAATCAGACTCTGAATTATTGTACAATTAGCTTGTGAAGGAAATCAAAAATGCAGGTGTGCATAAATATAGGGACTGGAATTCAATGTAATGGTTTTAGTCATCTCCCAGAGTTATTTTTCTGGGCATAGCTAGTTCAGTTCATTACTGCTCCATTAGAAATGATTTGGTTGATCTTGTTGCTGAGGATGGCCTGATCCATCAGGACTGGTCATCATCTAGTCTTGTTGTTGAAGTATATAATGATCTCCTGGTCCTGCTCATTTCACTTAGCATCAGTTCATGTAAGTCTCTCCAGGCCTTTCTGAAATCATCCTGTTGGTCATTTCTTACAGAACAGTAATATTCCATAATTTTCATATACCACAATTTATTCAGCCATTCTCCAACTGATGGACATCCATTCAGTTTCAGTTTCTAGCCACTACAAAAGGGCTGCCACAAACATTCGTGCACATACAGGTCCCTTTCCCTTCTTTATAATCTCTTTGGGATATAATCCCAGTAGTAACACTGCTGGATCAAAGGGTATGCACAGTTTGATAACTTTTTGAGCATAGTTCCAAACTACTCTCCAAAATGGTTGGATTAGTTCACAACTCCACCAACAATGAATCAATGTCCCAGTTTTCCCACATCCCTCAACAATCATCATTATTTTTCCTGTCATCTTAGCCAATCTGACAGGTGTGTAGTGGTATCTTAGAGTTGTCTTAATTTGCATTTCTCTGATTAATAATGACTTGGAGCATCTTTTCATATGACTAGAAATAGTTTCAATTTCTTCATCTGAGAATTGTCTGTTCATATCCTTTGACCATTTTTCAATTGGAGAATGGCTTGATTTTTATAAATTAGAGTTAATTCTCTATATATTTTGGAAATGAGGCCTTTATCAGAACCTTTGACTGTAAAAATATTTTCCCAGTTTATTGCTTCCCTTCTAATCTTGTCTGCATTAGTTTTGTTTGTACAAAAACTTTTCAGTTTGGTATAATCGAAATTTTCTATTTTGTGATCAGTAATGATCTCTAGTTCTGCTTTGGTCATAAAAACCTTCCCCTTCCACAGGTCTGAGAGGTAAACTATCCTATGTTCCTCTAATTTATTAATAATTTCATTCTTTATGCCTAGGTCATGAACCCATTTTGACCTTATCTTGGTGTACGGCGTTAAGTATGGATCAATGCCTAGTTTCGGGCAGATTGCTTTTTAAAAGAATATCAATTTCAGCAATTAATTGTTAAACCTACCAGTGATTACTTCTAGCCTGTCATATTCTCTTCTCGTTATTTTTATTATTTTTGGAGGGGCGTTCCCGCACCCCACCACTTCCAACTTGCCCCTTGAGGTTAAAAATACATTAGAGATTGGGAAAGAAGGATTCTACAGTGAAATAAAAGAAACTGGAATCTAAGGCCTTGGGTGCAGATATTGCCCTTAATGCTTATGACTTGTGTGATCTGGATCAGGTCCCTCAATCTCTCTCTACCTCAGTTTCCTCATCTGCAAAAGGACCTCATCTGAAGTCCCTTCCAGCTCTAGAATATGCACAGAAAAGGCCAAACTACAGGAACTAGGGGAATTCTGGGTAAAGTCCATCAGCTCACTAGGGGACCCTAAGTCAGAAAGTTATTGTTCAGCCATGCCCAGTTTGAAGTTTTCTTGGCAAAGATACTGAAGTTTTCTTGGCAACTTCCTTCTCCAATTCTTTCTGGAAAACAAGAATTCCTGATTTCAGGCCTGTGCTTTTTCCACTGTGTCACCTAACTACCCTAAATTCAAATTTCCCTTCAGACAACAGTGTCATTCCACTGTGTCAGACAACATTGGGTATGTCAGCTTCTCTCTGTCTTAGTTTCTTCCTCTCTAAAATGAGGATTAAAATAGCAGGATTGTTGTGAGAATCAAATGAAGTAATATATATAAAGGGTTTTCTCAAAGAAATGGCAAAGAATGGGTACCGAAGTGACAGAAGACATGGGATCTTCCTGGGCTCTGCCATTGACTGTGCTATGTGACCATATTTTTGGAGGGGTGTTCCCTAACCCCACCACTTCCAACTTCCCCCTTGAGGTTAAAAATACATTAGAGATTGAGAAAGAAGGATTCTACAGTGAAAAAAAAGAAACTGATTGGCATCTAAGGCCTTGGGTGCAAATATTGCTCTTAATGCTTATGACTTGTGTGATCTGGATCAGGTCCCTCAATCTCTCTCTACCTCGTTTTCTCATCTGAAGAGGCCATATTGGATGACCTAAGTCTCTTTAATCGATTGACATTCTATGATCCTGTGATCTCAGAGAAAGTCAGTAAACAAGGTAGCATGATAACGTGACCACAGGAGAATTTGAGCTTCTATTGTCCAGCCTTATCATAATAATTATATTTATACAACCTATTCATTGCTTACAAAGCACTCTCCTCCCAACAACACCATGAGGTAAGTAGTTCACTGAGGCAGCCTGGCATCGATCGTGCAAGGAACCCTAAAATAGCAGGAAGGAGATGGGGTTCTAGACCTGGATTTGCTAGTGAATATCTCAATGACCTTGAACATGTCCCTTCGATGTAGTTCAACAAACAATAAGCCCCCACTCTTCAAGATCCACTAGGCAGGTCTGGTAGTACATAAATGTAATAGACTATTATTGCACCATAAGAAATAATGAATGTGAAAGATAAAGAGAAACATGGGAAAATCTGTATGAACTGATGCAGAGTGAAGTCAGCAGAACTAAGAAAACAATAGATACGACTGCAATAATGGAAATGGAAAGAATAACAATGAGAAAAAAACTAACTGAATCCTGTGAAATTATAATAATCCAGCTTGACCCCTGAGAAGAGAACTGAAAAGAAAGGTTCTTTACAGGGACATCTCGAGCTGGATATCTTGTAGACATCTTCAATGCAACATTTCCCAAATTGAATTCATTTTCTTTCTCTCTAAATAGTCCCTTCTTCCTAATTTCTCTGTTATTGTTAAGGTACCATCATGCTCCTAGTCCCATAAACTCAAAACCTAGTGTCCTGCATAATTCTTCACTATCTGTTGTTAATTCCCATCTTTTTTATACAATATCTCTCCTATATATCAATAATAAACATTTCAGTGAATAAACATTATTAAGTGAATAAACTTTCAGTGAATAAACTGTGAATTTCAGGGAATAAACATTATTAAGCACCCACTATGTACCAGGCACTGTATTAAGTGTTATGTCCTTTTATCTCCTTTGACATAGCCTCCATCTCATAGCTTTCATCTCCTTAGACCGGGACTGTTTCAATAGCCTTCTGATTGGGTTCTCCCCACTCCAGCCCTTCTTCCTTTTGGTTGCCAAAGTGATCCTCCTTATAAGCCCAGGTCTGACCAAGTCACTCGTCCCCAACTCAATCAATTCCTGTTGCTATTGTTGTTCAGTCTTTTCAATCACGTTCAACTCTTCATGACTCCATTTGGGGTTTCTTGGCAAAGATACAAGAGTGGTTTGCCATTTCTTTCTCCGGCTCATTTGACAGATGAGGAAGCTGAGGCAAAGAGGATTAAATGATTTGCTAAGGGTCACACAAGCAAGTGTCTGAGGCCACATTTGAACTCAGGGAAATGAGACTTCCTGACTCCAGGCCCAGAGCTCCATCAATTACAGGGGCTCCCAAACCCCTCTACTATATGAAATATAAAATCCTTTTAAAGCTGTCTCCTGTCTTATATTAGGGGTCTTACACTTTCTTTCCTACCACAGATTCAACAATACTGACCCACTTGCTCTTCACACAGGATTCCATCTCCTGACTCTGCCTTTCTACTGGCTGCCTGGAAAATCCTTGCATGGAATTTTCTCCCTCCTCATTTCCATCTGCCTTCCATCAAGTCTAAGTTCAAATTCTGTCTTCTGCAAGAGATCTTTCCTAAATCTCCTCAATGCTAATGCCTTCCCTCTGTGACCACCTTTCATTTATTCAGTATATATCTTGTAAGTAAATAGTGGTAGGCATGTTGTCTCCTTCCTTAGAATATTAGTCCCCTGAGCAGAGTTGTGTTTACCTTTCTTTGTATCTTAAGCAGATACTAGGTGCTTAATAAATGCATGTTGGTGTGTGGATTTCATTCATCCTGTAGGTGATAGGGAGCCACCTAATTTTAAGCAGACCAGTGATGTGCTTCAGGAATAATGGTTTGAACAACATTATTCAATGATCAGCTTTGATGGACATGGCTCTCTTCAACAATGAGACGATTCAGGCCAGGGGCTTAGGAGAAAGGATGGGTTTAGGAGTATGATGAGTAGTTTGGGATGTTTCCAGTTTGAGATACTTAAGGAACAATAAGCAGCAAATTTCTAATAAGGAGTTGGAGTCCAGTCACATTGGGGAACAACTATTGTCATTTGGCCATAATACAGAGTTCATGAGGAGTGTAAATGAAAGACAGGAAAGGTAGGTTCCAATAGAGCCAGACTGGCTTTAAAGTCAAGCCAAAGCTCTCTTTGTAGTGGCCAGAAACTGGAAACTGAATGAATGCCCATCAATTGAAGAATGGCTGAATAAACTGTGGTGTATGAATGTTATGGAATATTATTGTTCTGTAAGAAATGATCAGCAGGAGGATTTCAGAAAGGCCTGGAGAGACTTACATGAACTGATGCTGAGTGAAATGAGCAGGACCAGGAGATCATTATATACTTCAACAACAATACTATATGATGATCAACTCTGATGGGTGTGGCCCTCTTCAGCAATGAGATGAACCAAATCAGTTCCAATAGAGCAGTAATGAAATGAACCAGCTACACCCAGCGAAAGACCTCTGGGAGATGACTATGAACTACTACATAGAATTCCCAATCCCTCTTATTTTTGCCCGCCTGCATTTTTTATTTCCTTCACAGGTTAATTGTACACTATTTCAAAGTCCAACTCTTTTTATACAGCAAAATAACTGGACGTGTATACATATATTATATTTAACTTATACTTTAACATATTTAACATGTATTGGTCAACCTGCCATCTAGAGGAAGGGGTGCGGGGAAGGAGGGAAAAAGTTGGAAAAAAAGATTTTGCCATTGTCAGTGCTGAAAAATTACCCATGCATATATCTTGTAAATAAAAAGCTATTAAAAAAAAGTCAAGCCAAGATGGTCCTGTTTTATTTTAGAGATGTTAGTGAGTCAGATAAGGCTTCAGAACAGGAGAGTGACCTGTGTCTTAGCAAAATCATTTAGGCAGCTTTGTGGAGGATGACTGAGAAGGGAGAAACTGAAAGCAGAGAGCTTAATTAGGAGTCTACTGCAGTATTACAGCAAAGGAGATGGGCTTCTAGGGTCATACCTGTATAATTGGAGGGAAGGGGGGAAATGGAAGAGATTCTGTGTTGGTAGAATCAGTAAGACTTGGCAACTGCTTGCAGATGGGGTCTAAAATTTCCTAGTATAAGAGGTAGAATGAAGTTTGAAAGGGAAGATTTTGATCCAGAACTTTTTGCGAAAGGAAGTCTTCAGTGTTCTGGAAACCAATAGATGATTACAACCCGGATCTGGACTAGTGGACATTAAAGAGAGTGAATCTCAAAGGATTCTGGGTGGCTATGACAGAGAAGAAGGCTGGATATAATCTGTGGGGCCAGGAAACATGAGAAAAGAAACAATCAGTACTAGAAAGAGTGACCAGGGACACTCTATCTTCAGGAGAGGATCAGATTTCTGTGAAAATGTAGTCTTAGCTTTAATAGATCCTTCTACAGACACTGTGGATAAGGCTAACTATTATTAAGGAATAGAATCTTTCAGAGAGATTATGTGAGGTGCTGAGAAGATAGCCTGGGTGAATTTCTTTTCTGAGATTCTAAGTTTACAATAGTATCAGAGAAAGTATAAAGGAATATCTCCTGAAAGAACTGAATTTAGCTGTTATACTTTAAAGAATATGTTTTATGAGAGATATCATTCAAAGAATTATTGAAGCACTTTACCTGCCTTCCTGAAAAGGCATTTTGTATTTGCTGCCATCTTTCTCACAGAGTATCCTCAAAATATTGAAGTAGAAACTTGTTTGGTTTGCTTTGCTCTTAATAAGTTGAGCATCCAGTCCCATTGATGTTTAAGTAAGCCTGTTAAATTAGGGAATTGGATACTGAGAGAAATACGAATGCTTGTGGGGAAAAGAAGTTTAATTATTTTATTCAATAAGTTGGAGTGAGAGATCAGAAGTACTTGAATAATGAAAAATGAACTGTGTATTTCTATTAATCCTATTAATTAATTAATAAACTAATAACACATGAAAATATACCTCTTAGGTGTGCTTTAGGATCTTAATAGAGATTTAATATGAAAATGATCCAGTGGCAATAGTTGGGAAAAAGTGGTGACCTAAGATTTGTGATTATTAAGTCTTTGAGATTATTGCTCTAATACCTGTTACATGTGGAATTTTATACCTAGAATTTTAATTTTTTTTTAATTTTCCAAATATATTTTCTCTCTCATCATAAACCCACTGTAGGGACAGCTAGGTGGTACAGAAGATAGAGCACCAGTTCTACAATCATGAGTTCAAATCTAGCCTAAACTACTTGATATTAGCTATGTGACACTGGACAAGTCACTTAGTCTCAATTGCTTCACAAATAAATAAATTAAATAAATAAATAAATACAAACAAACCCACTGCAATATAGATACAAAGTGCCTGACAGTAGTCCTGTGATTAATGACATTAATGACTAATGTTTTATTATATATACATTAATTAATTGCACATAACTATTATTTCATTGTTTATTACTGAATATGCTACACATTTAATGATTGTTTAATATTAATGATTTGATAACTATGTTATGTTATAACTACTTGAAAAAATGGAATCTGACATGTTGAATAAGTATTGTGAGTTAATGGGTATAATAAAAACAGGTCCTTTGATTTTAAGAATAAATTCTGAGTATAAAATATTGTAAGATTGTATGGAGAAGGTCTGGGATTTAAGAACAACTCAAAGGACCAAGATGTATCAGTTGACATAATGTGTTTGCACATACTAAAGATAGTAGAATGAAAATATTTATTTCCAAGGGAAAATTAAAATATCTGTTTGTCTCAAAGTATATTTGTGCAATTGAGAAAAATTATAATAAAATTATTTTAAAATATTGTTTTTAAATTCTTGGGTCAATTGATACAATCAGTGACACATCTGGTCCTTTTATAAAAAGAACTAAGAGTTGAAAAAAAAAATGTAAGTTAATATTTAGCAGGATAAAACTAGGAAAAATTACTCAGCCAATTACAAACCCAGTTAATTATTCAAAAATTCTTGATAGTGTAATAGTTGGTGATAGTACTTGTAATTGATCTCTAAAATGCTATCTGGGGAAGAGGAAAAGTTAATTTAAAAATTGGAAGATTTCAGGATCAAATGGTTGGTTGGCTGTTGTCCTTCATTCTTGGTGAAGACCAAAATGACTTCACTTTGTTAGGATTAAGATACAGGATGTCTGACTGTGGTTGATATGAGTTCAGAATGCTCTACCATGGCAGGCACAAATGATCCTTATGAATATTTGGGATGGAGATGTCTCTAAATTACACACTTCAAGTTTCCTTTGAGCTACTGTGATTCAGCACATAAAGCACAGCATCTTCTTTGATGTGGGCAGGCCATCCTGAGCAGTCCTTTGCTAATGTCTTTCATGTCTCACAATCAATTCCAGAGTTCTTCAGAGAGACCTGGAGTGTCCTTTTACTGCCTCTTCTGATCTTCACATGAACACTTGTCTTGTGTGAATCCTTCGTGAAATTGTTGTTGTTGTTTGTCCTTCATTCTCAAAGAGTATTGACATCAAGAGGGGATGTCAGGACATGCAAGTGAATTGGGGTTAGGTAAGGGAGGGCTGTGCAAGGTCACCTGCCTCACTTTCCCCTCCAAAGTCATCTGGACTCAATGGACAAATAGAGATCCAGATGACTGGAGATGGCTCTGGATGCAGTGGGAGACCTTGACCTTTTTAAGTTGAGGTCTTTTACCGGTCTCAGTTTGACTGAGGTGAAACTCATTCAGTGATTAAGGCCAGGTAGCAACTGAGGCAAGGAATCTTTTTTCACAAAGTAGAAAAAAAAAAAAAAACAAATAAACAAATAAACAAACAAACAAAAACACCAAACAATCTAAATCAAGGGTCCTCAAACTTTTTAAATAGGGGGCCAGTTCACTGTCCCTCAGACTGTTGGAGGGCCAGACCATAGTAAAAACAAAAACTTTGTTTTGTGGGCCTTTAAATAAAGAAACTTCATAGCCTTGGGTGAGGGGGATAAATATTCTCAGCTGCCGCATCTGGCCCACGGGCAGTAGTTTGAGGACCCCTGAGATTCTAAATCAATAGATCTGGGAGGGGAAGACCCTCAAGGTTTCTGGCCAAAGCAGAAATGATTGCTATTTACTTTCAATCTGAGTCAATCAGGACCCAACAATGACCAAATGGGGTTTGACCTGGGACTTGTTGTTGACCAATCAATGAGAATCAGACTGGTTTTGGTTCAAGGCTTGGTCCTTAAGAAAGAAATCTAGACAGTAAACCCCAAGATATCTTGGAAGGTTCAGAGATCCAAAAGAAGGGGAGGGAAAGCTTTTAAGAGTATGCTAAAGGTCAAGGTCTTCCACTGTATGGAAGGCCATGTCCAGTCATCCTGATCTATATCTGGCCACTGGACTGAGATAGCTTTGGAGGGGAAAGGTGACCTTGCATAGCCCTCCTTCACTTATTCAATTCACTTGCTTGGCATGGCATCACCTCCATGATGCCATGGTCCTCTTAAAGAACAAAGGACAAACAACAACCTCTGTGAGTAGAGCTCACTCACAAACTAGAACTGGTCAATTTTTCTGTTCTTCCTTCCTTCCTTCTTTCTTTTCTTCCTTTCTTCCTTCTTTCTTTCATTCCTTCCTTCTTTCCTTCATTCCTGTTTTTCTTCCCTCCTTCCTTCTTTCCTTTCTTCCTTCCTACTTTTATTCTTTCCTTCCTTCTTTCCTGTTTTCCTTCCCTCCTTCCTTCTTTCCTTCCTTCTTTCTTTCCTTCCTTCCTTCCTTCCTTCCTTCCTTCCTTCCTTCTTTTCTTCCTTCCCTATAAAATTATCTTTTGGACATATGTTTGGCATTTGAACACTATGGCTAGCCCTTCAGAGTTGTGCTCTCTGCAGTAGAGTTTGAATGATTGGCAGTTTAGTTGGAAAAAGAACCTCCAGTATCTGGTACCTTATCTTGCTAGATGTTCTTCAGAATCTTCCTAAGACAATTCAAATGGAAGTGATTCAGTTTCCTGTCATGGCGCTGGTAGACTGACTGTTCAGATTTCACAGGTGTACAGCAATATAATCAGCACAAAGACTCTGTAGACCTTCATTGTGGTAGACAGTCTAATACTTCTCTCCTATACTTTCCTTCAGATTCCTCCGAACACTGAACAAGCTCTGATAATGTGTGCATTAACTTCATTATATATTTGTACATACATTCAAAAGATACTGCAATTTATCCATTTGCTATAACTGATGGTTCCATATAGGAATGATGTGATGCTGGCTGGTGGAGAACTTGTATTTTCTTGATGTTGACTGACCTAATAGGCCAAAACTAGTTTAAGCAGCAGAGAATCGAACCATACTTTGTTATATCTCTGCCTCAGAGGCTACATTGAGTGTGAAATCGTCTGTGAACCAAAAAAATCATGCAACAACTCTTTCTCCACTTTGCTTTTCCTTTATAGCCTTTTCAAGTTAAGTAATTTATCACCAATGCAGTAGCCAACTTGATGCTATGTTGCTCCTCTCTGAAGATGTCTGCCAACATCACTGAAAACATCATGCTAAAAAGCAAGGGAGCAAGCTCACAGTCTTGCTTCACTCCATTGGTGACAGGGAAAGCACGAGAACATCAGCCATTATCCAGAATCTGGGCAAGTATGCCATCATGAGATTGATATACAATACTGATGAACTTCTTCAAGCAAACAATTTATGTAGACACAATTTTCCATAAGTCCTCATGACAGACAGTATCAGAGGCCTTGGTCAAATAAACAAATGTTGTGTACAGACTTCTGTTCTATTCCTGGCATTTCTCCTGGATTTGTCAGGTAGCAAACATTGTAACAACCATTACTCAGCCCTTTTTGAAGGTACACTGGCTGTCATGTGGATGACCATTTCCCAGGTGAAAGATCAGCCCATTACGGAGGACTCTGGCAAAAATTTTGCCAGCAATGACTAAGAAAGAAACCCTTCTGTGATTGTCAGAGGATAAATTTTTTCCTTTGCCTTTATACAGATAGACAATGAAAGTGTCCTTGAACTCCTTGGAGATAACTTCCTCTTACCATATAACACAGCATATTCCAGTCAGCTTTTGTATGAGCAATAGACACCTCACCTTGTAAATCTCAGCTGGAATAGAATCAGTCCTGGGCTCTTTGCCATACTAGAGGTGCCTAATAGCATTCAAAATCTCTTCTTTGGTTGCTAGTTTGACTAAAGAGGGACTGCCTTCCATCTGAGGTACAGAATCACTGGCTGCAGCATTGATTAATGGCAGTCTGTTGAGAACACTATGGAAGTGTTTAGCCCATCTCTCCAGGATCATGTCCTTATCTTTAATCAAAGTAGACCTATCAACACTAAGAAGTTGAGCTGCACCGTAGATTGTGGCCTTCAGAGCATCATAAAAGCATTTTGGATGGTTACTATCAGCATAAACCTGTATTTCATCTGCCTTACTGATCCAAGAATATTATATGTCTCTAAGCTTCACTTGTGCTTTAGTTTTTTTTCCCCTAAGACAATTGGGGTTAAGTGACTTGCCCAGGGTCCCATAGCTAGGAAGTGTTAAGTGTCTGAGGTCAGATTTGAACTCAAGTCCTCCTGAGGAGTCCTCAAGGCTGCTGCTCTATCCACTGCATTACCTAGCTGACCCATGTTTTATTTTTGATGGAGTTAGATACTGCTTTCTTAGAGCAGGATAAACTATACTACTGGCAAACGCTGTGAAGTTCTTGTTTTGAATTCAAATCCGGCCTCAGACACCCACCAGCTGTGTGACTCTAGACAAGTCACTTAACTCTCTTTGCCTCAGTTCCTCATCTGGAAAATGACAAACCACTCCAGTATCTTTTCCAAGAAAATCCCAAAGGAGGTCATAAAGGGTTAGACATGACTGAAATGACTGAACAGGAAGTGAATACTGACCCTGAGAAAGCAGAAGTACTTCTTAACTGTTTGTGTCCAAAGAACCTAAAACATTCATGAATTTTTCTAAGATTTGGAGGTTATGGCAAATTCATAAATAAACCTGTTGCTATTGGCATGTGTACACATATACAGAGGCATGTGTTGTTCATATATGTATACTGTGTTCATATATAGTTGGATAGTTATATACATAGACAGACATAGACACAGACACTGACAGACACAGACCCAGATATAGATAGAGAAATAGACATAGACATAGACAATGATTCTGACATAGACATAGATGTAAACACTGACACAGATATAGACATAGATATAGATGTAGACACGGGCACAGACCCAAATACAGACATAGACACAGGCATAGAAATAGACCCTGACACAGACCTAGATACAGACATAGACATAGACACTGATACTGACAATAGACCCAGATACATACATAGACATAGTCACAGGTATAAACATAGACACAGGCATAGAAATAGACACTGACACAGACCTAGATACAGACATAGACATAGACATAGATACTGACAATAGACCCAGATACATACATAGACACAGTCACAGATATAAACATAGACACAGGCATAGAAATAGATACTGACACAGACCTAGATACAGACATAGACATAGACACTGATACTGACACAGACCCAGATACAAACATGGACATAGACATAAACAGAGACACGGGCATAGAAATAGACACTGTCACAGACCTAGATACAGACATAGACATAGACACTGATACTGACAATAGACCTAGATACATACATGGACCTAGTCACAGGTATAAACATAGACACAGGCATAGAAATAGACACTGACACAGACCTAGATACAGACATAGACATAGACACAGATATAGACATAAACATAAACATAGACACAGGCATAGACATAGACACAGACATTGACACAGACCCAGATACAGGCAAAGGCATAGATGTAGACATAGGCAAAGACATGGACATAGACACTAACACAGCCCTAGATACAGACAGAGACATAGATGTAGACACTTACTCTGATACAGACATAGACAGAGACATAGATATAGGCATAAACATAAACATAGACACAGGCACAGACATAGACACAGACACTGACACAGACCCAGATTCAGACAAAGGCATAGATGTAGACATAGGCAAAGACATAGACATAGACACTAACACAGCCCTAGATACAGAGACATAGACATAAGCAGAGACATAGATGTAGGTGTTGATATAAATGAGAATCAAAAGCAAAAGATCATAAAAGGTAAATTTGGAGATAGAAATATATGTGAATAAGTTTATAAAGATATTATCATTTCACTATGATCAAGTAGGATTTATACCAGGAATGCAGGGCTGGTTCAATATTAGAAAAACTATCAATATAATTGGCCATGTTAATAACCAAATTAACAAAAACCATATGATCATCTCAATAGATGCAGAAAAAGCATTTGATAAAATCCAACATCCATTCCTATTAAAAACACTTGAGAGTATAGGAATAAATGGACTTTTCCTTAAAATAATCAGCAGCATCTATTTAAAACCATCAGTAAGCATCATATGTAATGGAGACAAACTGCAACCATTCCCAATAAGATCTGGAGTGAAACAAGGTTGTCCACTATCACCATTACTATTTAATATTGTATTAGAAACGCTAGCTATAGCAGTAAGAGCTGAGAAAGAGATTAAAGGAATAAGAATAGGCAATGAGGAAGCCAAATTATCACTCTTTGCCGATGACATGATGGTATACTTAGAGAACCCCAGAGATTCTGCTAAAAAGTTATTAGAAATAATCCACAACTTTAGCAAAGTTGCTGGTTATAAAATAAACCCACATAAGTCATCAGCATTCTTATATATCACTAACAAAATCCAACAGTCAGAGTTACAAAGAGAAATTCCATTTAAAGTAACTACTGATAATATAAAATATTTAGGAATCTATCTGCCAAGGGAAAATCAGAAACTTTATGAGCAAAATTACAGACCACTTTTCACACAAATTAAGTCTGATCTAACCAATTGGAAAAATATTAAATGCTCTTGGATAGGGCGAGCAAATATAATAAAGATGACAATATTACCTAAACTAATCTATTTATTTAGCGCTATACCAATCAGACTCCCAAAAAACTATTTTAATGACCTAGAAACAATAACAACAAAGTTCATATGGAAAAACAAAAGGTCAAGAATTTCAAGGGAATTAATGAAAAAAAAATCAAATGATGGTGGCTTAGCTGTACCAGATCTAAAATTATATTATAGAGCAGCAGTTACCAAAACTATTTGGTATTGGCTAAGGAATAGATTAGTTGATCAGTGGAATAGATTAGGTTCAAGGGATAAAACAGTCAACAAATATAGCAACCTAGTCTTTGACAAACCCAAAGATCCCAGCTTTTGGGATAAGAACTTACTGTTTGATAAAAATTGCTGGGAAAATTGGAAACTAATATGGCAGAAACTAGGCATTGATCCATACTTAACGCCGTACACCAAGATAAGGTCAAAATGGGTTCATGACCTAGGCATAAAGAATGAAATTATTAATAAATTAGAGGAACATAGGATAGTTTACCTCTCAGACCTGTGGAAGGGGAAGGTCTTTATGACCAAAGCAGAACTAGAGATCATTACTGATCACAAAATAGAAAATTTCGATTATACCAAACTGAAAAGTTTTTGTACAAACAAAACTAATGCAGACAAGATTAGAAGGGAAGCAAGAGATTGTAAAGAAGGGAAAGGGACCTGTATGTGCACGAATGTTTGTGGCAGCCCTTTTTGTAGTAGCTAGAAACTGGAAACTGAATGGATGTCCATCAGTTGGAGAATGGCTGAATAAATTGTGGTATATGAAAATTATGGAATATTACTGTTCTGTAAGAAATGACCAACAGGATGATTTCAGAAAGGCCTGGAGAGACTTACACGAACTGATGCTGAGTGAAATGAGCAGGACCAGGAGATCATTATATACTTCAACAACAATACTAGATGATGACCAGTTCTGATGGATCAGGCCATCCTCAGCAACGAGATCAACCAAATCATTTCTAATGGAGCAGTAATGAACTGAACTAGCTATACCCAGAAAAAGAACTCTGGGAGATGACTAAAAACCATTACATTGAATTCCCAATCCCTATATTTATGCACACATGCATTTTGATTTCCTTCACAAGCTAATTGTACAATAATTCAGAGTCTGATTCTTTTTGTACAGCAAAATAATGTTTTAGTCATGTATACTTATTGTGTATCTAAGTTATATTTTAATATATTTAACATCTACTGGTCATCCTGCCATTTAGGGAGGGTGGGGGTAAGAGGTGAAAAATTGGAACAAGAGGTTTGGCAATTGTTAATGCTGTAAAGTTACCCATGTATATATCCTGTAAATAAAAGGCTATTAAATAAAAAAAAATTTTAAAAAAAAAAAAAAGAAGGAAGCAATAAACTGGGAAAATATTTTTACAGTCAAAGGTTCTGATAAAGGCCTCATTTCCAAAATATATAGAGAATTAACTCTAATTTATAAAAAATCAAGCCATTCTCCAATTGAAAAATGGTCAAAGGATATGAACAGACAATTCTCAGATGAAGAAATTGAAACTATTTCTAGTCATATGAAAAGATGCTCCAAGTCATTATTAATCAGAGAAATGCAAATTAAGACAACTCTAAGATACCACTACACACCTGTCAGATTGGCTAAGATGACAGGAAAAAATAATGATGATTGTTGGAGGGGATGCGGGAAAACTGGGACATTGATGCATTGTTGGTGGAGTTGTGAACGAATCCAACCATTTTGGAGAGTAGTTTGGAACTATGCTCAAAAAGTTATCAAACTGTGCATACCCTTTGATCCAGCAGTGTTACTACTGGGATTATATCCCAAAGAGATTATAAAGAAGGGAAAGGGACCTGTATGTGCACGAATGTTTGTGGCAGCCCTTTTTGTAGTGGCTAGAAACTGGAAACTGAATGGATGTCCATCAGTTGGAGAATGGCTGAATAAATTGTGGTATATGAATATTATGGAATATTACTGTTCTGTAAGAAATGACCAACAGGATGATTTCAGAAAGGCCTGGAGAGACTTACACGAACTGATGCTGAGTGAAATGAGCAGGACCAGGAGATCATTATATACTTCAACAACAATACTAGATGATGACCAGTTCTGATGGATCAGGCCATCCTCAGCAACGAGATCAACCAAATCATTTCTAATGGAGCAGTAATGAACTGAACTAGCTTTGCCCAGAAAAAGAACTCTGGGAGATGACTAAAAACCATTACATTGAATTCCCAATCCCTATATTTATGCACACCCGCATTTTTGATTTCCTTCACAAGCTAATTGTACAATATTTCAGAATCTGATTTTTTTTCTACAGCAAAATAACGTTTTGGTCATGTATACTTATTGTGTATTTAATTTATATTTTAATATATTTAACATCTACTGGTCATCCTGCCATGTGGGGGAGGGGGTGGGATACACAATAAGTATACATGACCAAAACATTATTTTGCTGTACAAAAAGAATCAGACTCTGAATTATTGTACAATTAGCTTGTGAAGGAAATCAAAAATTAAAAAAAAAAAAAAAGATATTATCATTTGTCACACATTGACCTCCTTGCTATTCCTTGTTCAAGGCTTTCCATCTCTTGAGTCTGCTTTTGCATTGAATATCCATCTCCATGCCCAGAATACTCTTCCTCCTTTTCTCTGCCTTTTCTTCTCTGTCTGCCTTCAAGTACCAGTTAAAATCTTTTGTAGTCTCCTTTAATACTATGAGATTACCTTCAATTTATCCTGTTTATATCTTGTATGTACTTAGTTGTTTGCATGTCATATCTGTTCCTCAATAGAATGTGAACTCTTTGAGAGCAGAAACTGTTTTTACTTTTCTTTGTTTTGCCTAGTACAATGTCTGGCATATAGTCAACATTTATTAAATGCTTGTTGACTGACATGCAGTAGTGTGCCAAGGCTTGAGGTAAATTGTGAATGTGGGAAAGAATGTCCACAAGGTAGACCTGTGTGTCCTGATCATCTGAAACTCTGAAAAGACCGTCAACCAACCCAGACCTATTATCTGACCAGTTAGGGCCTTTAATTTTTCCAGAACATTTGAAGAACAGAATCCTGAACAGAACTAATGTAACAAGTCAAGCTTTTTTACTATATAAGCAGAAACAATCCAAATTCAACAGCACTGCTCTTGAAAAGTGTGACCATCTCACAGATATTAGTGCTGATATGGACATGGAGAAGACTGGAACAAGATCTAAAGAAACTCTACACTACCAGAAAAGTGTGCCCATCTTGTGGAAATAATGGTTAATGAGAAACAGCATTCATACTACTAGCATTCATTCTCCATTTGAGATGCAGCCAGCTATAATTCATTTCTAAAATATCTCATATCCTTTAATAAATCTCACTGAAATACATGGGAATTATGTGTTGGATTTTTCTTTCATCTTTTAATAGGATAACACTTATCCAGTGGTTAGCAAAATGCCTGATATATAGTAAATGCTTACTTAATGCTAATTGATATTTTTGTTGTTTAGTCCTATTTGATTCTTTGTGACCCCATTTGGGGTTTTCATGGCTGAGATATTGGATTAGTTTGCCATTTCCTTCTCTAACTCATTTTGTAAATAAGGAACTAGAGCAAATAGGGTTTAGTGATTTGCTAACAAGTGATTATAACTAGTAAATGTCTAAGGCCATATTTGAACTCAGGAAGATGAATCTTCCTGACTCCACACCCAACATTCCATCTACTTTGTGGCCCTGGTTGACCTTACTACTTTACTAGTAGCTATTTCTAACTATAGCAGACTATAGTCTAACTATAACAACTATTTGCTGTGTAAAACTGTGTATAACCTTTGATCCAGGAGTGTCTCTTCTGGGTATCACAAGGAGATCGTAAAAGAGGAGAAAGAAGCTATATATGCAAAAATATTTGTAGCAGCCCTTTTTGTAATGGCAAGGAATTGGAAATTTAGTGGATGTTCATCAATTGGGGAATAGCTAAATAAGTTACGACATATGAATATAATGGAATATTATTGTTCTGTAAGAAGTGACAAGCAGCTTGATTTCAGAAATGCCTGGAAAGACTTATATGAACTGATCCTGAATTGTGTGATGATCAATCATGACAGACTTAGCTCTTCTCAGCAATACATGATCTAAGACAATTCCAACAGATCTGGAATGGAAAATGCCATTCGCATCCAAAGAAAGAACTATAGAGACTGAATGAGGATCAAAACAGTATTTTCAACTTTGTTTGTTTTCTTTTTTTCTTCTCATGGTTTTTCCTTTTGGTCCTGATTTTTCTTTCACAACATGACAAATATGGAAATTTGTTTAAAATGATTGTACATCATGTTTAACCTATATTGGATTACTTGCTATCTAGGAGAGAGAGAAGGATGGAGGGAAGGAGAAAAATTTAGAACACAAGGTTTTGCAAAGGTGAATATTGAAAACTTTCTTGGCATATATTTTGAAAAATAAAAAGCTATTATTATAATAAAATAAAAAATAAAATTATAGTACATGTATAATCTATATCAGATTGCTTGCCATCTTGAAGGGGGGAAGGTAAAGGAGGGAGAAAGAAAACATTTGGAACACAAAATCTTACAGAAATGAATGTTGGAAAACTATCTTCACAGTAGTTGGAAAAAATAAAATGCTTTTGAGGAAAAAAATTTAAAAGGTAAAACAAAAAATAAATATTTATATTATAACATTATATAAATACATATAAATATTATAAATTATAAAACAAAAAATTTACTGCTGAATGTTGGGTACTAGTAAAAAGGCTGATCACCTCACCAATCTTAGAATCAGTCTCACAGATGTACAAAAATGGTGCTCCCAGTGCCATAGGAGGGTTTTTCTCTAACCTCATTCTTTTAATATTCCATAGGGTCATCAGGGCAACATTCAGGTTCTCCCTGTATGAGTTCTCCATCTTGCTATAAGACAGTCCCACCTCCTTCTCCAATCATAAAGTAGATAGATAGATAGATATCTTGAGGCAGTGAACGCAAAGAGCAGTGGTTTAGAAGTCAAATGAGTTAGGATTGATAAGCTTAGGACAACTAGGGGGTGCCATAGTGCCCAGAGCTAAGCACAGGCTTGGAATCAGAAAGCCCTGAGTTCAACACAGCCTCAAACATTTACCAGCTATATGACCCTGGGCAAGTCACTTAATCCTATTTGCCTCAGTTACCTGATCCATAGAATGGGTTGGAGAAGGAAATGGCAACCCATCCAGTATCTTTGCCAAGAAAATCCCAAATGGGGACTGAAACAACCCTGATCAAACCTTTTAATGCCCCAGACAACTCTGTAAGACTTTTTAATTACAAAACAGTTACTGAAATGAATTGAAAATGAAAGATAAAAAGAAAGAAAAACAAAAACCCGCATAATAAATATTCATTTAAATTACTCCATTGACCATGTCCAAAAAATATTTCTCATTCTGTACCTTGAGAATTATCTTGATTACGGAAACATTTCAAAGACTGATCTATGTATTCATTGGTGTGGCTACCTATGCCAAAAGTGAAGAGTACACCTGGTTCTTCAAGGACTGCTAGGACTGAAAAATGTATCCCTCTGTGGCCATCCTGGAGGTGATGGGTTCTCCACACTTAGCTGAGTTGGTCCTCAGGCAACAGACTCTTGGGCATGTACTCAAAGCCTTTCCAGTCTTGAGAGGGCCTGCTGGAGCGTGCACTCTACAAGCACAGTCTCTACTTGAAGAGATCACCTCTGGGTCACCTCTAGTTGGAGTGATTTGGTACACAATGAGCGGTTAATCAATATTTGTTCAAATCCACATTATTTGGGAACATTCTTTGGAAGTTTTGGTGGAAGCAAATCTTTAGCCTTTAAGGGCAGATTTATTTTTTGTAAATGATCATTTTAATAACCACTATGAATCATCTCCAGGCCATGGGGAGGCGTCAGAGGAGAACTTGAGTGAAAGTAGTAATTATCTAAAATACTTCTAATACAATAGAAGGAAAACTTCTTAAAGATTCCTTGTTCAGTCATTTTCAATCATGTCTGACTCTATTTGTCCCATTTTAGGGTTTAATTGGCAGAGATACTGGAGTGGTTTGCCATTCCTTCTCCAGCAAGGAGATGAGGAAACTGAGGAAAACAGGGTGAAGTGACTTGCCCAGAGTCATAGGTAGTGTAATTTTTTAACTCAGAAAGAGGGATCGTCCAACTCCAGGCCCAGTACTCTATCCACTGTGCCACGTAGCCGTTCCTTCTTGAGGGCAAGGGACTTTTAAATTGTATCTGTATCTACAATGTCTGCTTGGCACATAACAAGAGTCTAATAAATGCTCACTGACTTAGTGATTTGCAGATTGACAATATCACAAATTTAGAGCTGAAAGAGACCTCAGAAGCCATGTTATAGATGGGGAAACTAAGGCCCTGAGAAGTTAATTAGTCCAAAGTACAAAAGTGACAAGTACCAGGACTGGGACTGATTGACTAGTTACCATATCAGTTCTTTTTTAAACAGCCTTGCCTGTAGTGATTCTATTTCTGTATTTCCTTTTACATTATTTCAAACAGAACTTTATATATTTCTGTCTCCAAATGCATAGCTCTTTATGGAGGATAAAGTCTTTTGCCTTTTACCTACAGCAGCACAATTATTCCGGCAGCCATGGGACGGTTGGATTATTTTCAGTTTTATTTTCAATCATTATCATAGATGACACAGCTATAAATACCTTTGTACATGTTGTTCTTCTTTTTTTTTTCCCTTTTTAATTGCCACATTAGGAGAAACTCCCAGTGATATCACTAGGTTAAAGGACAGGATCAGTTTTATGCCGACTATTCCTCTGGATAGAATTATACCAAGTAGCCTTGTCATCGGCAGACAGAAGTGGGCTGGTTTGCCCAAAGACTCATCAGTGTGTGTGTGTGTGTGTGTGTGGTTTGTTTTAACTGTTTGCCTTTTTAAAAGCTGTGATCACCTCCTGTCTGACCAGAAATGCAATTACCCAGCTTAATCATGTACTTTATACCACAGACTTAACTTGGAATGATTGTTGGCTATTTATAAATCTAATAAAATAATAATAATAATGTCTATCTTCAAAGATAAAGACTTATCATGACTAAAATTTTCAAAGAATGTATTTATTAGGCACTTATTGTGTATAAATCACTATACTCCAGCTCTGTGTCTACAAAGACTAAAAAAATCATAATTTCCCAAAGGCCCACTGGACATTTTAAAACAATGGCCTCTCTTTAGCATAAGCTTACAAACTCCAAGAAGAATGCTTTGAAAGGGATAACACTGATTTGTTGAAATGGCTCTGTGGCCTAGAACTCAGGGGTCCCAGATTATGCTTCCAACTTACTTCAAATTGATTCAGCAAAGAATCTTTAAACATTTACTGTGGACAAAGCTGCATTGAAGGACTGAGGAAGATTCCAAGTTTAGATAAGTTTTATTTTTGTTTATGTTAACTCAATGCAGCCAGAATCTGGCCCATAATAAGTGGTTAATAAATGCTTGTTGATTGGTTGAAAAAAAGTTAATAAGTATTTATTAAGCTCCTATTATATACCAGGCATTATGCAAAAATAAATATTCACTCATTTGATTCTCACAACAATCCTGGGGGGTGGAGGTTATCATTAACCCCATTTTACAGTTGAGAAAACAGAGGCAGACAAAAATTAAGTTACTTGGATACACAAAAAGATCACATTGTCTAAGGTTGGATTTGAATTCAGGCCTTCTTAACTCCAGGCCCAGCATGCTATCCACTTGGGCAGTTAGGTCTCTTCTGCACAATCCCTGACCCCATGGAGCCTAGAATGTAGTAGGGGAGTTAGACATACACAATTTCATTCAATTCAATCAGCATTTATTAGCCACTTGAAGCGGGCCCTGGGCCAGGAAGTGGGGAGGGAGGCAGGAATGAAAATGAAAATACTTCCCACTCTCAAAGATAATACATTTTATTGTAGAGGGATGCACCAAACCCTTGGGGAGCAGTTAGGTATCAGAAGAGCCTGAATTCAAATCCAGCCTCAGCCACTTAATAGCTGTGTGACCTTGAGCAAGTCACATAAGTCTGATTGCCTCAACAACTACACAAATCAGTGGGCGAATCTCAAACTGAGCCAGTAGTTCTAAAGCAGCGGCAGAGATAAGGAGGGAAGCTTGTAAGTCAGAGATAGGTATTGGGAAGGGAGCCCCGAACAGCTAGAGAGTAGCAAAGGAAAACCAGTAGGGAAAAACTGGTTAGAGACAAACTTAGGAAGGGCTTGATATGCCAAATCAAGGTGTTCTTTATTCTACTAGAGCCAGAGGATGAACCTTCCCTCTCTTTTCCTCTGAGTGAGGGATACCTCTGTGACCCCTGCGGTAAAGGGCAATAAGGTGTTAGCCAGGCTGAGCAGAGACCAACTGGTCCATCTTTGCAGCATCCTGAAGTTGGTGGGGGTTCCACGAAAGACTGAAGGAATCTCAGGTACTGGTCACACACTTAAGAGTCACCCAGCTAGAAAGTGTCTGAGATCTCAGAGGGCCTCAGAGGCTTTATCTTTGAATCTGAGCTCACTCTCCCCAGGGACCAAATAAGTACAAGAAGAGAGTATTTTTCCTTTTTGAGGGATGCGTTGAAATTTCTGTGAACATTTCTCAGTAAATGGACCTTTAAGCTAATGAAAATTAATTATTTGATCCTGAGGGAGCAGTATCAAATGCGATATCTTTTGAGCACCAGTATTAGAAATTATAATTACGCTCAATTAAAGGCTGAGGTGGGAAGTAAGTGCTCCTCTTCCTGTAAGAAACCAATTTCTGGGTGCAAATGGAGATTGGAGAATGGGCACAAGCATACACACATGAATGCACACACACATATATATATATACATACACACATACACATATAACCACATGATTTAATCCAAGCTTTTTTGGAATCAGGACAATTTCCATTGAAGACTCTATATACTATTGGACTACCTGCCATCCAGAGGAGGAAAGGGGGGAAGAGAGGTGGAAACTGGAACACAAGGTTTTGCAAAGATTAATGTTGAAATATTATCCATGCACATGTTTTGAAAATAAAAGACTTTAATATACTTTAACATGTTTAACATGTATGAGACTACCTGCCATTTAGGGGAGGGGTGGAGGGAAGGAAGGGAAAAGTTGGAACAGAAGTGATTGCAAGGGTCAATGTTGAAAAATTACTCATGCATATGTTCTGTCAATAAAAAGCTATAATAATAAAAAAAAAATAAAAGAAAATAAAAAGGTTTAATTTAACAACAATAAAAAGACCCTATGTACTCAGTATATCACAGAATAATGCCTAGCAGGCAATAAACAATAAATCCTCATTAAGTGAATGAATGAATGAGTTGTAAAATGCTTTATGGATACCTTCTCAGTTCATCTCACAATAAGCCAGTATGGCAGACGGACCAGGAATCACAATGCCTATTTCATAGATAAGGAAACCCATTCAGAGAGTTTCATGATTGCCTCATAATTGGGAAATCATAGGAAGGTGTTATTTTGCCATCCTTTTTTAAAGGGGGTGATGTTGTGACTTGTCCATGAATGGGATTTAGGTGCACAAAATGTCCACCTCACTCCCACTTTCAGGCACAAAGTCCAGTAGCAGGACAGAAGTCTGTGATGTGACTGATCCTCTTCAATAGCAAAGAATAAACCTGCCAAGCTCAGGGTGAGAGCAGGGGATGCAAAACAATAATAACAACAACCAAAAAATAAAAGTCTCTGCCCTTAGAGAGTTTACATTTTAATGGGGGAGATAATGAACCTTCTGGAAAGATGCTTCTACTTCCATAGGTAAAGAATTCTCTAGACTAAAGAAATCCCAGATCCTGTCTATCTCTCTGGATTAACTGGCCCTCCTTAAAGCCCCTTCCGCACCTTCCCCACCTTCCCCACCACACACAAATAAATATATGTATATAAATACTCATGTAGTATATACTGTGTCTTCTCCTTTGAATGCACACTCCTTGAGAGCAGAGAATCTCACTTTGTATATTTTATTCAGATCCTAGTCGCTCATTCACTCTTTCATTTTACCTTGCTACCTACCCAAGCTCACCCACCCAAGCTTAGCCCCTGAGTAGCCAATTCTAACTCAGGATGCTCTGGCAAGGGTGGGATCAGGAAAGGAATCAGCTGCTCAATTTTTCCAGGCTCCAAAATTCTATTTGGTCCCCCCCATCCAAAAGCAACGGAGACCCTAGAGGAATAGCTCCTGCTAACCAAACTCAGCAAGAATGATTCCTGAAGCCCATTGCTAATTGAGTAATTATGGCAAGATATCGAGTGAGAGAAAGAGTGGTATGTTGCCAAGATGGCAGTCTGAGGGGTGTATGGTTTTAGCTTCTGCCTCTGATTCATACTAATTGTGCAGTTCACTTAAGTGCCCCTAGATAAATCTATAAGACTCTGGTCAGACACACCCTTCATCTGAAATCTGGGCTTTAGCTAGAACCTGCATTTTGTTTCCAGGGTGTAAATTGCCCTCAGAGAAGGGAGTTCCCCATACCTGGAATTTCCATTATGGATGAGATCATGAAATCACTAGACAAGGAGGAAAAATGCAGACTCTTAGACCAAGCCTCCTAGATGAGTAGGTCTACTCAGGGAAAATAAATAACAAGAGAAGATTGCTCTACTAATGGTCAAAGGTCCTGTTAATGCTAATTTTGAAATTAGCTCTCCAGTCCCTCTACTATTCTTTATTCTCATTGCTTCAACCCTAAACAGAATCCTACTCTCGAATCCTGCAGGATCCTCTCAAACATTCTCCTCAACTTCGAATCCATCTGTAACAAACCATCCCAAATTAATCTTCCTTACGGCAGATCTGATCACATAATTCTTCTACTAAATACAAAAAAGCATTTTTAATAACCTATATCAATTATTTCTATTTTAAAATTTGTTTTCTACGTTAAATGTTTTCCCCCTGAACTTATCACAAAAAAGGGCATTTTCATTCATGTGGCCAAAAAAAAAAAAAGTGTCTTATATGTAATCATAAAATCCATTTTTTTAATTTTAAAAAATATACAACAAATTCTATATATTAGTTTTGTAGGGAGGTTGCTCTGCTCATCTCTTGCCTCATTCTCCTTTTTTTTTTTTTTTTTTTTTTAAATTTAATAGCCTTTTATTTACAGGTTATATGCATGGGTAACTTTACAGCGTTAACAATTGCCAAACCTCTTGTTCCAATTTTTCACCTCTTACCCCCCACCCACTCCCCTAGAGGGCAGGATGACCAGTAGATGTTAAATACATTAAAATATAAATTAGATACACAATAAGTATACATGACCAAAACATTATTTTGCTGTATAAAAAGAATCAGACTCTGAAATATTATACAATTACCTTGTGAAGGAAATCAAAAATGCAGGTGGGCATAAATATAGGGATTGGGAATTCAATGTAATGGTTTTTAGTCATCTCCTAGAGTTCTTTCTCTGGGCGTAGCTGGTTCAGTTCATTACTGCTCCATTGGAAATGATTTGGTTGATCTCGTTGCTGAGGATGGCCAGGTCCATCAGAACTGGTCATCATCTAGTATTGTTGTTGAAGTATATAATGATCTCCTGGTCCTGCTCATTTCACTCAGCATCAGTTCGTGTAAGTCTCTCCAGGCCTTTCTGAAATCATCCTGTTGGTCATTTCTTACAGAACAATAATATCCCATAATATTCATAAACCACAATTTATTCAGCCATTCTCCAACTGATGGACATCCATTCAGTTTCCAGTTTCTAGCCACTACAAAAAGTTGCCTCATTCTCCTTGAGAAGATGGCTATATCTACTCCTTAGGATTCTAGGGGTAGCCCTGAGAGACTGGAGTTTTTCTCTGAGACCACTGATTCAATCACCCATTCTGGTTATATTTCCATTCCACCTCCCTATTATTAGCTCCCAGTGACTAGTGCTTCAGCCTTTGACTACTAGACATTGCCATGTAACCAGCAAAACAAAAGAGATGATTCAATGTAAAATAATAATTTTCTTTTTCAAGAAAATCTAGGGGCAGCTAGGTGGCACAGTGGATAGAGCACCAGCCCTGAAGTTGGAAGGACCTGAGTTCAAATTTGGCCTTAGATACTTAACACTTCCTGGCTGTGTGACCCTGGGCAAGTCAATAAACCCCAATTGCCTCAGAGAAAAAAAAAATCTATACAATAAATATTACACATTGTTTTTATAGCTGCAAAGCTTTGTTTTCTTGTAAGCTTTCTTTTGTTCTCTGCTGTGTACTTTTTACTTTATTTTTTCCCTCCCTCCACCCATCATCCCCTTATCTTTACCCTAAAGGCTACAATTAAGCTTGGATATAGGTATATATAGATAATAATATAGATTATTACAATTAAAGAAGGCTACAATTAAGCTTGGATATAGGTATATATAGATAATAATATAGATTGTATATAATAATGTATGGATCTATAATAATATAGATTATAATAATAATAATAGATTATTATCTATATATACCTACATCCAAGCTTAATTAAAGCCTTCTTTAGGGTAAAGAGGAGGGGTAAAGATCATACAAACCTACTATGCTCATTTCAACTTGTCATCTATTCCTCTGAATGTAGATACCATCTTCCTTCCTAAGTCCAGGTCTTTCCATGTTTTTCTAAATCAACTAGCTCACAGCGGACAGTATTCCAACCCAATCACATACTATCCAAAGCGGGCAGTATTCCAACCCAATCACATACTATCCAAGAGATAGTCTATGAAAGTTTTCTCCAAATTTTCTGCATTCCTCCTATTCTTGGCTGCAATAAAATTTTAATTTAAAATAACAAAAATTATCCATTTTAGACTTCAACAACACTCACCTTATAATATGGCTTAAGGTCTGATAATGCTGATTCTGCTTCTTTTATATCTTTTCCCCCTGGTTTCTTTGAATCCCTGACCTTTTGTTCTTCCATACAAACTTTGTTATTATTTTTTCTAAATCTGTAAGATAAGGTTTTAGTAATTTAATCGGATGATATTGAATAAATAGATTAGTTAGGTAAAATTATCATTTTTATCATATTGACTTTACCCACAAACAATAAAAGTGACTTCACTTATTTATTATTCATTGACTTTATCTGGATAAAAATATTTTATTCTTATGTTCATGTCATTCTTGTATCTGTTTTGGCTGGTATACTCTGAGGCATTTTATGCTGTCCAGTTATTTTAAATAGGCTAAAACAATATTAAACAATATTGGTGACACATAAATATAGTTTCCCTATTTTTCTCTTTTCATTACATCTATTTTAGCTTTAATTTTGTCTGAGATCGGGATTACTGCCCCAGGTTTTTTTTACATATTAAATTTTATTCCTGCCCCTTTATTTTATCTCTGTGTATAGCTCTTGTTTTTATAACATACTGTTGAATTCAAATTTTAAATCTGCTATCAGTTTCCATTTTATGAGTAAATCCTTGGCTATGACTAATACATATTTGTATATCTTACTATATAAATACTATTCCAAGAAATGCCAAAGTTGCAATCAGTTAGCCAAGGAGAACTTTGACCAGTAGAATTGGTTGACCTTGCCATGCAAGTATAGAAAAAGACAGTAAGTTATAAACTGTTTATGTACAAAGGGGGAAAAACTGGTTCAAAACTTGCATTGGTTTAACCGAGATGGAAGGGTCTCCAAAGGAAAATGTTCTCCTAAAAGTGTAATAAAAATGGATGCCCCCTTTAAGAACAACTAAGGCTTTTCTCACAACTCTATGATTTGCCCAAAAGGTCAAGGAAGTATTTCTATGGATCCCGTCTTGTGACAAGCTTAGAAAGAACTGAAATCATAAGATAATAGTTTCAGAGCTAAAAAACTTTCAAATCCATCAAGCTAACACCAGTATTTTTACAATGAGAAAACAGGGTCCAAAAGATTAAGACATTTACTATGGGTTACACAGGTAGTAGCAAAAGTAAGATTTGAATCTGTATCTTCCTGTCTACAAGTCCAGCACTAGCTATCCCCCAGAGGAAGCTAGATAGCACAGTGGATAGAGCACTGGACCTAGAGTCAAATGCAGCCTCAGACATTTAACTACTATCTGACCCTAAACTAGTCACTTAAGTGTTCTCTGCATGAGTTGCTTCAACTGCAAAAGAAAGATAATAATAGCATTTATCTCCTGGGTTGTTGTCAACATCAGACTGTTTTATAAAGTATCCCTAGACGGTAATAATTTAATAAAATTTAATTTATTTAATTTATTATTAATAAAGTGCTTCTCTAAAATTAAGAGTCAAAATCCTGTTTGGGAGGACTATTGTTATCCTACAAAGGATTCCCTTCCTCACTCAGGACCAGTAGACAAGCAAAATAGAATGAAGGTAAAGACTTTTAAAAAACCCTAAAGAACTTCCTCAATCTTTTGTTAAAAAGTTCTCTGAAACAGTGAGTCTCACAAGAAAATCTAATGAGAGAGGGCAAAGAAAATGCCAGCCATCTCTGATGGAATAATCAGAGCAAAGAGCTGGCCTGCATTTCCGCTTTAGGAGGTTCTGAATTCCTTGTTAACCATTGTCCAGAAGAACATCCCCAGAAAATTCAAGAAGAGAATCTTCCCTGTGCTCCCCTGCCTGCTGCTTGAGCCAGAAACTACAGAAGGACCCCAGCATTGACTGGAGAAAGGATCCCAGGCTACAGCTCTCTTCCATCAGAGCAAGAGGGATGGGTGGCCCAGGAATGCATGTGAGTTCCCATTTATCAACATTCTATGCACTAAGCCAGCTTGCAGCCCTGCAATGTATAGTAGATTTAACACTGGGAGGGACTGTAGTGTTTATTTAGACCAAATCTTTCATTTTAAAGATAATAAAATGGAGAGAAAAGATTTATAAGAATTTTTTTTTTTAATGGCAATTTGATGTTGGGACCAGAATGCAAATCTAAATCTAAATTTAGATTTGATTTCCCCTACCTCATACTAATTATGTAAAAGCTGCAATTAGGGAAGGAAGTAGAGAAGAGATAGTTGGATGCAATAAAATAATATAATGTCTTGGGCTCAAATAGCATCTTTTATCAGCAGCACAAAGCATTATCACTGGCTTCTTCAGCAACAACAGCTAATATACTGAGTCACTCTTTCCTCTGGGCTCTCTCTGTACTTGTTTTACATGCTTACCAAATTTTATTCTTGCTCTAGTTATTTATTAAATGGTTATACATTCATAGGTTATTGCAAGACACATGCATGAGATGCAAAACAAAGTGCTGTGTAAGATAGGAGGATAGAAAATCATTGTTAATGGGAGGAATCTGAACAGTCTTCCCAGAAGAGGTGCCATTTAACTTGGGTTTTACAAGATAGGAATACAGCAACCAAAGAAAGTAAGGAAGGTATTCCAGGCATTGGGAACGGCGGGGGCAAACACATGGGAAGGAGAAGGGACACAGACTTTATGTTTAAGGGAAGGAGAGCTGTTCAGTTCAAAGAAAATGAAAAGAATATATGAAGTGAGATAAGAACGGGGAGATAAAATGGTACCAGATGATAGCACCCAGTTAGTAAGTTTGAACTTTATTCAGGACACACAGGAGCACGTACACAAGACTGGCCATGTGATAAGAGCTCTCATTTGCCCATGGCAACCCATAAAATGAAGAAAAATTCACACTGTTCTTTTGCATGGAGAAAGAAGGCGTTGAAATCACATTTCTAGATGTTGTTCATATTGGAAATTTTTAGGAGTTTTTTGGTTCTAGATATTTAGAGATAAACACAAGCATAAATGTCAGTATTCTAAATCTAAGATATAAATGACCAATGCATGATGGTAATACCAGAAGGGATCCTTTCCATGATGACAGTCTCACTATAAATAAAGCCAGAATTCAGCAGGAAGTTGCTTCTGTACTCTCCTTGGAAAAGCAAATAAAGAAACTGGCAGAGCTGATATTATGCATCCAAGACAACAAGAAATATCATTTCATGGTATATTTGGTCAATCTGTGGAATGGTGCTGATAGGAAGTGTTTCCAAAAAGACCATCATGAAGACGTGATAGTAGATGTACCATCATCCATTGTGGAGGAGAGAGAATTCCTCAGAGGACTTAACAAGGCTTTCCAAAATAAATTAATATGCGTTTTAATTCTGGGTGATTTCCATGCAAATATGGATACAAGGAAGAACACCAGAAACTGTGTTAGAAAGTCTTTTTCAGGAATAAGAATTCAGAGAAGACAAAGAATTTAAAAATATACAAAAACCTCACACCCATTTGTCTGTAGGGAGATAGTGAAATTTTCCACTGGCCAAAAAATAGGCCCAAAGGTGGGAGATTTGGCTAATGATAGATATATCTAATAAGGCTCAGAAAATAGTCTTCACTGCGAGAATATGTTTTATTTGACATGTATATTTGTTACGAGAGTCTTTTGTTGTTTTTTCCAGTGCAGGAATGGAAGAGAAATAAAACATTTTTAATTGGTAAAAATGATTCTTTTTTTAAAGAACAATAGCCTTCCCTCCTATGCTAACTTTTTTTCCATGTCAAATTCATTTGCAGAAAGAAAATCAGAGATGATTTTAAGAATTTCTAACTCTAAAACAGATAGTTGTGTGGTACAAAGGACTGAGATCTTAAAAATCTGTTATAATTATTAAAATGAAAAGAAATTTAATCTAGACATGCTCTGCCAGACTTTGGGTTGGAAGTTAAGTGACACAACAGATATAGCTCTGGACCAGGAGTTAGGAAAAATAGAGTTCAAATCCAGCCTCATATTTATAAGCTGGGTGACCTTAGCAAAGTCATTTCACCTCTGTCTGTTTCAACTGTAGTTACTCAAGTTGCTCAACTGTAAAATGGGAATAATAATAATAACTCCTTCCTCATAAGGTTGTTTAGAGGATTAAATGAAATGACATATTTAAAGTGTTTTGTAAGCCTTTATAGAAAGAGGCTTTCCATATTATTGTTCTGTAAGAAACGACCAACAGAATGATTTCAGAAAGGCCTGGAGAGACTTACACGAACTGATGCTGAGTGAAACGAGCAGAGCCAAGAGATCATTATATACTTCAACAATACTATATGATGACCAGTTCTTATGGACCTGGCCATCCTCAGCAATGAGATCAACCAAATCAGTTCCAATGGAGCAGTAATGAACTGAACCAGCTACGCCCAGAGAAAGAACTCTGAGAGATGACTAAGAACCATTACATTGAATTCCCAATCCCTATACTTTTGCCCACCTGCATTTTTGATTTCCTTCACAAGCTAATTGTACAATATTTCAGAGTCTGATTCTTTTTGTACAGCAAAATAATGGTTTGGTTATTTATACTTATTGTGTATCTAATTTATACTTTAATATATTTAACATCTACTGGTCATCCTGCCATCTGGGGGAGAAGGTGGGGGGAAGGAGGGGAAAAATTGGAACAAAAGGTTTGGCAATTGTTAATGCTTTAAAGTTACCCATGCATATAACTTGTAAATAAAAGGCTATTAAAATTTAAAAAAAAAAAAAAAAAAAAAAAAAGAGGCTTTCCAGTTACTTCATCCTAGTCTGGAATTCAGATGATTGGCAGGTAATTTAATCCAATAAACTGGCAGCAGCAGGCAACATTCAGCAGAGACTAAATACATAGCGGAATGGCAGAGCAGAGATAAGACCACACATCCTACAATGAGAACAGTGGGACGGTGCTGAGTGTTAGACACCCCACTCACATCCACGAGAGAGCAGAGGCAGCAAGAGAAATTGGGTATGTCTTTTGAGAGATTAGAGGAAAGGCATAAGAAAGGGGAGTCAAGGTTCTCATTTAATAATATTAGAAAAACCCATATTTTTATACATACAAGAAAATAAAAGAGAAAACATGATGGTATCCCTAAAAATTGTATATGATCCTAAAACACTAGAAATATGAGTTGATTCTCACCACATGTATCCTGGCTCCAAGTTGCTCATGAGTTAAGATGATACCTATTTATACCCATTTCTCCACTAAGACTATGTATACATATGGCAGAGTGTGCTCCAGATCTATAGAGGGAATGTTCTTATTACAATTTTTTATTAGGTGACTTTGTTATGAGCTAATCATATGCTCTGGCTGATAGAAAAACACATTCATGAAGTCGAATAAGTTATATTTTGAATGGATACAAGTCCATAAGATATCCTGAACTTCAGATAACTTTTCTGGGGCTCCATATATGAGGGGATAGGTGCCTCAACTTTTATATATAATGATGTTTTATATGTATATATAAAATAATGTTATATATAATAACCTTAAGAAAAAGAGAATGGAGAGGTACTGAGCAAAATAAGCACCAAAATGCAACATAAAAAAAAAAAATTGATTACATTTTAACAGACCAGAACCTGGTTGGTGATGTGGAAGTAATTTCTGAATAAATTGTCTGTGTACAGTCAGAACATTAACTTATTAAAGATAAAAATCAAGACCAAATTTTAAAAAGATAAGGGGAGAAAAAGGGAAGGGCATGCAACTGAAATAATTCCAACCTTTATTTAAATAAGTTATTGATGCAAAAAAAAAAAAAATAGGAAATGGATTGAAGAATAGACATCGATACAAATTATCGTTTTTTGAGGAAATCTAATTGGTGTAAATCAATTACCACAATAACAAGACCAAAAAAGGCTAGGAACTACCTAACTCATCAAATATTTGATCTTACTGTCAAGCAGAGAGAGATAGCCACCAAGGTCTGCTTTAGACCTTGCTTAGAAATAAACTTATTTATTGATCTTATGGAAGAAGATGGTGAAAAATTATAAGAAGTACTATTTCATAAAACAGCAAAGATAAATGAAAAAAATTTTACAGAGTAGGTGGCAAGATATCCAACTAAATCAGTTCATCCCAAGGATGAACTTGGATGAAATTGGAATGAATACAGACAAAAAAAAATAGAAAAGATCTGTGGAGATCTATAACATTTTTTTTTTCATCATTTACATTAAAGCCACAATGATGACTATATTCTAATATCAGAATCCCTGTGTGCTGCATGTGGAAGTAGAAATGGCACTCTCTTTAGTGACTAGAAATTGGAAGAACAGCTGAACTGAATAAAATATACTCAAAGAAAATCTATACTAGAGAAGACACAAATTCAAGATCATTGAGTGTTAATTTTCAAATTATCTGAAAGAGGGAAGGATGCTTAGAAAAAATGTAGATTTTTTCCCCCAAAGGAAAATCATGAAAACATTAATAATTATTGACCTACTTTAGAATCTAGACATTTTTAAATAAGAATTATCTCTATATTTGTCAAGAATATCTTTGATGAAGATGTGGAAGTAGGGAACAAGCAGGCTTTCACAAGTTCTGTTCTACAACATGCCATATTTTTATGGTCTCATGCAAGGTCACATTCAGTTTATTTTTTCTTGATTATAAAAATTTTTTCTTTATTTCCCTCTTGACAGACTTTCCTCCAATCAAGTTTTTCCTATGCCCATGGCAAAATCTTACAAGTTTACTTTAAAACTGTGACAATATAGACAACTTTATATGATGATCCCATGAATATTAATACAAAGAGAGCTATAAGACAAGAAGAAATGTGCTCAAAAAAGATGTCTGCCTTCATCATGGAGGATGTCTAAGATAGGCCAAAGGGAAAAAGAATTCCCAAAAGAATCCCTCAGATTCTTCTGTTGGTGGAAGAAATTGTAATGACTACAACAGGCTCTAAAACTTTATGGGGCTTCCTAAATGATACTTTTGATCTCTAAAAAGAATCCATTCTAACTAACTATCCATATAGGAAAAACTAAGTAGTTGAAAAATGTCTATTGTCCAGACTAAAATGTATGACCCACAGAGAAGATCCTTTAATGCATAAATCTTTCACAGACAGAAAAAATGGATGATGAACTGAGCCAGATTCTACGTGGGAAATGAGGCAATGCTTTCAATAATCCCGAGTTGGCTCCTAATAGGAAGGATTTTGTTATATGGCTACAAATACCACACCCTCTAAAGAGCTGAAGTTACAAGTCACCCAAAGGGCAGCAAAGAACCTTATGGGGGATTGGAGAAGGAATAGAATGCAGCATATTACTAGTGGAAGAAAATATATGCCATAAAATGTGTGTGTGGATGTGTACCACAAAAAAATTCCATTGGAGAAAAGTTTGGTCATGTGACAAAACAGTTCCATTGGCATCCACAAAATGTTAGGAGATTTAAAGAACTGTTCCCCCTTACAGAAAGTTGGAGTGGGATGAACCACATGTAGAAGACTTGTGGATGGATGGGTTGCCATATACATCCTTAAAGGGAAGACTCACATTTAATCCCTGCAGGGATTTTAAGACACATTTTCCCAGGCCAACCCCAATTTGAGATCATAGAGCATTCAAAGTATAAAAAAGTTTGGAAAATCATAATGGTACAATTGAAAGCAAGTTGGATTTGGAGGCAAAAGTTATGTTTCAAATGCTGATTCTACTACTTATTACCTCTGGGGCAAATCATTTTGGCCATATCTATGCATAAATAAATTTGAGGAATGACGTGTATCCTTAAAAATTTGACTCAGTACTCTATATATTTTATAAATGAGGTCTTTATCAGAAACACTGACTGTAAAAAATTGTCTCCCTGTTTTTTGCTTCGATTCTAATTTTGGTTACATTAGTTTTGTTTGTGCAAAAAACTTTTTAATTTAATGTAATCAAAATGATCCATTTTACATTTCATAATGTTCTCTATCTCATGTTAGGCCATAAATTCTTCCCCTCTCCATAGATTTGACAGAGACCATGGTCTTTTAAAACTAAGATCTTTGATAGGTTCCAGTTTGCCCTTTAAGTGATTAAGCCTAGGTAAGAATTGAGGCAAAGAATGGCCCCTTTTATTTAGTCCAAAAAAAAAAAAAAAAAAAAAAAAAATACCATCTGGGAGGAGAAGACTCTCAAGGTTTCTGGCCAAAAGATAAACCATTCCTCTTTGTATTCACTCTATGACTATGTAGCCTAAACAATGACCAAATTGGGGTTGGCTTGGGAAAATGTATCTTAAAATTGTCTTTAGTAATTAAGGTAATGCTAAAGAAAAATTGGGATAGAGTTGAGTATCGTGTGATTCTTTTTTTTTTTTTTTTTTTTTAGATTGATAAAAGAGGTTTATTATTGGGTTCAGAAGTAAGGAGATAGGTGAAGGTAGAGATAAGGAGGGCACCGGACAGAGGGTCCAGTGGACAGAGGGTCCTCACATGGCTAGCATGTTTGGGATCTCTGCTTGGTATGATTCTAAAAAGCAAAACCAGGCAGGGAAAGGTAAAAAGTATTTATGTTATGTGATAAATGAAGTGCATGAGAAAGATGTGATACAAAGGAATTAAATGAGGAGGGCAGGTAGTTCTGGAACTCTACTCTCATTGAGAGTGGGCTAAAAAGGGAATACATATATATCTAGAAAAATGTGAAAGTCTTCTAAATTTATAAGGAAATAAGAGGGTGAAGGAATAGGACAGAAATTCACTGAAACATAATGTGTGGGACAGGTGAGGTGACAGACCCCCTTCCCAATGAACTAATCAGAGACATCATCAGATACAAAGAGAAAGCATTTATTTAATCCCTTCAGGGAGACGCCCAGAGACACCTGGGAGCCATCCCAATGCTACCATGTGCTCCTGGAACCTGGCTAGTTTCCAACTTGTCCAGGGTTTAAAAGCAAAAGACTTGAGCCTTCTCATTGGATAGAATAAAAGGACATAACCATCCTTGCCCAATGGTCACCAATATTGGCTGCCTCCCACAGGTCAGGTAACTTCCTACAACTTCTTGTATCTCAAGGTTCAAACTTTATTCCTGCAGAGATCAAATGACCTCTCCAGGTCCCAGTTCTGGGAACATGGATCATGTGACTCAATACTGAGAAATACTTCATCCAATCAGTCCCATTCAATAATAATAATGATCATGCTGAGAATTGAATGAGAGTTTAGTTTCTGGAGTTATGAAGCTTAAAAAAAAAATGAAACCTAAGAAATGGAGGCTAGGATAAAGAACAAGAAAAATGTAATCAGGGTAGGGAATTCAGACTTGAAAATGGAGAGAAAATGTAATCAAAATTGGGAATTTAGAATTAAGAAAAAAAAAATTTTAATATAATCAAAGGTGTGGACTTAAAACTGAGAGAAAAGATGTAATTAAGGATACACTCAAGTGGGGGAGAATTAATATTGTAATTAAAGGTGGAAATTCATACTCATGGAGGGATTAGGCACTCTGGATAGATTATGATCTCTGTGGTACTCACTCAATGGAGAATGGGTGGGAATATTAAAAAAGACATGTCTATTTGTCAAGTAGAAAGATACCCCAACAAGATTAGGGTCCTCCAGGTTGATGTCATGGGTTTGGGGAAAGAATTCGCCCACTCATTCTCTAAGTTAAGGGCAAAGACTTATCTCCCTGCTAGATAGCAGGTTAAAGTTCCAAAGGAATTCAGCAAAGGGGCAGAAGCAAGAAGATAACTTTATGGTAAAAAGAAATAAAGATTAGGTTGATATGCTAATATCATCAATGGGGTTAGCCAAAGGGAGCAGGTTCAACATGAAAGAATTCATGAATCTGAAAAGTCTAAATGACAAAAGGGAAGTTTATTGGCACTGAGAAGCCAGCTTTGCTAGGAAGACAGACTTCTGAGTGGCAAGAGGTCCTGGCAGAGAAATAACAAAAGGTTATCGAGGAGAAGAGGGTCTCCTCACAGCGGGCAGGAGTCCTGGCGGGCAGCTTTGCCAAGAAGAAAGCTTTGTTGGCAAAGCATAATCCTACTTCGGACTTCTGCAGAGATTTTGAGTTCAAAATTGCCATTTTATTGGCAGTCAGGGGGTAGGGCTTCCATTGAATGAGATTCCTTCAATGTTGTTGCTGTCCCCAAACCCAGATTTCTAGCTGTATGAGACCACTTAAGTTCCAGCTACTGGGAGTGCTCCTGGGCTAATCCACTCAACAGAAATATCAGGTCCAGATCTCCAGCTGAATAAGACTGCTTAAATTCAAGTTGCTGGGAGTGCCCCTGGGCTAATCTAAATGAAACTACTTAACTGCCCCCAAGGGTGGGTCTCTGTCAGAGAGACTCTCTCTGACAAAACTCTCCTTTGAGTTCACCCCCATGGCTTCCCCCCCAAAAGTCAAGGAGGACAGTTTCAGGGTTCACCCCCATCATTATGGCTTAGAGGTTTAGAGGCTTAATAACCAACAGAGTCAATATTAAATTATTGCTATTGGCCAGTATTATTTGTGGCACTCAAGGTCAGCTAGCCTTAGGGCTTTTCAGGCAGCCAGCACTGTTTGTACCATTCCCAAAACCCACAAACTTTAGTCTCTCAGGCCTTGCCATTTTCTCTACCCTCTCATATTAATTCTAAGTGTTTCTATTCTATAGGATACCCACTTCTGCAGTTGAAAAAAAGTTGAAGACTTTTAACTTCACTTCTCCCAAGTCCAATGGAGTTATTTCTCACATCAGGAGTAGAATTTATTAAGAAAACAAAACAAAACAGAAGTGGTAATCATTGATCTCAAAGTAAAAGCTAAAATAGTTTTAATCAAAAGAGAAAAATAGGAAAACTATACCATGTGTCAGCCATGTTAATCAATTTTGTTTTAGGCTATTTAAAATAAGTAGGCAATATGAGGTTGGGATATTGTTTTAGTATAGGTGACAAGGTCCTGGGTAGCTAGATGACATTAAGAGAGAAATTACCCTGATAGGATTATAATGCTCCCTGAGGCCAGCAGGGAAGGATACAGGTTGGGACCATCTTCCCTTAGCCTTTAGTTCTTAAGTAGATGTTTTATTCAAGTAGACTTTGATTACAGTCCCAACCCTGGTAGAGGTCTCCAGAAACACCACCATTGGAATGTTAATTCTCCCTCCAGTTATATTTCCCCAATAAAAGATCAGTTTATGGTGTAAAGTTTAGCTTACTTCTTTTCTTTACTAAATTCTCTCAGAGGTACTCTTTCTCATCTCATAGCATCTTCCCTTTAACGGCTTTTTCCTTCTAGTTAATTGTGAGCTAGGCCACCATGGGGCACTCCCACCTTATGATGTCTTTCTCCTTGTTATAGCTAGCTCTTTTAGGGTGCCCATCAAAATGGTGTAATCCCCCCTCCCCTAATGCTAACCCCTTTTTGGGATTAGTCTACTAAACTTCTCTGAATTTAGCCCATCAAATCAATGGTGTACTCCTACTTCTTGACATCTTCCATTTAATGGCTTCTTCCTCCTGATTAATTATAAGTTCTGTTGTGCCACAGTTCCCTTTTGATGTCCAGACCTAGTTTCCCTAATTGTTCTATTTAGTTACTCTGCCTCAGGTTATAACCTTTCCCTCCCAATGTTGGATGAGATAAAGGTCTACCTCAGTTGCTCTGCACTCAAACCCCAGGTTATAATCATTCCCTCTTAAATGGTTGATGAGATAAAGGTTTTATATCCTTAGGTTATAATTATTCCTTCTTAATGTTTGACAGGATAAAGGTTTATCCATTTTAGATGTCATTAGAATATCAGTAACCTCTTCAGTACCTCCCTCCATGGTGTCATCTTAGGGGCCTCCCCCCTATTAGCTTATTCCCATCCAGGTACCTCCCCCATTATGCCAATTGTTCTTGTTATCCTATAAAAGAGTCTTGCTATCTAATGCTCAAGACTGGATTCTTTGAGATGATAGTCTCTTCCAGCCCTGGGACCAAGATCCATTTGGTCCCAGTATTTCTCTCCATTTAATAACCTATTAAATTGATCTCTAATCTCTGTCTTGCTCAGTTTCTCTGGCATTACAGTTCAACTAGGAAACATGTCTTTCCCTTTCGTAATTGTTAAAAACCCCTTTCTTTGCTAACTCCTGTGTGCTATTCAAATAAAATAGCCAAACCTTAGCAATTCATGATGTCTTGCTCAATGTCTCAAACATTTATATAATATTTTTTTACAATTATGTTTTCCCAAATCTATTTCTATTTACCACTTTTAGTGACTATTTTACCACTTCATAGAAAATGATAAGTTGATTGATTTAGAAAAAATATGGAAAGATTTGTACTTATGAAAGAGGACATTATCCACTTTCAGAGAAAAAAGACAAATAAGCATAGTATGGTCTTACATAGATTTATATAAATCTATATTGTGTATATATGTGTATGATTATAGATATTTGTAAATATGTATGTTTATGTGTATGTGTATACATAATACAACTTCACATAGATATATATGAACACATGTATAGATATGTATGTGATTATAGATATGTATTTGTATGTGTATATATATATATATATATATATGAATATATCTGTGTTTAATTGTAGCCTTCTTAGGGGAGGGGGAGAAGAGGAAAAGGAGAGAAAAGAATAAAGTAAAAAGCACTTCAGAGAACAAAAGAAAATCTAGAAGGAGGCAAAGAAAAGATGGACTGCTCTAAACACAATGTGTAGTATTTATTACATAGGCTTTCTTGAAAGGGAAATTTATATTTTTATATTTTGAATCCTCTCTTATATTCTTCTGTGCACATGGAAATGTTTTCATTTTTCTATTTTGTACTTAGGTTTTAAATAAATACATATCTTTAGAAATGAATGCTAAAATTGTTTTTATATATAAAATTGGGGGGAAATGCTGTTTTTACAAAAGAAAAAAATAGGGCAGCTAGATGGCTCAGTAAGTAGAGAACTGGCCCTGAAGTCAGGAGGACCTGTGTTTAAATCCTCTCTCAGACATTTAATAGTTCCTGACTGTGTGACCTGGGCAAGTCATTTAACCCCAATGGAGAGACAAAATATGTAAAATATTTTACATAAAATGAAATAAATTTACAAAACAGTAAAAACCAGGAGTTGGGGATAGTCTTTTAAATCACCTAATCCTAAGAACTCACTGTTTCACAAAAACTGCTGGGAAAATTGGAAATTAGTATGGCAGAAACTAGGCATTGACCCACACTTAACACTGTACACCAAGATAAGGTCAAAATGGGTTCATGACCTAGGCATAAAGAATGAAATTATAAATAAATTAAAAGAACATAGGATAGTTTATCTCTCAGACTTGTGGAAGAGGAAGGAATTTATGAACAAAAACCTAAAGATCATTATTGATCACAAAATAGAAAATTTTGATTGTATCAAATTGAAAAGTTTTTGTACAAACAAAACTAATGCAGACAAGATTAGAAAGGAAGTAATAAACTGGGAAAAGATTTTTACAGTCAAAGGTTCTGATAAAGGCATTTCCAAAATATATAGAGAATTGACTCTAATTTATAAGAAATCAAGCCATTCTCCAATTGATAAATGGTCAAAGGATGTGAACAGACAATTCTCAGATGAAGAAATTGAAACTATTTCTAGCCATATGAAAAAATGCTCCAAGTCATTATTAATCAGAGAAATACAAATTAAGACAACTCTGAGATACCACTACACACCTGTCAGATTGGCTAGAATGGCAGGGAAAGATAATGGGGAATGTTGGAGGGGATGTGGGAAAACTGGGATACTGATACATTGTTGGCGGAATTGTGAATACATCCAGCCATTCTGGAGAGCGATTTGGAACTATGCTTAAAAAATTATTGAACTGTGCATATCCTTTGATCTAGCAGTGTTACTACTGGGCTTATATCCCAAAGAGATTTTAAAGAAGGGAAAGGGATCTCTATGTGCAAGAATGTTTGTGGCAGCCCTCTTTGTAGTGGCCAGAAACTGAAAACTGAGTGGATGCCCATCAGTTGGAGAATGGCTGAATAAATTGTGGTATATGAATATTATGGAATATTATTGTTCTGTAAGAAATGACCAGCAGGATGATTTCAGAGAGGCCTGGAGAGACTTACATGAACTGATGCTGAGTGAAATGAGAAGGACCAGGAGATCATTATATACTTCAACAACAATACTATATGAGGATCAATTCTGATGGATGTGGCCATCTTCAACAATGAGATGAACCAAATTGGTTCCAATAGAGCAGTAATGAATTGAACCAGCTACACCCAGGGAAAGAACTCTGGGAGATGACTATGAACCACCACATAGAATTCCCAATTCCTCTATTTTTGTCTGCCTGCATTTTTGATTTCTTTCATAGGTTAATTGTACATTATTTCAAAGTCCAATTCTTTTTGTACAGCAAAATAACTATACGGACATGTATACATATATTATATTTAACTTATACTTTAACATATTTAACATGTATTGGTCAACCTGTCATCTGGGAGGGGTGGGGGGGAAAAGGGGAAAAATTGGAACAAAAGGTTTTGCAATTGTCAATGCTGAAAAATTACCCATGCATATATCTTGTAAATAAAAAGTTATAATAAAAAAAATAATAAAATAAATCACCTGCTCCAACCCCTTTGTTTTACAAATATAGAAACTAAGGCTCAGAGGGGAAAAGTAAGGAAAAGATCATACAAGTCAATAGCAGAACCATTATTTCTTGTCTCCCAGTCATAATCACGCATAGAACATGGAATCAATAAGGCAGTATACCCCAGGGGAACATCTTTCTCTGAAGGTGTATATCATCTTCCTTCCTAGGTCCTTTATAGTTGATTTGAACGTTTATGATATTCAGAATGAACATTTCTATTGGCTCTCCCAAGTCAAGACATGATGATACATGCAGAGGTGCCATTATTCAGTGAAACATAATGCCTGTCTCTTTTTATTATTCATTTTGAAATTAAATTTTTTAAAAAAGGAACATTTCCATATACATATTATAACAAAGAGAATTCAGTATAAAACCATGGATTTCTATTTCAGACTGTTTCCTTTTAAAAAAAAAAAATGCACAACTATGTAATAAATCCTACACATTGTTTTCAAAGCTACTCTGCTTTTCTGTGCTTCTAAGCTTTCTTTTGTTCTCTGCTGAGAACTTTTTATTTTTTTCTCTCTTCCTTTCTATCTTACCCTAGAGAAAGGTACAAAAACACACACACACACCTGTTTTTTCAGTTCTTTCTCTGAAGGTGGATATCATCTTCCTTCCTAGGTTCAAATCAAATCCTTTTGATTTGAATGTTTATGATACTCAGAATGAATTAGCTGCTCAAACCTGTTCTTAGGACAATATTTCTGTTTTTATGTACACAATTCTCTTAATACTACTCATTTCCGTTTTCATTATTTCATGCTAGTCTCCATATTTTTTCCTAAAATCAAGCAGTTTATCCTTTCTAATATCACAGTAGTATTACATCATAATCATATATCACAACTTGTTTAGACATTCCTCAATGAAAGGGCATCTACCATTTTAGCCAATCTAATATATATATATATATATAATGATATCTCAAAGTTGTTTTGATTTGAATATCTCTAATCAATAATAATTTAGAGTACTTTTTCATATAAGTATGGTTTGATTTCTCCATCTATAATTTGCCTACTCATCTTCTTTGACAATTTGACCAATTGAGGAATGACTCATATTCTTATAAAATTGACAAATTTCTTTATATATTTGAGGAATGAGACTGTTATCTGAGAGCTTCCTATGAAAGTTTTCTCCCAATTTTCTGCTTTCTTCTAATCTTCGCTACATTGGTTTTATTTGTACAAAATCCTTTTAATTTTTTTTAATTATAACTTTTTATTGACATTACATATGCATGGGTAATTTTTTACACCATTATCCCTTGCACTCACTTCTGTTCTGACTTTTCCCTTCCCTCCCTCCACCCCTTCCTCTAGATGGCAAGCAGTCTTATACATTTTAAATATATTATAGTATTTACTAGATTCAATATATGTGTGCAGAACTGAACAGTTCTCTTGTTGCACAGGGAGTTGGATTCAGAAGGTAAAAATAACCTGAGAAGGAAAACAAAAATGTAAACCGCTCACACTCATTTCCCAGTGTTCCTTCTCTGGCTGTAGCTGATTCTGTCCATCATTGATCAATTGGAACTGCATTAGATCTTCTCTTTGTCAAAGAAATCCACTTCCATCAAAATACATCCTCATACAGTATCGTTGTTGAAGTATATAATGATCTCCTGGTTCTGCTCATTTCCCTCAGCATCAGTTCATGTAAGTCTCTCCAAGCCTCTCTGTATTCATCCTGCTGGTCATTTCTTACAGAACAATAATATTCCAAAAGATTCATATACCACAATTTACCCAACCATTCTCCAATTGATGGGCATCCATTCATTTTCCAGTTTCTAGCCCTACAAAAAGGGCTGCCACAAATATTCTTGCACATACAGGTACCTTTCCCTCCTTTAGTATTTCTTTGGGATATAAGCCCAAGAGAAACACTGCTGGATCAAAGGGAATGCATAGTTTGATAACTTTTGGGGCATAATTCCAGACTGCTCTCCAGAATGGATGGATTCATTCACAACTCCACCAACAATGCATCAGTATTCCAAAACCCTTTTTAATTTAATGTAATCAAAAATACCCATTTTATATCTCACAATGCTCTCTGTCTTTTATTTATTCATAAATTGTTCTCCTATCTATAAAGCCAATAGATAATATATTCTACTTTTTTTGTGATAGTTCCCTTTATATCTAGATCATGTGTCTATTTTGACCTTATCTTGAAAAATGTTTTAAAATACTGGTCTATGTCCAATTTCTGCTGGACTGCTTTCTAGCTTTCCCTGCAATTTTTAGCAGTGATTAATTCTTATCCCCTAAACTTAAATTTTTATATTTGTCAGACATAAGATGACTATAACTATTTACTATTGTGCTTTGTATGGATACTCTGCTACTGACTTACTTCTCTATTTCTTAGCCATTCCCAGATAGTTTTGATATTTATTGCCTTATAATAAATCTGGTACTGCTAAAAATAACCTGAGAAAGAAAACAAAAATATAAACTGCTTATACTTTTATATGCTATTTCTTCTTATACTTTTGTATGCTATTTTGACTATCTGTCTGACTCCTTGGACATTCCCTTTGCTAGGTGCCATGTGAATATCTCCAATACAAATGTCATGATCAGTAGGGTTTGTAGTAGCAGAGAAAGAGAGAGAAATCCTCTCTCCTAGCAAAAGGCAATATTTACCTCTTAAGCCCTGAATTCTTCCTCTATAGCAGAATCTCCTCCAGATTTCCAGGGATCCCACTCCTCGGAGCTGCTTCCCATCAGGCCTTACTAATTTATTTACAAGCTTAAATGTGATTCCAAATAAGAGAGCTTTGTCATTTAACCACTGTTTACCCATTTCCTCAAATGTAAATTGGGAATAATAATAGCACCTCCCAGGATTGTTTGAGGATCAAATGAGATAATAATTATAAAACACTTAGCATAGTGCCTAATACATAAAAAACACCATATAAATGTTAGTTATTAAAGGCCACCAGATCTATAGCCTGTTCTTGACCACTCACTCTTCTAATTTCATCAAGTAAAAACCTTTATATCCTATAGAGAAGAATATATTAATAACTATTTGTCTCTCATGTATACATATATTGTATTTAACTTATACTTTAACATATTTAACATGTATTGGTCAACCTGCCATCTGGGGGAAGGGGTGGGGGGAAGGAGGGAAAAAGTTGGAACAAAAGGATTTGCAACTGTCAATGCTGAAAAATTACCTATGCATATATCTTGCAAATAAAAAGCTATAATAATAAAAAGAATAAAAAAAATTTTTAAAAAGAAAAAAAATGGCAATCTAGACCAAAAAAAAAAAAAACTATTTGTCTCTGTTACCCCTACTATTGATGAGGTTTAGATTTAGGGAACCAAAATGAAATTAGGGTTTCTGGTGGTCAGGGAGTTAAATGATAAGGTCTAGTGACAGGGTAGGGGTTCAGGGACAGGGTCCCTCCCTGATGCAGAGTTGAAGGAAATTTTCTCCTTCAAGTATTTTCAGAGTTTCGGGTCCTTCCTCACTGTGACTTTATCAATGGGTAAGGAAGAAAAGGCAATAGAAATTAAATGGTGAAGGATGTCCTGACCAGCTCAGCCCCAACTCTCTTCCCCATACCAATCTGACAGCTGAATGATGGATAGACAAGTTGAGGAAGTCTAATTGGGGTTGTAGATCTGTATCTGGTTCAATGAATCATTTTCCTTAAGGTAATTAAAAATTATGTAAATTGTGTCCCCCTTTAATCTTTGGGGGCCCTGATGTAAACTGGGTTCCCTTTGGGGGGCCTAATATAAACTGTGGCCCCACTGCTGGGAAGGTGTTCCTGACTCTCAAACCCTGCTGGTCCCTGGAAGGATCACACTCTTCCCAGACAACTCCCAAGATAGGAGTTCAATTGGAATTCTTTTGGAAATTCAATTGGAAATCTTGCCTGGGACATAGTCAACATCCTCTATTAAGTTGCTCAAACTGCTCCCCAGCCCCAGACCAAGACAAACCCAATATAACCAAGGGTTTGTCAACCCTTCTTTGCTAAATGCCCTTATGGACTTAGCCCACTGATGAAGATGTTTTCTTCTCAGTATGAACCCATCTTTGCTAAATTTCTAATCAGGCGTTTGCCCACTAAGAAAGCTGTCTTCTTGGCATAAATAAACCCATTCTTTGCCTCAAAACTCGTACCTGTATTTATTGGGGTTTGAGAATTCTTTTGCAAAACCATTGCGGTTAGGGATCTCTTACCCTCAATTTTCACACTTCATCAAAAACAGCCCAGGAAGATAGAAACAGAAAAATCTAGGAAACATAGGTTAAAATCAATCAGCCAAAAGGTTCCATGGGGTATCAGGAATTCTCTGCCAAAGTTCTAAAATGTGATTTTATGTTATTTTGTCCAAAAGATCCACAGCTAGGTCCCAGCAGGTATACATCACATCTTTCTTATTTTCAGCAGTCCTAGCTGCTTAGTGTTGTGGGGATATGAGAGATTAACTTGTTCCTTTCCAGTTTTATGAATATCCTGGGGCATGAGTCTAACTTCAGGAGGTGAATAAAGAGGCTAATGCTTTTTAGAAAGTGACTAAAATGAGATCCCACCTTGGGCATACACCCCATAGAAGTTAAAGACAGAAAGAGATTCCATATATATACCAAAACATACATAACATCTTTGTAGTCACAAAGAACTAGAAACAAAGTGGTTACCTATCAATTTGGAAATGACCAAGCGAATTGTGGCATATGAATGAAATGGAATAATACTGTGCCATGAGAAGTGAAAATAAAGAATCTTTGGGTTTCCACTGAAATTTGATCTAACATTTTTTAAGCATTTAAAAACATAGTTCTGAGAATGGGTCCATAGGCTTTTTTAGACTATAGCTAAGGGAATCTAGGACACACCAAAACAGTGGAGAACCTCTGCATTAAATAATCTCTACCATCCATTCTAACTCTCAAATTCTATAGAGTAGATCAAACAATGGACTTGGGATCAATGACACAAGGTATTTGACTGAGAGCACATTTCAATCTTACTAAGGCACTTTCCTCCTCTGGAAAGTGTAAATAATACCTGTAGTACTTACCTCACCTAATTCTTTATGGGGGAAAAAAAAAGTAGGTAATATTCTGCATACATTAAAGCTCTACTTAAATGTCCAAGACAAGGTTGATCAGAGAGAGAGAGGTCCAACCCCAACCCTACTTTCTCCTTGAAATTTCACTTTGTCCTTCCAGATAGAAAAATCATTTCTCCATCTTCTGAACCCCTGAGGACTTTTGGCTAGCAATTCTTCATTCACTGAAAACATTCTACTTTGTACTATTACTATCTGCATACATATCTTATCTCTTATACTGGATTGTGAAGTCCTTGAGAACAGGAAACATGTTTAGTTCATCTTGGTATCTTTTGAACCTAGTAGGTGGTAAGCAAATCTTTGCTGAATAATTCAAACAATAAATTCAGAAAAGGGAGAAATAATTAAGAGCTAGAGCAAAAGAGAAAAACTTCATAAAGAAGTGCATGGAATTTGATTTCAATCTTGAAGCTAAGGAGAGCCCAGATAAATAGTAAAAAGGGAGCAGAGGAACTTGGATAGATGAGATGATAGAAGGAGAGATTCAGGAATGGGAAATGGGGTTTTGAAGGAATTAATCTGAGATGTAGCTGAGGTGGGGGGAAAGGAGAAAGGAAGCCTACAAGCAGGTGGTTTTCCATTTTTACTAAATATTCCTAATATTCAGGAAGTAAACTTGCTTATCTCTAGAACATATCTAACATATCTAAATTTCAGTACTCTGAAGCAAAGTTCCAATTACTCTACCCTAGTTACAGCTCTGAACAAAATTTCATCTGTAAAAATCTTGATAGATGTATCTTTCATATTTGTATCCATTTTGAATAGCTCTAATTCTTAAAAAGATTGCCTTCAAACCTAAATTTACCTTTTTCCCTTCTCATTGCTTCAAGTTTCTGCTTCTAGAGCCAATTAAAACAAGCTTAAGCTCTCTCATAAAATAAGCCTTCAGTCAGGTCAATTGATAAGCATTTAATTTATCTTCCATCCAGTAGAACTGTCCCACCCCAACTAAGTCTAGTCTTTTCCAGGCAAAACATTTTCAGTTTTTTCCAAACACTATGATCCTGATGTCTTTTCCCATTCTGGTTGCCTCTTTCCCCCCAACCCCCATTCACTCTCTAGTTTATCAATTTCTTGCAAAATGTGTAATTTTGATTATATTAAATTAAAATGTTTTTGTACAAACAAAATCAATGCAGCTAAGATTAGAAGGGAAGTAGATAATGAGGGGAGCAGGGATTTTTGCATCCAGTGTTTGTGATAAAGGTCTCATTTCTAAAATATAGAGAGAAGGTGCTCAAATTTAAAAGAATACAAGCCATTCCCCAATCAATTGATCCCAGTCCATTGATATTGATAAATGGTCAAAAGATATGGAAAGGCAGTTTTCAGATGAAGAATGTTGGAGGACGTGTAGAAATACTGGGACACTAATACATTGTTGGTGAGTTGTGAACTGATCCAATCATTCTGAAACAATTTGGAACTATGTCTAAAGGACTATAAAGTTGTGCATACTCTTTGATCCAGCAGTGTCTCTAGTAGGTCTGTATCCCAAAGAGAACATAAAAAAGGGGAAAGGATCCACATGTACAAAAATGTTTGTAGCAGCTCTTTTTATAGTGACAAAGAATTGGAAATTGAATGGATGGTAGTGAATGGCTGAATAGGTTATGGCAGTGGTTCTCAAAGTATGGTCTAGAGCAGTGGTCCTCAAACTTTTGTTCTCAATATCTTTATCCTATTAAAAATGATTGAGGATCTGCCCAAAGAGTTTTTGTTTATGTGGTTTATAGTTATAGATATTGATCACATTAAAAATAAGAACTAATTATGAATCATTTTTAATAGGATAAAGATACTAAAAACAAAAGTTTGAGAACCATTGGGTTATGGGATACAAATGTAATGGAATATTATTGTTCTATAAAAAAAGATCAACAATGAAGTGAGTAGAACCAAAAGAACATTGTACACAGCAACAAGATTATGTGATGATCAACCATGAGGGACATAACTCTTTTCAACAATGAGGTGATTCAAAGCCATTACAATAGACTTGTGATGGAAAATGTCATTTGCATCCAGAGAGGAAACTATGGAGACTGAATGTAGATCAAAGCATGTGTTTTCACTTTTTTTGGGGTGGTGGGAGTGTTTGTTTGCTTGGGCTTTTTTTCTTTCTCATCTTTTTTGCCCCCTTTTGATCTGATTTTTCTTGTACAGCATGACAATTATGGAAATATGTTTAGAAGAGTGGCTAAAAACTGGAAACTGAATGGATGTCCATCAGTTGGAGAATGGTTGAATAAATTGTGGTATATGAAAATTATGGAATATTACTGTTCTGTAAGAAAACCAACAGGATAATTTGAAAGGCCTGAGAGACTTACTGAACTGATGCTGAGGAAAATGAGGGACCAGGAGATCATTATATACTTAACAAAAACTATATAGACCAGTTTGATTCAGGCCCTCCTCAGCAACGAATCAACCAAACATTTCCAAAGGAGCAGTAATGAACTGAACAGCTACGCCCAGAAAAGAACCTGGGAGATGATAAACCAACATTGAATTCAATCCCTTATTTATGCACACCTGCATTTTTGATTTCCCTTTCAAAGTAATTGTACAATATTTCGAGTCTGATTCTTTTTCCGCAAAATAACGTTTTGGTCAGGTATACTTATTGTTATCTAATTTATATTTTAATATATTTAAATCTACTGGCATCCCCATTAGGGAGGGGGGGGTAAGAGGGGAAAAAATTGAACAAGGGTTTGGCAATTTTAAATGCTGTAAAGTTACCCATGTATATATCCTGTAAATAAAAGGCTATTAAATAAAAAAAAAAAAAAAAAAAAGAAGAGTTGCATGTTTACTCATAGTGGATTGCTTGCTATCTAGGAGAGAAGGAAAGAGGAGAAGGAGGGAGAAAAATTTGGAACACAGTTTTGTAAAGATGAAGGTTTAAAACTATCTTTTCATACATTGGGAAAAATAAAATAAAAAAATAAAAATAAAAAAACCTAAAATTATTAGTTTATCAATTTCTTCCTGAAAAATGTGACTACCAATTACAAACTGATTCAATCATTTTGGAGAACAATTTGGAACTATGCTTAAAGTGCTATCAAACTGTGCATACCCTTTCATCCAGCAGTGTTTCTACTGGATTTATATCTCAAAGGGATCATAAAGGAGAAAAAAGACCCACCTGTGTAAAAATGTTTGTGGCGGCACAGTTCTGTTAGGAATTGGAAACTGAGTGGATGCCCATCAATTGGAGAATGGCTGAAGGTATAAAATGATGAAGAGTGTAAATATAAGGTAAATGTTATAGACTTTCATTGATCAAAACAGGGAAATAAGGAGAAGGAAAAAGGATTAGTCCAGCATTACCTGTTCTTTAAAAAGATGTTTGTTCTATTTCCTTTTGTCTTCACATCACTGTCATTTCAACACATACACACCTTCCACCTTTGAACCTTTCCTAGTGAGAAAAAATTTAATAACACACATCCAATACGCTGCCTGGCTGCCCTATTGTCATTTTTTAAAACATAACATGTCAAAAATAGGACTTGTATTTCTCTACACGCCCCTTTCCTCTTGACTTCCTGGTAAGGTTACCCTAATTCTTCTAGTCAGGTTTGAAATCTGAGTCACCCTCATCTCTCCATTTCCCATTTCTAATCAGCTGTGTAGTCTTTTTAATTCTGTCTCCTCATCATTTTTTGTCTCTATCCTTTTTTTCCCTATTCATGCCTTATTATTCCTAGATCATAGGAATGCTCTGTTCTTGTTATTGTTCTATAACTTTTAGAGTGGAGGCAATCCCACTTTGACTTGAGTCCATTGGCGGAAATCATGAAAGATGAGGGTGGAAAGATAAGTTGGTCTTCTGTGGTAGCAGGCCTTTCATGCCTCCTATTTTTCATCATTAGGTTTTGGGAAGCCACAGGAAGGTGTTTTTGAGCTGAGGAGTGACATGATCCAAGCTGAGCTTTCAGGAGGGTCTTCTAATGGTTGTGACTGGAGGTGGGCTGGGGTGGGAAGGAGAATTGGAGAAATCAAGAGCAGCATCCTAGTAATTGGGACTCTCGAGTCAAACATTGCTCCTGCCCCTGCTTATTCTCAACATTCAGGAACAGAAAAATGTGGCAACATCCTGATTGTCACCAATCACCAGGGAAAGTTCTTTCTAGGTTTGAAGGACTTTCTTCTTGGTCTTCCTGAAATCCTCGTTTTCCCAGACCCAAAGATGCAACAACAAAGGCCATTTTTGTCACTGAAATAATTAGCATTGTTTTTTTCCCTTTGACATCAGAGAAGGATGTGCTCTAAGAGATTCCTGTTTACAACGTATCCTAGCAAATGTTTCTGGCAATTTAACAGGTTGATCTCACAACACAAAGTGCCTTCCAGAGCCAGAAAACCATTGAAAAAACAGACAGTGTTACTGATTACCTGACTGCCACAGGGCAAAAAGCAGAATCCCTTTCTGGATCTCAGTTTTTTTTTCTTCCATCAAATGAAGGATTTGGACTAGGTGGTTTTAGGGGTCTCTTTTAATATAATTTAATAAACATCTATTAAGCCCTTCCTCTGTGTCTGACACTGTGCTAGATGCTAGGAAGATAAAAGAGTATCTTTCAATGTCCAGCAGGATGATTTCAGAAAGGCCTGGAGAGACTTACATGAATGATGCTGAGTGAAACGAGCAGGACCAGGAGATCATTATACACTTCAACAATAATACTATATGATGATCAATTCTAATGGATGTGACCCTCTTCAACAATGAGATGAACCAAATCAGTTCCAATGGAGCAGTAATGAACTGAACCGGCTACACCCAGGGAAAGAACTCTGGGAGACGACTAAGAACCATTACATAGAATTCCCAATCCCTCTATTTTTGTCCGCCTGCATTTTTGATTTCCTTCACAGGCTAATAATACACTATTTCAAAGTCCGATTCTTTTTGTGCAGCAAAATAACTGTATGGATATGTATACTTATATTGTATTTAACTTATACTTTAACATGTTTAACATGTATTGGTCAACCTGCCATTGGGGGTAGGGGGGAGGGGGAAGGAGTGGAAAAATTGGAACAAAAGGTTTTGCAACTGTCATTGCTGAAAAATTACCCATACATATATCTTGTAAATAAAAAGCTATAATAAAAATAAAATTTAATTTAAAAACTTCCCCATTGTCTCTAAGATCAAATGCCAGCTTCTCTACTTGGCATTTAAAACTCTCTACAATCTGGTTTGAGTCTATATTTCTAGGCCAGCCACGTGGGCAAATTGTTTGTGACATTTCATCTCCAGTCTCCATTCCTCTATCTAATGTATCCCATGTCTAAAGAACTTTCCCTCCTCATTTCTCATATTGTTTTGTTTTTGTGAGGCGCTTGGAGTTAAGTGACGTGTCCAGAGTCACACAGCTAGTAAGTGTTCAAATTTGAACTGAGATCCTCCTGACTTCTCTTCCCCTCCTTTTCTTTCTTCTTTCTGGATCTGTGATTTAATAGTGTACTATAAGAAATACTCTGGTGGGGCAGGTATAGATAGTACAGTGAATAGAGCACCAGCCCTGAAACCAGGAGGACCTGAGTTCAAATCCAGCCTCAGACACTTGACACTTCCTAGCTGTGTGACCCTGGGCAAGTCACTTAACCCTAATTGCCTCAGGGGAAAAGAAAAAAGAAATACTCTGGTGAGGAAAGTCCCTCTGTCAATGCTTCTACTTAGAACTTAAGTTTGCAGTAGAGAGTTTAAGAGAGTTTTCTGGGACACAGAGAAGACAGTCAACTAGCCCAGAGTCAGACAGTCAGTATATGTCAGAAAGCAAACATGGAATCTAGAGACCCTCTAATTACTATCCTATTCTGCCCCCTTTCCATTTCTTTGCTTTGCAAAAGATATTGTTGCCTATGGGACTCTTGTTTATATCTCTTGACATCTGTCAATATATGCTTCTTGGTAGGATCAAAGAATTGGCCATTTTAGTCATTTTCTTAGGTCTTTTGTTCATGGCCTGTTATCTCGATGCATCTCCTCCACCTTATAATTATAAATGTTATTCTTTTCGCTTGAATAAAGAATGTTACAGTTGCTCCAATTTAATTTTATCACATTGTAATCTTCTCTCTAAAATATAATGTTCTCTGTTGAGGTTTCCTTGGGGTCTCTGGAAACAGCCTTCTGTTCAGTTCAGTAATCACAAGCGCAGGGGTTAAAGTCCAAATCCTTTATTGTCTCCTTCAAAGTCTTGTCTCCTTCACTTGGGGCTCCGCTAGTTTTCTGGAGGCCTTCTGGATCTTGGTTTCAGTGGAGAAGCGAAGGAGGAGAGCTTGCCACCACTTCTCTGTCTTCCCTAATTCTCATTCTGGCTGAGTTTGTCTGAGCTTATAAGCTCTCTTATCATAGGTGTGACTCTTGTAGAACTACAGTAAGTACTAAGTACATGTACTGAACAGAGACTGTTAAGCACCAAGTTAAACAATTATTGCCTCTATCAATTCCACTGACTTAGCACCTTATTTCAAGTTCTGGCCCATAGCATCACATCACCTTCAGGCCATCTATCTAATCTGTCAAGATTCTTCAGGATCAGGATTTTGTCATCCAGGAATTAACACTATCTCCCTCCCCTTAACCATGTTGCGTAAAACATGGAAAGAGGTGTGGTAGAGTAGAAAGATTGCTGGATTGGAGGGTAAAAGGACCTGGGTTCAATTCTCCAATCTGTGGGACTATGGATTAGTGAGCCTCAGTTTCCCCCTCTGTAAATTGAAGGAAAACATGACTTGTAATATTCTTTCTAGTTTTTAATCAATGATTTCTCCTTCTGGCTGTCTGCTTCTGGACAAATTCTGTTTTGTCAATCCCTCTCCTAAAAAGAAGTTCAGATGCTGACAATGTAATGGGCTGAAGCTCGGGTTGATGCACTGAGGTTCCAAACAGGTGAGGCTAAATAGTAATTGGACCATACTCTATTAATAGATATGCTTGGGAAAAGAATGGCCCCCGCCCACTCTCTGTGCAAGTCCTGATGTGTTGTATAGGAACTGGTGCTGTAGGCGGGTGGGGGGGGGGGGGGGGGGGGGGGGGGGGGGGGGGGGGGGGGGGGGGGGGGGGGGGGGGGGGGAAGAGAGATGGACAAAGACTGGCGGGTTTGGGTCGTGGCTGCTCACATTGTTATCGCCATCCCCCTTCACCTCCACAAAGAATAAAGATAGAAGATTTTCCCTTAACCTGAATTCCAGACTCCGGCTAATTTTAAAATACACGGTCATCACAGACAGGGTGCTCTAAAAGCCTAGGGTGCTTTCATTGAAGAAGATAGGGTTTAGAATTCGGATTCTCCCATTTTTTCAGAAATCCAATCCTAGTAATCTGATGGTTCTCAGCTGGTTCCCCTAATTTTCTGTGGTTATACTTCCTAAAGCCATTCCATTCCTTGACTTTATCTCCTTTGATATCTATATCCACAATCCCCACAAAAGGAACTGGTTTTAGCAGACTAGGTAGGGACAACAACATTGCCCATTGTTTCCTTTGAATTCCAAGGAACACATTCCTCCCCTCAGATCATAGACCAACTTGGGAGGCTGAGAAGCACCTTAAACACTTGGATTTGCTCTGGGTCTGACCAGTTTCCAAGGCTGATCAGCCTGCCTTCCTCAGATACAATGATGATTTAGGGATTACCTAGATTATGTGATTCCACAAGATATCTGATGTTGAAAGTCCCAACTTCAAGGACAGAAAGTACTCTTCCAAAGGTATTTTACTAAAGGATTCTCTTTTGGCAAACTTTGTACCTGGATTTTTGCTTAAGAAAACGTGATCAGCACATCCAGAGACTAGGTAACTCCACAAGAGAAAAGATGAGTGCTGTTTTCTACCTTTAATCCCAGTTTGGTCAACAAATATCATTTTTGTATAAAGAGGAGAGAAGAGTTTTATTGACGAGGGAGTACAGGGACCTGACAGTGCCTGCCTACATCCTGGCCTCTGCTGCTTCTGTTCTCAAGAAATACAGAAAAATGGATCTGTCTCATCTTCAGACTCTGTTCTCTTTTCTCTTTTCTTTCTCCCTTCTCTTTTTGTCTTTTTTCTTGTTGTTTCTCTTCTCTTTCTCCTTTATCTCCCCTTTTCCCTTTCCCCCCTCACTCTTTTCTTCTCCCCATTTTTCTCTTCCTTTTTTACTTTGATTCCTCTCTGTCTCTGCCTCTGTTTATCCCTGAATATCTCCCTAACTCTGTTTCTCTCTATCTCCTTATCTCTGTTTCTCTCCCTTTCTCTGTTTTCCTCTTTGCCCTCTTCTTCCCTCCATTCCTTTTTCTCTTCTGGTCTTTTATTTAGGTCTGAGCTTTGGATAGCAATGTTCTTTGGGTACATTTTTTGCTTCATGAGGACAGATTCTTACAGGATGCAGTAATAATAATCCATGACTTGTGTAGAACCCTTTCTATTTTTCCAAACAAGCTCACATCCTCCAGCTCCTTGTCTCTTCAGACCATCCCATGAGTAAAGGGCATGATTATTTGATAAAGGAAATCCAGCCCCAGAGAGTGAAATGGAGTGGCTTGACAAGAGTCACACAGTGAGCGATTGGAACCAATTTTTGAGTTAAAGAACGCTAAGAGGCTGTTTTAGGAGTGACATGTTAAGTGTTTAACAAGTGACTCTCCTTATGACATATTTTAAGTTTAATGGTTAATTCACTTTCTTATCTCTACAGAAAAAATAAAATAAACTGAGACCTGAAGTGCCTTTGTCTCAGTTGTTTCCCAAATCTAGAATTCACTTTCCCCTTATCTCTGGCAGGAGTGTGCTAGATTGACCTATTATCTCTTGAGAGCAGATTGTTAAATTTTCAGTGTGAGTATTTATATCTAGATATATCTAGATCTAGATCTCAAATCAAGTCTCAGTTTATTTTGTTTTTTCCTTTTGGTCTTGGTATCTCCAGTGCCTAACACAGACCTTGTGTATAATAGACCTTTAACAAAGGTTTCATTAGTTGAAATTGAATTGAATGATCAACCTATTTCCAAAGAACAAAAAAGACCTATCTCACTACAAGGGATGAAATGAAACCCATGTTTTTGGGTGTGGCCAATATGAGAATTTGTTTTATTTGACTGTGCTTATTTGTTACAGGGATTTCATTTTTCTTTTGGGGGGGAGAGAGGGAAGGGAAGAAAAAAATAATAATTATTCATAGGAAAAATTGAAAAAAAAAAAAAAGCACAAAAAAAGAAATCGAATTGAAAACAAATTCCCATCTTGCCCAGGTCCGGGGGTGGGAACAGAGTTAATTATTCCTTGATTTTTATTGCTTTATCATGTCCCAAATTAGATCACAGAATATTAAATCTGGGATATCACTCAGTAATTCCTCGACAGCCTGCCTTGAATTCCACACACCCATTTCTGTTTGCCCAGATTACAATGAATTGACAAGGTTAAGAGGTTCAGGTAGGGGAAGATTTAGCCAGAAGACTTCCTGAAAGAGGAAGAATTCTACTTCTCATAAAAAAAAAACCAACAAGGATATTTTTAAACACAATTCCCCAGGTTGCTTTGCTAAATTCCCCAAGTGGACCTGACGAATCAGAGACAGGAGTCCCAGATGGGGCTGGAAGAAGATGGATGGATAGAGAGTGGAGAGAAGACCCTCCTCTCTTAGGAGAGAAAACCCCACAGAAAAGATTACCATCCCCTCTTTCCCCAAACACACACTCTCCAACAAACAATGAATAATTACAATTGCCACAGAACCCACAAGCTTTTGTGCTTACCTAGGGTGAGGTTTAGGCATTAGTCACCAGGATGCCATCAACATTTGTTGTTGTGAGTTGAATGGAGAGGATAAAATCCTAGAACTGGATCATGGATTTAGACCTGGAAAAGCCCACTGAGTCCTTCAAAATTCAGTGCTTTTTGCACTCACAAAGGCCCCTCCTCCTTTGGATGGGGTCTGACCAATCTGGCCTTTTATTATAATAGACAGTTGGGAGGCTCTCAACTTTAATCACAACTCAATCACTAAACTGGCTGTGTGACCTTAGGTAAGACCCTCTCAGCCTCAGTCTCCCCATCTGTAAAATTGGAATACTAATAATAATAGTCCCTATCTTCCAGGGTAAGAAACTGATGAGATCACACATGGGAAGCATGCTGTAAACCTTAAAGTGCTAAATAAATACTAGTTATTATTATGAGTCCATTGGAAATGATCCTAATGGCCACTTTCAGAACTAATAATCCTGTGATTCAGTCATTGATTGGTCCAAAAGTTACCAATTGCCTCCTGAATACAAATGACATTGTGAAAGCGAAAGAATACATAGGGGGGCAACTAGATGGCACAGTAGATAGAGCACTGACCCTGAAGTCAGAGTAGCTGAGTTCAAATCCAGAGTAGATGAAATCAAACCAAATTTCAGACACTTAATACTTAGTAGGCATACCTTGGAAATATTGTGAGTTTAGTTCCTGACTGCCACAATAAAGTGAATAGCACAATAACAGATTCCATGATTATTTTTTTTATTTCCCAATGTATGTAAAAGTTATTTTTATACTATACTGTAGTCTATTAAGTGTGTAGTTGTATTATGGCTAATAAACAATATACATACCTTACCTAAAAATACTTTATTACTAAAAATTGCTAACTATCATCTGAAACTTCAGTGAGTCATAATTGTTTTTCTGATGGAGGGCCTTGCCTCAGTGTTGATGGTTGCTAATTAATGGTGGTTGCTGAAGGTTGGGACAGTTGTGGTAATCTCTTAAAATAAAACAATGAAGTTTGCCTCATTAATGGACTCTTCCTTTCAGAAAAGATTTTTCTGTAGCATGTGATGCTGCTTGATAGCATTTTACTGGCAACAGAATTTCTTTCAAAATTGGAATTAATCCTCTCAAACTCTGAGTCTGCTTTATCAACTAAGTTGCAGTAACATTCTTCAGTGTTGTGTCTCAGGAAATAGGGATGCTGGAGAAAGCAGATGAAACAGCTAGAATACACATTTATTGATTAAGGTTGCCATCTTATATGGGCTCAGTTCATCTCACCTTATTATTCCAATTTTACAGATGAGAAGACTGAGATTGGGATCACATGGGAAATTTAGCAATTTTTTTTCAAAACTTATTTTATTAAAAAAAATTATACATGAAGTGACTTGAAGTTCATAAAGTCTATTTCTAGGGAAGCAAGTTAGAAATTGGGGACGTGTTAAGGAGCCAATTTTTGCTGCCCCATCCCCTCGACATATCTGCGGCTTCCACAATCTCTGTCTCCACATGCCTGGAATCTAGCCAGAAGGAAGTCTGAAACTATGAAGCCTCTCTTGAAAAAGGAATGAAAAAACTCTTGAGGAAATTCCTTTTGAAGACACTTAGCCTTGAATCAACATTCTCTTCATCAATATTTCCACCAATGCTGCTTGCCAGCAGCCTTCTCTCAGATAGTAAGTGGGGGACTCCAAGGCTTTAATTCCACATCTAAAACTTGAATGGCTAGAGCAAGTGGTCATCTCAGAGTTATAGGCTCTGCCATCATACAGACGCATTATCAGGATAAGAGAATTGGGGACGAAGGGCCTGGAATATGATATTCCGAAAGTCACAAGAACTTGGGATGCAGCCAAGAATAAACTACCCAGCTAAGCTGAGCATTTTCTTCCAGGGAAGAAGATGGACATTTAATGAAACAAATGAATTCCATTTGTTTCTGAAGAAAAAACCAGAACTAAACAAAAAATTTGATCTCCAAGCATAGAACTCAAGAGATGCAGAAAAGGTAAAAATAACTCTTGAGAATTGTATTTCTGTTGTGGATATACAAAAAGAATACATGTATAATTTGATTGTACTGATATAACATAAAAAAGGGAAGTAGATATGGAAAAGGGATGATGGCAGAATAAGGTGGGAAGGAGGGATAAAAAGAGGGAAACCACATCCCACAAAGAGGCTAAGGAAACTTATCATATCTGAGGGAATTTAGAGAGGGGGGAGGAACATTGTGTGAACCTTACTCTCATCAGAGTTGGCTCAAAGAAAAAATAATTGACATTTGTTTTTAGAGAAAATTCTCTCTCGCCTCATTAAAAACGGGGGAGAGGAAAAGGGAAAAGAAAAAGAGTAATAAGGGAAGGAAGGGGGAAAGACTCAAAGGGGGAGGGAGGGATTATAAAGAGGATAAGTATCGTGATACAAGAGGGGTACATAAGTTTAAAAGGGGGAAAGAGGGTTGGGGGAGGCAAGAATAAGTAAAGCACAATCTGGGGTTATTAGGATGGCAGGAAATACAGATTTAGTAATTCTAACCGTAAATGTGAATGGGATGAACTCCCCCATAAAGAGGAGGCAGATAGCAGACTGGATCAAAAGTCAGAACCCTACAATATGTTGTTTACAAGAAACACATTTAAAGCAGGGGGATACATATAGAGTAAAGGTAAAAGGCTGGAGCAAAATCTATTATGCTTCAGGTGAAGTCAAAAAAGCAGGGGTAGCCATCCTTATCTCAGATCAAGCAAAAGTAAAAATTGATCTAATTAAAAGAGATAAGGAAGGAAACTACATCCTGCTAAAGGGTAGCATAAACAACGAAGCAATATCAATATTAAACATATATGCACCAAGTGGTATGGCACTCAACTTCCTAAAGGAGAAGTTAAGAGAGTTGCAAGAAGAAATAGACAACAAAACTGTAATAGTAGGAGATCTCAACCTTGCACTCTCAGAATTAGACAAATCAAACCACAAAACAAATAAGAAAGAAATTAAAGAAGTAAATAGAATATTAGAAAAATTAGGTATGTTGGATCTTTGGAGAAAATTGAATGGAGATAGAAGGGAATATACTTTCTTCTCAGCAGTTCATGGAACCTATTCAAAAATTGACCATATATTAGGACATAAAGACCTCAAAATTAAATGCAAGAAAGCAGAAATAGTAAATGCTTTCTTTTCAGATCATGATGCAATAAAAACTACATTCAACAAAAAGTTAGGGGGAAATAGACCAAAAAGTAATTGGAAACTAAACAATCTCATCTTAAAGAATGATTGGGTGAAGCAGCAAATTATAGATACAATTAATAATTTCACTCAAGATAATGACAATGATGAGACATCATACCAAAATTTGTGGGATGCAGCCAAAGCGGTAATAAGAGGGAATTTTATATCCTTAGAGGCTTACTTGAATAAAACAGAGAAAGAAAAGATTAATGAATTGGGCTTGCAACTAAAAAAACTAAAAAAAGACCAAATTAAAAACCCCCAATCAAATACTAAATTGGAAATTCTAAAATTAAAAGGAGAAATTAAAAATATTGAAAGTAAAAAAACTATTGAACTAATTAATAAAACTAAGAGTTGGTTCTATGAAAAAGCCAATAAAATAGATAAGCCTTTGGTAAATCTGATTAGAAAAAGGAGGGAGGAAAATGAAATTAGTAGTCTTAAAAATGAAAAGGGAGAACTTTCCACCAATGAAGAGGAAATTAGAGAAATAATAAGGAGTTATTTTGCTCAACTTTATGCCAATAAATTTGATAACCTAAGTGAAATGGATGACTACCTCCAAAAATATAGACTTCCCAGACTAACAGAGGAGGAAGTAAATTGCTTGAATAGTCCCATTTCAGAAAAAGAAATAGAACAGGCAATTAAACAACTCCCTAAGAAAAAATCCCCAGGACCAGATGGATTTACATGTGAATTTTACCAAACATTTAAAGAACAATTGGCCCCAATGCTATATAAATTATTTGATAAAATAGGGAATGAAGGAGTCCTACCAAATTCCTTCTATGACACAGACATGGTACTGATACCTAAACCAGGTAGGCTGAAAACAGAGAAAGAAAATTATAGACCAATCTCCCTAATGAATATTGATGCTAAAATCTTAAATAAGATATTAGCAAAAAGACTACAGAAAATCATCTCCAAGATAATACACTATGATCAAGTAGGATTTATACCAGGAATGCAGGGCTGGTTCAATATTAGGAAAACTATCAATATAATTGGCCATGTTAATAACCAAATTAACAAAAACCATATGATCATCTCAATAGATGCAGAAAAAGCATTTGATAAAATCCAACATCCATTCCTATTAAAAACACTTGAGAGTATAGGAATAAATGGACTTTTCCTTAAAATAATCAGCAGCATCTATTTAAAACCATCAGTAAGCATCATATGTAATGGAGACAAACTGCAACCATTCCCAATAAGATCTGGAGTGAAACAAGGTTGCCCACTATCACCGTTACTATTTAATATTGTATTAGAAACGCTAGCTATAGCAATAAGAGCTGAGAAAGAGATTAAAGGAATAAGAATAGGCAATGAGGAAGCCAAATTATCACTCTTTGCCGATGACATGATGGTATACTTAGAGAACCCCAGAGATTCTGCTAAAAAGTTATTAGAAATAATCCACAACTTTAGCAAAGTTGCTGGTTATAAAATAAACCCACATAAGTCATCAGCATTCTTATATATCACTAACAAAATCCAACAGTCAGAGTTACAAAGAGAAATTCCATTTAAAGTAACTACTGATAATATAAAATATTTAGGAATCTATCTGCCAAGGGAAAATCAGAAACTTTATGAGCAAAATTACAGACCACTTTTCACACAAATTAAGTCTGATCTAACCAATTGGAAAAATATTAAATGCTCTTGGATAGGGCGAGCAAATATAATAAAGATGACAATATTACCTAAACTAATCTATTTATTTAGCGCTATACCAATCAGACTCCCAAAAAACTATTTTAATGACCTAGAAAAAATAACAACAAAGTTCATATGGAAAAACAAAAGGTCAAGAATTTCAAGGGAATTAATGAAAAAAAAATCAAATGATGGTGGCTTAGCTGTACCAGATCTAAAATTATATTATAGAGCAGCAGTTACCAAAACTATTTGGTATTGGCTAAGGAATAGATTAGTTGATCAGTGGAATAGATTAGGTTCAAGGGATAAAACAGTCAACAAATATAGCAACCTAGTCTTTGACAAACCCAAAGATCCCAGCTTTTGGGATAAGAACTTACTGTTTGATAAAAATTGCTGGGAAAATTGGAAACTAATATGGCAGAAACTAGGCATTGATCCATACTTAACGCCGTACACCAAGATAAGGTCAAAATGGGTTCATGACCTAGGCATAAAGAATGAAATTATTAATAAATTAGAGGAACATAGGATAGTTTACCTCTCAGACCTGTGGAAGGGGAAGGTCTTTATGACCAAAGCAGAACTAGAGATCATTACTGATCACAAAATAGAAAATTTCGATTATACCAAACTGAAAAGTTTTTGTACAAACAAAACTAATGCAGACAAGATTAGAAGGGAAGCAATAAACTGGGAAAATATTTTTACAGTCAAAGGTTCTGATAAAGGCCTCATTTCCAAAATATATAGAGAATTAACTCTAATTTATAAAAAATCAAGCCATTCTCCAATTGAAAAATGGTCAAAGGATATGAACAGACAATTCTCAGATGAAGAAATTGAAACTATTTCTAGTCATATGAAAAGATGCTCCAAGTCATTATTAATCAGAGAAATGCAAATTAAGACAACTCTAAGATACCACTACACACCTGTCAGATTGGCTAAGATGACAGGAAAAAATAATGATGATTGTTGGAGGGGATGCGGGAAAACTGGGACATTGATGCATTGTTGGTGGAGTTGTGAACGAATCCAACCATTTTGGAGAGTAGTTTGGAACTATGCTCAAAAAGTTATCAAACTGTGCATACCCTTTGATCCAGCAGTGTTACTACTGGGATTATATCCCAAAGAGATTATAAAGAAGGGAAAGGGACCTGTATGTGCACGAATGTTTGTGGCAGCCCTTTTTGTAGTGGCTAAAAACTGGAAACTGAATGGATGTCCATCAGTTGGAGAATGGCTGAATAAATTGTGGTATATGAAAATTATGGAATATTACTGTTCTGTAAGAAATGACCAACAGGATGATTTCAGAAAGGCCTGGAGAGACTTACATGAACTGATGCTGAGTGAAATGAGCAGGACCAGGAGATCATTATATACTTCAACAACAATACTATATGATGACCAGTTCTGATGGATCAGGCCACATCCTCAGCAACGAGATGAACCAAATCATTTCTAATGGAGCAGTAATGAACTGAACTAGCTGTACCCAGAAAAAGAACTCTGGGAGATGACTAAAAACCATTACATTGAATTCCCAATCCCTATATTTATGCACACCCGCATTTTTGATTTCCTTCACAAGCTAATTGTACAATATTTCAGAGTCTGATTCTTTTTCTACAGCAAAATAACATTTTGGTCATGTATACTTATTGTGTATCTAATTTATATTTTAATATATTTAACATCTACTGGTCATCCTGCCATCTAGGGGAGGGGGTGGGGGGGGGTAAGAGGTGAAAAATTGGAACAAGAGGTTTGGCAATTGTTAATGCTGTAAAGTTACCCATGTATATATCCTGTAAATAAAAAGCCATTAAATAAAAAATAAATAAATAAAAAAAAAAAAGAGAATTGGGGACTCTAGTAGTTTAAAAAAAAAAAAAGAGAGCAAAAAAAGGATTTATTATGATCTCGTGAGAAAGGGCAACTCCCAACAGACAAGGTGTCAGTAGAGGAGTGTAAAGCACAAAATGCAAAACACAAAATTAGTTAGATTCTGAATGCAGAAGCCCCTCCACTGGGCCTTTTTTCCCACTGTTTGGAGGGGTAGAAGTGGGGTCCAGTTTTACATCCTAAACACAGAAATCTATCCCAGAAACAAAAGGATATTAACTAAATCTTAAATTTTCCTTAGAGAACAGCTATACAAATAATAATAATAATAATAATAATAAATTAAAATTAAATAAATAAAATAAGTATTTTTTTAAAAGAGAACTGCTATACAAACACATATCCTTGGATGAAAGAATTCTGCTACTTGAATTCCCAAAGCTACCATAGCTTTTAAAAGAAATACTTAAATACTAATTAAGAGTGGTGGTAAACAGGAAAAGAAATGTTCATCTAAGACAATCAAACTCCTATAACATTTTAGCTATAGCTCAACTTGTTATAGTCTCAAGTCATGATAGTTTAAGGTCATATTTCCCTGAGAGGTCTTCACCCAATTTATCCCAAAGAGATCAGGAATCTCCAAATTTTATAAACAAGAAAACCAAGCCACAGAGCACTAAAGTACTTGCGCAGGGTCACACAGCTAGTTAATATCTGAGATAGGATCTGAAGCCAGGTCCTCCTGGTTCCAAATGACTGTCCTAATCATTTAATCAAACTGCTTTAATTCCAATTTGGGGAGTGAGGCATTAATTGGCATTTCGTGATTCCCTGAAGCTCTAGAACAGTAAATCTCAATGGGAGCCCTAGGCTTTTAGTTACTCTCCCCTCCCAAAGTTCCATTTGGTACTGATTAAATACTTTAGAATGAGGAAATCCAGAGCAGTTCCTAACAGAGAATAAACAGGTCTAACCCCAGTTTCGGACCAGCCTAGGGAATTTTGCATGCTGCTGCCCTGTATTGGAGGAGGGAATGTTGACTCAAGTTGAGTGTCTTCCAGAGAAACACTTCCAGAGAGTGTTTCTTCAAGAGTCTTCCACATTTCTTTTTCAAGAAAGTCGTCATGGTGTCAGACTTCCTTCTGGTCAGATTCTCAGCATTTGGAGACAGAGATTTTGGAAGCTGCAGGTATGTGAGAGGAAGGGGGGCAGAGAAAACTGGATCAACATGTCCTTGATTTCTAACTCGCTTCCCAAGAAACTTTGGGGAATTCCCCATTGGTTGAAGAGTCTCTCATCTCCTAACTCCATGCCTTTGTACAGACAAAGGATGTCCTGGTAAGCCCTTCCTCCTCACCACTGCCTCTTGGAAGTCCTACTTTTTTTCATACTAAGTTCAATGTCACACATGTCTTTCCTGCTTACCCCAGATTTTCATGTCTCTCCCTCAAAGTTCCTTATATTTACATTGTCTCTAGTTTGTATGTATTTGAATGTTGTATCTTCTTGCTTCTTATAAACCTTAGCCTGACTTAGATGCTGTCTCTTCAACTCTGGTTCCCCTGAGTGTTACTGTTCTCTCCCTCCCTCCTCCAATTATTTTTGGTTTATTCATTTGTGTAGAGTAGAATGTGTAGCAAAGATTGTCCTGCAGGTAAGCTCCCAAAAGACAGAGATTTCTCTTTGTTGTTCAGTTTTCTCTGACTCACTATGACCTCATCTGAGGGTTTTCTTGCCAAAGATACTGGTGTGGTTAAAACTGAAGCACACAGGGTGAGGTGATTTGCCCAGATTTACACAACTAGTATTTGAAGCTGGATTTGAACTCAGGAAGATTTTCCTGACTGTGAGCAGACACTACCGCATCACGTAACTGCCCATGTCACCAATAGCAGTTTCCTATCTCTGCCTTCCCAGCTATTAGAGAGCCCAAGTTATCACTCTAATCCCAGAAGTCAAGTAGTTCTTGGTCTCCTCTTTCCCCAGAGTACTGATTATCTGTGTCTTCCTTGGCCCTGGGGAAATCAGCAGCTATTCTAGACTACCTGAAGTCCAATTTCCCTTTTTGATTCCAATTAGTAAGTCATTGAACATTTATTAAACTCTAAGTTCCAGGCATGTGAGAAATGCTTTAGTTGTTCAGTCAGAGGATATAGTCTATCTGTTCACACTGGCTACTACTTTGTGATAACTAAGAGGACACAGAAGAGCGCATGGGAGTCCAATATCCTCAAGAAACATAAGAAATACATAGACGTAACAGCATTCTCACCATTGAGAAACTTCTTCATGCAGACAGGCTCTTTTATTGTTGTTCAGTCTTTTCCAACTCTTTCTGACTCTTTGGGATTTTCTTGGCAAAGATAAAACCATTTCCTTCTCCAGTTCATTTTACAGATGAGAAAACTAAGGCAAGCAAGGTTAAGTGACTGGTTCAGGGTCATAAAGCTAGTAAGCATCTGAGACTGAGTTTAAATTCAGGTTTTCCACACTCCAGGTTAGCATTCAGTCTACCTAGTTGCCCTAGTTAAGACCTTGAGAAATAAAGGCAAACCAGTCCCTGCCCCCAAGCAGCTCAAATTCTTTAGGGAAGACAACATGCAAATAACTAGACATATACAACACAACTTCTATGCCTGGAATTCTCTCTCTCTTTATCTCCTATCTCCAGAATTCCCTGGCTTCCAATAAGTCCCAATTAAAATTCTCCTTGATTAGTTACCAATAGAGTTCAGGCCAAGCCCCATTTGATCATTATCTGAAACCAGACAGACTCAGATTGAATATAATTAGGGATTATTTCTGCTTTGACCAGAAACCCTGACAGTCTTCCTCTCCCATATTTATTAATTGATTTATTTAGACTTTCTTTTTTTGGACGTGGTGAAGAAGATTGCTATTTAGCCTTAGTTAAATAGACCTGTTAAAGACCTTAACTTAAAAAGGCCAAGGTCTCCCATTGCATCCAAGGCCATCTAGTCTTCCTGATCCATATCTGGTCACGGGATCCAGAGGACTCCCTCAAATCCAATTCACTTGCATGTTAAGTCATCCCCTTCCCAATGTCATGGTCCCCTTCCAGAAGGAAGGACAAACAACAATCCCTGGTTTCCTTTAAGCTCCAATCAAAATCCTAATACTAAAAGCCTTTCGCCACTCCTCTAATTCCAGTGCCTTCCTTTGGTTGATTCCTGTTTATATTGTTTAATTGCATGTTGCTTATTTATTTGCTCATTAGATTGTGAGACTGTCTTTTGACTCTTTTTGGATCCTTAGTGTTTAGCACAGTGCCATTTATTAATTGGTTGAAAAATAAATTTAAATGAATGGAAAAGTATTTATAAAGTGTTCCCTATGCTAAACACTGAGGTTAACAAAACCAGAAGTCAAGACAATCCTTTGGGAACTAGCACACCACTAGCATGCAGTGAGAAGGAGGGCATGTACATGAGCAAAGACAATCAATCAATAAGGCAGACCAATCAGGATGGATCTTAAGAAGCCAATACACAATAGGTATTTAATGCTGTGTTTAACTAAAAAATCGTCAGCCTGACTTTCTCTTCTGGAGTCATCAAAGTCTAGTAAATCAAAAGTCAGGGTGACAGAGGATGACCCAGGATGCACAGTATGACTTTGGTCCCTTCAATGTCCAACTGAGCTCTAGGCTCTGATGTAGAGGGCCACAGATAGTTGGGGAACTCTGAGTGAGGTATAAGATCCTTCAGCCCAGAAGGAGTCTGTTGACAATGTCTGGGTTGGCTCCCCATCTCCCTTTGGTAGCCTCATCCCTTCCTGAAAAGTCAGGGAGAACATGATCACCTCCCTTTGTTTCCCTCATCCCTTCCTGAAAAGTCAGGGAGGGTGTGACCACCTGTGTTCTACTTACTTTACTTACAGTAAAGAGGAATTTACATATCAATAGCAGGGTGCTTATAGTTAGCACTTGTTCACTGCTTTGTGATGAAATACTGATTCTCTAGTTCCACATGCTTAGTGTGCTGTAATAATGTAATCATACCAAGGTATTTGAGGGCGGAGAGGCCTGGAAATAGAGACTCTCCATCTTTGACCATCCTGGTGGCTCTTCTGCCTACTTCACTCCTCCACCAAGACCAAGGCCATTCCTGAGATCCTCCAGAGAGCTAGTCCAGACACTACACATACCACAGTACAAGCTTCAGCCATCTTCATGACCACTAGAGCAAATTGTTCTCATCCACCCATCCCTCCCGTAGAATGGACAGACACCTGGCTAACTAATCAATAGGTTTATGACCTGTGAGTTACTCTCACCCTCAACCTGGTTTAGCCCATTTATGGAGATGGTTTACCAGGGTGTGGACACTGCACAGCTTCTTGGAGCCACAAGTGAGATTTGGAGGACAGGTGGACACCAAAGATAGCTGAGCAGCCCTGAAAAGGAATCCTCACATCAGAGGTGCTAACCTTATTGAATACCCCACACAGTGTAGGCATTTAATAAATGCTTGGGTTTTATTTTTTTTTCTTTTTCTCCTTTTTTGGCAAAGCAATTGGGCTTTAGTGACTTGTCCAAGGTCACATAGCTAGTATTAAGTGAACTTAATTCCTCCTGACTCCAGGGCCAGTGCTCTATGTACTGTACCATCTAACTGTCCCGATAAATATTTGTTAAAGCATTAAATGCCTACTTCGTTCTAGGCATATTGTTCCTCACCTTGAAGAGAGGAACTCAGAAGAATGAATAGATTAAGGAATAGGGACAGAAAGATAAATACTGAGGGAAAATAGTATGTAAAAAAAAAAGCATGAGTATCAATCATAAACTCAGATAAAGTTAAAGCTAAAATAGATTTAATTAAAAGAAATAAACAAGAAAATTACATGATTTGTCACCCATATTATTCAATATTATTCTACATCCATTTAAAATAAATATAGGTAGTATAAAATACATGAGTATACCTGCCAAAAAATGGATCCAGGAACAGCATGAACATAATTATAAAATACTCAGATTTAAATAATTGAAGAATTATCTATTATTTGTGGTCAGGTAAATTGTCATAAAAATGACCTTTGTATCTAACCTATTTATTCAATGCAACCTAATTAAGCTACTAAAAAAAGTAAAGATTTAAGTTTGGAGGGTAAGAATTCATTATATGGTAAAAAAAAAAAAAATGTAAAGAAAGCTAGAAAGCAGTTTGACACAAATTGGATATAGTCCAATATCTTAAAACATGATAAGCTTAAATGAGCTACATGACCCAGATATAAAAGGAGAAAGCACAAGAAAATTAGAAGAGCATGGAACATATTTCTATCAGACTTCTGGATAGGGAAAAAATATATGAAGAAACAAGAGATAGTATTGTGAAGGATATAATGGATAAATGGGTAATTTCAATTACATTAAATTAAAAGGTTCTTATACAAATAAAATCAATGGAGCCAAGAAAAGAAGGAAAGAAGAAAATTTTGGGAAAACTTTCATAGAAAGTCTCTCAAATAAAGGTCTCATTTCTCAAATATATAAAGAACTTTGCCAAATTTATAAGAAGTTATTCCCCGACTAATAAATGATCAAAGGAGATGAACAGTTTTTGATGAAATCAAAACTATTATAATCATGAAAAAAAATGCTCCAAATCATTAATGATTAGAGAAATGCAAATTTAAACAACTTCAAGCTCTCATCTTACACCTATTAGATTCACTAAAATGATAAATGTCCTTCAATTGGGGAAATAATTGACATATGGAAATATGTATAGCATGGTTTTACATATATGTATGTTATATATATGTACATTATATACATGTATATATATATTCCTATATATATATTCATGTTTAATTGTAGCTTTATCTAGAATGAGATGGAGAGGAAGGGAGGAAGAAAAAAGTACACAACAAGTAACAAAAGAAAATTTGGAGGAAAAAAAAAACCAAGAAAATTGAATAGTTTTAAAAAAACAATGGGTAGTGCTTATAACATTGTTTTCCAAAAACGTAAACAAGTTGAAATGGAAATGTATTGTTTTATATTGAATCATCTCTTTATGTTTTGCTATATACATGGAAATGACATTTTTCCTTGTTTTATATTTAAATTTAAAGTGATTTTTTGTGTGTGTGCTGAGGCAATTGGGGATAAGTGACTTGCCTAGGGCTACACAGCTGGGAAGTGTTGTTTCAGATTTGAACTCAGGTCTTCCTGATTTCACGGCTGATGCTCTATCCACTGCACCTCCTAGCTACCCCCTTAAAGTGAATTTTTTAAAAAATTTCAAGTCTTCTCCAGCACCACAATTCAACCGCATGTGTTCATCCTTCTTTTTAATCCAAATCTCACAGCCATACATTGCTACTGGAAAAACCATAGCTTCACCATAAAGACTTTTGCCAGTAAGAGGATAGATATCTCTGCTTTTCAGTCTGCCGTCCAGATTTGCCATAGCTTTCCTCCCAAAAGGCCAGCATCTTCTCATTTCATGGCTACAGTTGCTATTTGCAATGATCTTTGAGCCCAAGAATACAACAATCTGACCTTACTTACTTCCTTTTCTTCTCCCTTTATTGGTCAGGAAGTGATGGGAACGGTTGTTTCAGCTTCAAGACAGCTTTTACACTCTCCTCAGGAAGCTTCTTAATTCCACTTCATTTCTGCCATCAAAATGGTATCATCCGCATATCGGAGCTTGTTGACATTTCTCCTGGCAACCTTAATTACAGTTTTTCACTAATCTGACCTGGTTTCTCATGACGTATTCTATATATAAATTAAATAAATAAGGGGACATATGGCTCCGAGAAGCAAAAAGGCAGTCAGCGTCTGAGTGCAAATCTGAACCTATTCTCTGACTCTGGACATCTAGTTGTCAAAGCAGATGGCTGGAGTCAGAAAGACTCATCTTTTAATAATAAGTAGACGAGTACTGGAACCCAAGGCTAGTGACTGAATTGAGTGTTTTTCTGCTCCAGAAATAGGAATAGGGACTATATCTGTGATTTAGGGAAGTCTCCGAGGAAGAAACGCCTCTTCCCCCCGCCCCCATACAAATTAATCCTTTCCATGGCTTTTTTTCAACAATGAGATGATTTAGGCCAGTTCCAAAGGTCTTGTGATGGAGAAAGCCATATGCATCCAGAGAGAGAATTGGCGGGGGAGGGAAGGGAGGAGCGGGAGGGGTGTGTCAGTGTGAATCACAACATAGTATTTTTACATTTTTATTGTTTGTGTGCTTGCATTTTGTTTTCTTTCTAATTTTTTTCCTTTTTGATCTGATTTTTCTTTTGCAGCATGATAATTGTGGAAATATGTGTAGAAGAATTGTACATGTTTGACATATATTGGATTACTTGCTGTCCAGGGGAAAGGGTGGGGAGAAGAGAGGGAGAAAAATTTGGAACACAAGGTTTTGCAAAGGTGAATGTTGAAAATTATCTATGCATATATTTTGAAAATAAAAAGCTTAAAAACAACAACAACAAAAGACTCATCTTTTAAAATCTGGCCTGGGACACTTCACTAGCTGCGTGATGTCACTTGGGCTGTTTGCTTACAGATGAGGAATCATCTGTAAAATGAGCTGGAGCAGGAAATGGCCAAGCGCTCCAGTATGTTTGCTAAGAAATTCCCAGATGGGGTCACAGAGCGTCTGACACGATTGAACGACGATCTCGTACTTCCGAGTGAGCACTTACTGCTTTCTTCATTCATCCCAGTAGGGCTATATGTATTTATTCATTAATTATGAACTCACATGGTTACTCTGGATAGAATGCAAGTTCCTTGACCCGAGGCATTATTTTGCATTTTATCTCTCCCTTCTCCCCCACCCTACCCCATCTCACCCCACCCCCGCCCAGTAACCGGCGCACAGTAGGCACTTTATAATTGCCTGTCACATGGAACTGTTTCAGAGGGCTGGATCTAACGAATTAGAGACGGCCAGGTCTTATCTGCTGTTCCTTTAGCCAAAGAAAACAATTTCAACCAACCAGGGAGCCAACATCATAAAAGTACACAAGGAGTTAACCCCACCTCGTGCCCTTAAGAGAATATAAAAGCTTCCTTTCTTTTTTTTTTCTCCCCACCTCTCTTTACAAAGTCTTCCTGGTCACTCCCCCTCCTCAAGTCTCCTCCCCTCTCACTCCCTCGAGCCTGCCCCGAGTACAAGTCCTCTCACCTTTAAGATTCCAAAAACAACACCTTGTTTACCATAGTCAATGGTTAACACTTGACCAGCTTTATATAATCCTTGCCCCGCTGGGCAGACTCTTCTGTTCAGCACCGGCCAGCTCCCGCCGCCACCATGGCAAACTGGGAGCAGTTCCTATGTGCTTATCGCAAGTATCTGATGTCCGTCCTGTTTCCCATCTTGCTGCTGCCCCTGCCCCTCCTGGTCTCGGGCAAGGTAAAAAGTTTTGCTTTCTGGGAGGAGGGCAGAGAGAGCTTGGGGGAGTCTGGGGCGGAGGTGGGGGGAGAGGGAAGAAATGTAGAGATGGGGTGGGCAGATCCAGAAGAGGAGGGTGAGTCTTCTGTTCTTTTCCTCAGTTGCCAGGAGAAGAGGATGGCTTTTAGGCTGCTGTCTCTCCTGAGTAGACTCATTCTCAGTCTTGGCCCCAGACATACACAAACTACCGGAATCACGTGTGTGTGTTGAGGATGCAGGAACCATAATAGGTGGATAGTTGGAAGAGACTTCCAAGGCATCCCCTCGTTTTATAGATGAGGGGCCTGAAGGTCAAAGATTCAGAGCTGGAAGGAGCTTCAAAGACACTCATCCAGTCCTTTCATTTTTTGAAAAATGATGGCAGAGAACTTGTGACTTTGGAAGGGCCACACAGCTAGTAAGTGTCTGCGGCAGGATTTGAACCTGTCTACTCCAAGGATTTGCCTAAAAAACTACTAGTAATAAGTAGTGGAGGCTGGATTTAAACCTGGTATAGTGCTCTACACATTGAACTTGCACATAGTCTAATTGCTCTTGCTTTGAGAATGTTCAGCTGCTCCATGAAAGATACTAGTCTTGAGTGGGAGGCATAGGGGAGATAGAAGTGGAGTAACATGGTCTCCTTGGTCTCCTTTCTCTCCTCGGTAAAAAGATCTCAAAACATGAAGAAAGCGAAAAATCAAGTTTGGCTTGTGTAGTTGGGTTCTGATGCCTGGGTTAACAACTAAGGTTGAGGTACTCCTAAGAGACCTGAACTAGGGCTTTTGAGGTTCCCAAATTAGACCGAGTCTGGTCAGTCTGGAAGGTACAAAGAGAGGAGAGTCTTTGGGCTGACTGACAAGTTTAACACATGGCAGGCACCCCGAAGCAAAGAAGTGCTAGGAGTTGAGTCAGTCCCAGCTCTGGTCCTTTCCTTGAAGAACAGGGAATACAGGAGTTCAGGACAGGGACCTCCAAAGCAGAGTGAGGGAGAAGAGGGAATGGAGATGCAGGAACAAGCATAGCCCAAAGAGATCTGTTTCTTGGACTTTGGGGAATCTTGATAGTGGGGGCAGAGTGGAGCAGAGTCTGGCTGAGCGACTCCAGGAGGCCAGTTATGGGACAGAGTGTCCTGGAATTAAAGTTTCTGTTTCCTCCTCCCCCAACCATCCAAGGACCAATAGGGACAGCCTCCTCTCCTGTTCATCCCAGAAATGTCAATCTCTCTACATTTTAGGGATACTTCAAAATCCTCAATAGCATCATTAGTAGCCTCTTATCAAAAATGAAGGAAACAATTGTCCCATAGCCTCTTCAGAAATAGGCTGAAACAAGGTACAAGGTTTCAACAAAATAGAAAACTTCAGCCGAGGCTGAGTCTATTTTCTCTAAAATCAAGGGAGTCAAACCTTGTACATCATAGTATCTCTATTTGCTGCTACTCTATAATTTAAGACTGTTGTTTGTCCTTCTCTCAAAGAGGACCATAACATCAGGGAGGTGATACCATAACAAATGAGCTGGATAGAAGGGAGGGAGGGCTGTGCAAGGTCACCCGTCTCACTTATCCTTCCAAAGCCATCTGGGTCCAGTGGCCAGATAGAGATCAGGACAACTGGAAATGGCCCTGGATCTAATGGGAGACCTTGATCTTTTTAAGCTTAGGTCTTCTCTAGTTCTCAATTTGATTGAGGCCACACACATCCAGTGATTAAGTCTAGGCTGCATTTGAGGCAAAGAATGGCTTCTTTTCCCTAGGCAAAAGCAAAAAAAGAAAAAGTAAAATCTAAATCTATCAAAATCAATCAATCTGGGAAGGGAAGACCCTCAAGAGTTTCTGGCCAAAGCAGAAATGATTGCTATTATTTACATTCAGTCTGAGTCAACCTGGACCTTTCCAACAATGTCCAAATGGGGCTTGGCCTGGGATTTATTGGTGGCCAATCCATGAGAATCTGAGTGGTTTGGGTTTGAGGCATATTAGGACCATCTTGATTTTTCTTGCCTTCACAGTTCCTTGCCTCTGTGTTGTGCACTTCCTCTCTAACCAGCCTGTGGACTGTGCCAGGCAGAATGTTCTATTGTCAGATAAGGAAACTTAGATATTAATCAGATAAAACAAGCCCTAACCCCAAACTCATTCAAACCCCCCCACACACACACACCCATATCCAATGCTAATGACTTCTTGGTTTGCACTTATTTCTGAGACTGACTGTCACAGGACCCTGGATCCTGCCCATAGAATCCACCTATCCCTAAACTTGATCTTTCTCCCTCACTCTACCCCTCTAGATTCTTCTTTCCATAATCCCAGTCACATATTTGTTCATTCTTCTCAATAGTATTTTATTTTTCCAAATACATATAAAAGTAGTTCACAACATTCATTTTTGTAAGATTTTAGAGTTCTAAATTCTTTCTCTCTTCCTCCCTCCATTACTTCCCCCCTCCCCAAGACAGCAAGCAATCCGATATAGGTTAAACATGTACCATCCTTGTATTTGTATATTCTTCATTCAAAAGTATCTGTTATTTTTAGGTGACGGGCATTCTGCTAGGCACTAGGGAATGACAGAACAGAAAAAAAGT